>NC_053396.1:101438705-101744637 GCF_905171765.1 Bufo bufo
CGCATCTGCAGTTGCTTGTGGATGAGATGCGATTTTCACGAAGCCCCATTCACTTCTATTAGGCCAGCGTTGCGTGAAAAACGCAGAATGTAGAACATGCTGCGATTTTCACACAACGCACAAGTCATGTGTGAAAAACAACGCGCATATACACAGGCCCATTGAAATGAATGGGTCCGGATTGAGTGCGGGCGCAATGCGTTCACATCACGCTTTGCACCCGCATGGAATACACTGCTTTTCTGCAAGGGGCCTAAGAAGTAGTGAAACTCATTAACATAGGTAACCACGCTCACCACCCCACCCATATTTCAAAACTGGAGTCAGTTTTGTAAAAATGCTTTGCGCAAGGAAGTGCAAAATAGGGCTTTTGCAACTTTTTGGAAATTTTTGAAGTTAGAATCATAGAGTGAAGACATGATAAATCAGAGCCATATACTTCACACAGAAGCATTCACTGCAGTTGTAATCTTTTCTATATAGTAAATGTGGAATTATAAAAAAAAAAAAAGTTTGTGTTCTTCCAGAACTGGGGTTTCACTAGTCTAGCCATGGGAAACAGAAGTAAATATATGAAACGTGATATCCATTTCAGCTCACAATAAAAGAGTGATATATTTCAAAGACGTTCATATGACTCGGACTAAAAATATAACTCATTTAGAAAAAAGCCAAATCCTTGACACCTGTTCATAATATCAGTTCATTATGTATAAAATTCACTCTGGCGCAGTAACTGTGGTTATTTCTTCCTTTCTAGTGGCAGACGATAGCTCTGGCTTTTCTATAAAGTTTAAGAGCACAGGTGAAAAAGTGAGAACCTCTTAATGGAAAGAGAGGGAAAGCTATGCCCCTCAGCACAAGCTCCCCTGGTATCCTAAGCACACTCTTTTAAGCATGAAAAATGAATAACATGTTTACACTAGATATGGTGATGTGTGTGTACAACTTTCTTATCCATTTTTTATAATTTATGGGTAAGTGTAATGAGCCATGTGGCATAACTGAATGATGTTAGATTGCTGGGATTTTTGCACATTAAAGCCCAAGAAAGTAGAGACAGCTCTAGTTTCTGGATCATATTTGTGCATGAAAAATCACACTTGGAGAAAAAAGAAACAAAGCCAAAAACTTAACCATTCATGATCAGTAGACTACACAGTCAAAAATCCAAGCCAAAGTCAGAAAGGAGAAAAGCTCTAGGAGAGACCAACCTTATTTGCTTGCTTGGTCAATAATTACTGTTTGGAGTGTGTTGCAGTCATTTTTGTGACACATTGTTAACCAAAGTCTTATTAAGCAGCAGCAACCTCACAGGAAAAAAAGTATGTACCATAGTGGCAACCATATGGTTGCTATTGGGACCTTGAGAGGTCATCTATTACAGGTGGTTCCACTCCCCAATTTAATGGGTGCTAAGAACCAGTAAAAGGATATTATCTCTACAGGTACTGCATATTACCAAATCAAGAAAATGGAAAAAAATACAATTGTTTTTTAAAATCAGATACTTTTTCTAAAAATAAATTTGGGGGAGGGAATTATCATTCCCCCTACGCCAGTTTTCAGGTGTTAAAAAGTCACGAACCTCATGTTTGCAACTTTTTAAATGCCATTGTGACAAAATCTAGATGTAAGTGGTGTTTCCACACCGCCCTCGACACTTTCCCAAAAAATAGGTGCATGGCAAGGTGGTGCAGCCATTGGGTCTGGCAAATTTATCTTCTTTTATGACAGTTTTCTGGTGTAAAAGAATACTGAAACCTACAGCAGCTCGGAGCTGCCATATATTTCAGTCTAGGGGTACGGACTGCTAGAAGATGCACCTAATTTATGACAAGACCTGGCCCTTATCATAAATTAGGTGCATCCTCTGGCGATACAGGTAATATCATAGATGTGTGTAAAATGGCGATCTATGATAAATTCTCAACTTTGTATTTTTTTACAGTAAAAACATAACTAAACATACAGGTACAAAATCCTCTACATACAAACACCACCACCCCCTTGAGAGACAGGCAAGTAAAATATTACTGTATAGACTGGTTACATCAATAAAACATAGCGATTCTAGAACATAGTGACCATAGTGGTCCTATGAAGGTACTTTTATGAAACATAGTGTGGAAATTTACATATTTTATAATATCCAGGCAAATAGTTTGGGGCTTTGAGCCAATCTCAAGAGATAATGGTAACAACAAATACTGCACTACAGAGATAGTGGTATATCGATCATGGAATTACCTGTTTGACAAGATCAATGCCAAATTTAGCTGAGTATCAACAAGAGCCTGATTACATAAGTTGGGAGTAACAATCCCTCCTCCCCATAAGGATTCCATTTTTGCTACACAATTCCTTTTCAAGTATACCTGACATTCCAATCTACTGATCCCATTCATTTTAGAGATAGATTTCTGTATTGTGGAAAGGCTAAGCTGTATACAGTGGGCCATAATCATTTTCTGAGCAAAATTGTCTCCCAACAAACACAATGAATAGACTTTAGATTGAGAGCAATGGCTGAGACCTAATGCCAGTGTGAACGCATCCTTAGATGCTATGTCTTGCCATCTCCCCAACATATTCCAGGAGAAAATAAAGTCAGGATGGCTGCTCTATATTACAGAACTATAAAGATCAGGTTGCACCTTCCTAAGAAGTCCTAGGGATAGTATAATCCTAGTAATTGTTGAATATCATTCATTTTGATCCACACAGGGGTGGACTGGGAGCTTAAAGCAGCCCTGGAAAAAAAACTAAAAGTTGCCTCATGTTGTAGGTGGGTCGAAACTGAAAGAAGACAGGGCAACACGAGTAGGTGGGCCAGCAATACTGTAGTGAAGAACAAAAATATTGCCCCAAAAGAACCAAATACCACAGTGCAGCCAAAATACTGCTGCCTGGGCCACAGTATGAAACTGCATCACTGTCCTGAGGATGGCAATACATTTGAATTCATGAGGGCACCTGTGGCCACTAGCATTAGGATCTGATGCTCTCAGCATTAATTAATTCATGTAGGAGCATCAGGCACTTATGCACCTGGCTGGCGGCCATGAGGAGGCCTTGGGTGGCTCCCTGGGCATCAGCCCACCAGGAAATTTCCCTGTAGGGTCTATGGCCAGTTCATCCCTGTTTGCACATCTCCCCAATATGGAGCAAAATTAGAGAATCAATGACACTTTATTACAGAGCCTTATTTGTCATATATCAGACAATAGGCTGAAATGCAGGAATACGGATCTGTACTTTAATCTCTGTCTATTAGGATGCAGAAAAAACATCTCCGTCTGCAGAATGTGGATGATAGGTACATTTTCACTGAGTGATTCACCTCCACCTCATTAATGGGAATCCGATTATGAGTGTTAAGGTATGTAATATGGTTGATTGGGAAATAACCCAAAATAAAATGCTAACATTAAATTTGGTATGATATTCTATAGTAAGTGGGATATTTCAGATTCAGCCTGAGCAGTAATTACTGGTCAGGACTCCAGTAGTAGCCGATTAGAAAAATAACCAGCACTTCCCACCCACTCTGAAACATGTGAAAATGTTGGCTACATTATACCCACAAATATTTAGGAAACTCCATCCACCCTAGACGAGTAAAGTTTGTTCATCACTATGCAGACTCTTATGTTTCCAAAAGAAATGTCAGAATGCTTTATTGGTCCAGGCCACATCTTTCTTGGTTTGGTTACCCAAACTATTTGATCTGCCCAGAAAACATTTTTTCGGCAAATACGTCTAGATATGCAAATCACTTGGTTCTGTTAGCCATACAATTCTGTGGGCCAAGAATGAAGTCTGCACTCTTTGTCTGAACTACTGACTGCAATTCCTAAGTCAATAAGAAGTACATTAATAAGGATGTAACCAGGCTCCTTCCATATGTAAAAAAGAAAGGTCTGTTTCATATTACAATATAGATTCCAGGGGCATGTTTTCTGATGAGTAAATACAATTCCACTAATATTTAGATACCAAATATCAATGTATGTGATATACAGTGGATTTAGGAAGACAACACATCCCTGTTAAAATGCCAGGTTTTTGCATGTAAAAAAAATCAGCCCAAGGCAAATTATTTCAGATTTATTACTACCTTCGCTGTGACCCATAATCTGTACAATTCCACTGAAAAACAAACTGAAATCATTTAGAAGGTGAAAATAAAAATAACCAAACAAAATGTGGTTGCATAAGTGTGAACACCCTCTTTTAATTGCGGATGTGATCAAAATGAGCCAATCACATCTAATCACATGGTAAATAGTAGCCAGCACACAGCTGCCTATGCAGCTTCCCACTACGTGTGTGTGTGTGTGTGTGTGTGTGTGGGCACTGCTTAAAAGCACTTTTTGTCTTAACAATTGTATTATCCTGTATTGTAGTACTTTGTATTAATGTATCTGCAAAATCCCTGTTACCAGGCAGATTAGGTGTAATTTATACATCCCACCACTAGATGGGGATAAAGCTTAGGTCTTATATATATACCTAGGTCAGGCCTAGTTAGTCAGATAAGAATGGGATTCAAATTCAAAAGGAGATCAGATTAGATCAGTGTTAAAAATGTAGTCAGAGTCTAGAGCAGATCTGAGGAGATCAGATTAGATTAGTGGGAGAAAATGTAGAGTGAAGACTCCATGACACAGATTAGTGAGTGGAGCCAACTTCGCCATGAGGTGGTACTAAGATGTGAGGCGCAGAAAAGCGTTTTCCTTCTGTGGCCGGACTATATACTTGCATCCCTGACCAGTAGGAGAAGAGTTTGCCTCCCTGGATTAGAAACAAGCTTCCTAAGGAATCATCGGTGATAAGAGCCATTATTGAGGGCCACAGACACCTTTGCGCATGGTGGAGGACTTATAGCTTCTGGCAGCCACACCATACCTCTGAGAGACAGATGAGTTTTCCTGTCCCAATGTTCAGCTTGTAGGGAAAAGACAAGGAATAGGACAGAGCACATCAATAGGAACAAGGTACACGTAACCCACAGCTCCAAGTCAAGCCTAAAAAGCCTAGAAACAGTGGATTTGCAGACCAACTCTAAAAACATCAAGAGACTGTATTTTGTACTGCTACCAACCAAAGTCATCAACAGTAAAAGTTGAGAGTTGCATCTTACCACTGTCTACCTTATTATTACTACTAATGGTTGTACCACCATTAACGGTACTGGTGTCACGACAAAAACCATCAAGGGACTCAGCCGCAACAAGCACCCTAAGCACCCCTAACATCAAGGGCACCTCAACCACCATCTTGGCTGATGCTTCCTACCACAGAGCGTGCCCCGGAGGATTTTGTGCTGTCCACCTCAACACTGTGCTGCCAGCCCAGGGAGGGTTTCTGCTAACCGTGAGTAAACTGAGGAACTGTGTGTTATATTTTGGCCCCTCATTGGTCCACCGTGCACCTCATGTGTTGCCCCTGCGATACTGGCTGGCTATACCATCATTTAAAGTGATTCTGATGAACCCCATATAAAGTTCAGCTATCCTAATAGGATTTTCCTGACATTTTCTTTGTTGCATTTTACAGCAAAAGCCATGGCCCATAAACAGCTCTTGCCCTTGCAATCTGACAGATTTGGAGTGCTTTTGCAAGGAACAGTGGGCAAATATTGCCAAGTCAAGATGTGCCATTCTGATAGATTTCTACCCAAAAAGACTAAATGCTGTCATAAATTCAAAGGATATTTCAACAAAGTATTAGTTAAAGAGTATGTATATGTATGCAACCACATTATTTTAGTTCTTTTATTTTTATTTTGCCAACCTAAAAGATTTCAGTTTGTTTTGCAATTGAATTGTACAGATCAAGGGCTCATTCAGACGACCACATGTGTTTTGCGGTCCGCAAATCGTATGCGTTCTGGATTTTGCATGGCCAGCCCCATGATATAAATGCCTACTCTTGTCCGTAATTGGGGCCAAGAATAGGACATGCACTATCTTTTCTGTTGGGCCGCGGAACGGAAGTACAGATGTGGACAGCATCTTTTGCAGCCCCATTGAAATGAATGGGTCCGAATCTGTTCCGCAAAATTGCCCTAAGGCCCCTTTCAGACGGGCAAATTCCACGCATCGGACTCACTGCGTGAGTATGCCGCAGCCCCTGTCCTGACCTCCCAGCACTGATGGGTGTCTCATAGCATTATATTGATTTATGATGCTATGTAACCCTTACAGTTCTGGAATGAATTGTATACAGTAACACTGACATAATGCTGCCAGTACTATCCAATACATTCCAGAACTCTGAGGGTTACATAGCATCATAAATCAATATAATGCTATGCAAGACCCGTAAGTGCTAAAAGGTCAGGACGAGAGCTGTGGCATACTCACACTGCAAGTCCGATGCGTGGAACTTGATCGCCTGAAAGGGGCCTAAAGGAGACATTAAAGATGGAAGAAGTTCTGAAATGATTCTTCTTGGTCAGATTTTTTTACATGACAAAAACCTGTAATTTTAATAGGAGTGTGAAGACTAGAGATGAGTGAATTTATGAAAAGTTCGATTCGGCTGATTCGCTGAATTACCTTTTTTTTTTTTGTAAGTAGCAGGTGCAATGACAGGGAGCAGCGATAGTGCCGTCCCCCCGTCATTGTACCCCTCAGATGCCGCGTTCATACACGCGAGCAAATGGAGGAGGTGTTCTGCCTAGCACAGTTAGGGAAAATGATTCCAGATCACATCTGCCTCAGTTTTGGTATTTCTGTAGTGATTAGTGTGGTTATAGCACCATTTAGCGGTGTAAAGTTGTATTACACTTTGTTTTTCTTGTTACAAAGACTGCTGCATTGTGGGTGGTGCAATGCATTGTGGGTTATTGCAAGGCATCCTGGGAAAGAGAAGTCTCCAGTCTCCAGGGCACATCAGCAGAGCTGTCCTTCTGCATATCTCCTTCTTAAACTCCACCGTCCTTGTAAAATCATGTCTGGTGAGAGATCTACCTTTTTTTCAGGGATATTATGTTATGCATAGCTGTTCAGCTAGTTATAATTGTCACTCAGGGAAATTGTTATTACTGTTAGATAGCCATGCAATCCTATGTTAGGCAGCCATTTTACCATGTGCTTCAGTGTGAATGCAAATGTTATAGTACATGCTATCTACAGTATACTTTAAAATTATACTTGCTATTTGTATTCTTGTAGTTTTACCAATCATTCAGCACTGCTGCTACTCTCCCTAGGAGTGGCCGTCCTGTAAAGATGACTGCAAGAGCACAGCGCAGACTGCTCAATGAGGTGAAGAAGAATCCTAGAGTGTCAGCTAAAGACTTACAAAAGTCTCTGGCATATGCTAACATCCCTGTTAGAGAATCTACGATATGTAAAAAACTAAACAAGAATGGATTTCATGGGAGGATACCACAGAGGAAGCCACTGCTGTCCAAAAAAAAACATTGCTGCACGTTTACAGTTTGCACAAGAGCACCTGGATGTTCCACAGCAGTACTGGCAAAATATTCTGTGGACAGATGAAACCAAAGTTGAGTTGTTTGGAAGAAACACACAACACTATGTGGCACAGCACACCAACATCAAAACCTCATCTCAACTGTGAAGTATGGTGGTGGGGGCATCATGGTTTGGGGCTGCTTTGCTGCGTCAGGGCCTGGACGGATTGCTATCATCGAAGGAAAAATGAATTCCCAAGTTTATAAAGATATTTTGCAGGAGAACTTAAGGACATCTGTCCACCAGCTGAAGCTCAACAGAAGATGGGCGTTGCAACAGGACAACGACCCAAAGCAAAGAAGTAAATCAACAACAGGATGGCTTATACAGAAGAAAATACGCCTTCTGGAGTGGCCCAGTCAGAGTCCTGACCTCAACCCGATTGAGATGCTGTGGAATGACCTCAAGAAAGCGATTCACACCAGACATCCTAAGAATATTTCTGAACTGAAACAGTTCTGTAGAGAGGAATGGTCAAGAATTATTCCTGACCATTGTACACGTCTGATCTGCAACTACAGGAAACATTTGGTTGATGTTATTGCTGCCAAAGGAGGTTCAACCAGTTATTAAATCCAAGGGTTCACATACTTTTTCCACCTGCACTGTGAATGTTTACATGGTGTGTTCAATAAAAACATGGTAACATTTAATTATTTGTGTGTTTCGGATTGCAGTGGCTGTCCCGCAGTCCAGATACGGGGAGGTACAGTATGTCCTGCTTTCTGGCAGCTGTCTCTGCGTCCATAGAAAGCAGAGACAGTTGCCTGTATTATGATGAAGAAGAGAGCCAGCATCGGCTCCCTGCTTCATCCTCCCTCCCCCTTCCGGCTCTCCACTCCTCTTGTCTGTACGGGGGGTGGGGCCGGCCAGTAGTCAGACTCAGCTCCGCCTCCTTCACAGACTAGAGTAGCCGATGTCCTGCTGCTGCAGCTTGGACGAAGGTAAGCATGTGGTGTTTTTTCTTTTACTTTCTGTAAGGGGCACAATGTGGGCATATTACTGGGGGGCACAATGTGAGCATATTACTGAGGGCACAATGTGGGCATATTACTGTGGGCACAATGTAGGCATATTACTGGGGGGCACAGTTGTGCATATTACTGGGGCGAGCTGGGCATATTACTGAGGGCACAGCTGGGCATATTACTGGGAGTGCAATGTGGGCATATTACTGGGGGCACAATGTGGGCATATTACTGGGGGGCACAATGTGGGCATATTACTGGGGGGCACAGCTGGGCATATTACTGAGGGCAGAGCTGAGCATATTACTGGGGGGCACAATGTGGGCATATTTCTGGGGGGCATAATGTGGGCATATTACTGGGGGCACAATGTGGGCATATTACTGGGGGCACAATTTGGGCATATTACTGGGGGGCACATCTAGGCATATTACTGGGGGCACAATATGGGCATATTACAGGGGGGCATAATGTGGACCGGCCAGTAGTCAGCCTCAGCTCCGCCTTCTTCACAGACTAGAGCACCCGATGTCCTGCTGCTGCTGCTTGGAAGAAGATAAGTATGTGGTGTTTATTTTTTTACTTTCTGTGAGGGACACAATGTAGGCATATTACTGGGGGGCACAGCTGGGCATATTACTTGGGGGACAGCTGGACATATTACTGGGGGCACAATGTGGGCATAATACTGGGGGCACAGCTGGGATTAATTCTGTGAAGGCACAATGTGGGCATAAATACTGTGTGGTGGCATGAAGGAGGAATAATTACTATGTGGGGGCATTAAGGGGATTGGGTGGGATTAGGTGTATAATTATGTTTTGGGCAGAGTTAGAGGCTTGGCCTAGTGTGGAAAAAATTTGCTCTGGCGCACAATGTGTCCCTCTTTATTTGTTTGCAAAGTTGGGAGATATGAAAGGGGGTAACCCATGATTAATGTAAAAAATTTAAATTAGATCATATGGTACATGAGTCTTTTTCTAATAAATCTAGAACCAGCCATGTACATCACATAGATGCAGAGATCTCCTCACTGATTACTACAATTGCTCTGCTACATTTATTTCAAGCTGGCAGCTCAGGGGATGTGTCCTTGCCCAGTTGGTGTATCCTTTCTGCTGTGCGTCTCTTCCTGTAATTGTCACAGCTTCTAACAGTAGAAACAGCTGGGGGAAGTTGGAAGATGGGAATGAGAATGTGCAACCACCTCTGCAATATAACTGAGGTGCACAGAGATGCTATACAAATACACTTTGATGAATAACTAAATATACTAAATTACAAATTTAGCAAAGGATTCAGATTCATGTACTGGTTTGGAAAAAGTACAATATTTTTTTGTGGGACAACCTTTTTAAGTGCGCTATGTACTTGTGTTTATGTTGATGTGCCATGCCTTATATGTAATGTTGTGTAGAGAAGTCGCGAACATAAAATTTTCCGTTCACGAACGGCGAACGCGAATTTCCGCAAATGTTCACGAATGGGCGAACCGGGCAAACCGCCATAGACTTCAATAGGCAGGCGAAATTTAAAACCCACAGGGACTCTTTCTGGCCACAATAGTGATGGAAAAGTTGTTTCAAGGGGACTAACACCTGGACTGTGGCATGCCGGAGGGGGATCCATGGCAAAACTCCCATGGAAAATTACGTAGTTGACGCAGAGTCGGGTTTTAGTCCATAAAGGGCATAAATCACCTAACATTCCTAAATTGTTTGGAATAACGTGCTTTAAAACATCCAGTGTGTGTATACGATCAGGTATGATGTTGTATCAATCAGGTAGTGTAAGGGTTACGCCCGCTTCACAGTGACAGACCAAACTCCCCGTTTAACGCACCGCAAACAACTGCAAACAGTCCATTTGCACAACCGCAAATTCCCCATTTGCACAAGGTTGGATACCAAGCTAGCCATGTCCCGTTCCTTGTCCTCACTGACGTCATTGAAGGTCTCTTCCTCCACCCAGCCACGTACAACACCAAGGGTCCCCAAAAGGTGACAACAAGCCCCCTGGGACGCCTGCTGTGGTTGGTCTTCCACCTCCTCAAAGCCACCTTCCTCCTCTGACTCCTCTTCTTCAGACTCCTCTCTCTGCGTTGCCGCAGGTCCAGCAATCAACGACGACACGGCTGCTTCTGGTGGTGATGGTGACCACAACTCTTTCTCTTCATGCTTATCTAGGGCCTGATCCAGCACTCTTTGCAGGGCACGCTCCAGAAAAAACGCATATGGGATTAGGTCAATGATGTTGCCTTGGGTTTGACTGACCAGGTTTGTCACCTCCGCAAAAGGACGCATGAACCTACAGCCATTGTGCATGAGCGTTCAGTAATGTGGCCAAAAAATACCCAGCTCCGCAGAGGCTGTCCTCTTTTTTTTTTATTAAAAAAATCTGTTCTTACCAGTTTAATCTCGGTTTTGTCCCCTATAAGGGGCCGGTGTATGGAATAGATTTTAGGAACCGGGAGATGGAAAAATATGGTTGGTCGGTCCTCTTCCTTCCAATTTGGGGCACTGCGCCATGCAATGTACTGTGCCACCCTATATGAGTGGTGGGCAGTGGGCACAGTACAGTCTGTGGGCCTGACACTCACTGGCAGGCAACTGCAATTATATTACAGAGGAAAAATTAAATGACTTTTTTATCTGCAAGGTGCTGTGCCACCCTATATGAGTGGTGGGCAGTGGGCACAGTACAGTCTGTGGGCCTGTGGCCTCTCACACACTGGCAGGCAACTGCAATTATATTAAAGGGTAAAAATGTAATGACTTTTTTATCTGCAAGGTACTGTGCCACCCGATATGAGTGGTGTGCACACAGTACAGTCTGTGGGCCTGTGGCCTCTCACACACGGGCAGGCAACTGCAATATATATAGAAAAAAATATATAAAAGCAGATATATATACCAGCCCTAAAGGGCTTTTTGGGGTGCTGTCAGGACGCTGTCCTTACAGCAGATGAGTCTTTGAGGACTGGAGTGGACACAGCACACTGGCCTAGCTAACGATTTCCCTATTAATTCAGCAGCAGCAGCACTCTCCCTGCTTTAACTAACACTGCAGCTTCAGAATGAATCTAAGATGGATGCTGTCCTTGCTTTTTGATAGGAGGTGGGAGGGTCTGGGAGGGAGGGTATGCTGATTGGCTGGAATGTGTCTGCTGACTGTGAGGTACAGGGTCAAAGTTTGCTCAATGATGATGTATAGGGGGCGGATCGAACATGGCATATGTTCCCCCGCCGCGGCGAACGCGAACAAGCGATGTTTGCCGGCGAATAGTTCGGGACATCTCTAGTTATGTGTTGCATAACTGCTGTGTGGGTCTTATACTGCTGAGAAATGCCAGCTGTGGACCACAAAAGAAGGTATCACAATAAAGAGGGTAAAGGGCCCTTTATGCACAGGTCCAGGACAAAGAAATGTAATGGTGGGAAATGTCTCAGACAGTCTGCAACTACATGATACCGTTCTAGGGGAATCATGTATGATGGGTAGGATGTGATGGACCTTGTAAATGAGCTCCATTGGGGAAAGGGTAACATCTGTGGATAAACTGTAACTGTACAGCACTGTTTGATATATTGTTGTGGGATATAACTATAGTAAGACATTTCACTGTAAATATGCTGCCGTCCAGTGAACAGTTGTATTGCTACAGTTGGATAATGTGTGGATGCATGGACCATTTAAACATGTGACTTAATTTGTAGATTGAAAGTTCTTGCGAGCAGGGCCCTGCCCCCCTCTGCACCAGCCTGTTATTAGTTTCATGTTTACCATATTTGTATCTTTTATATTATTTGGTATATGTATAGTACCATGGAATTACTATCGTTTCTAAATAAATTATAAAGTGACCTGAAAAGTAACTAAATAGAAAGTAGAAAAAAGCCAGCAATATTGCTGTATGTAGCTAGCTAGCATTGAAGGTGTTTGGTACTAGTCATAAAGGTTGCTAGAATTAACGAATATAGAGAATATAGCGCTATATTCGCTATCTTCGCTATCTTCGTAATTAACGAAGATAACAAATATAACGAATAACGAATATAATGAATAAAGATATAGATAACGAATATAGCACTATATTCTCTATATTCGTTAATTCTAGCAAGCCAATAGGAAAGTTGCCTATGGACAGCTCTAAGTTGGATTCGCGATGCGAGAATATTACTTTGCTTATTTTTTGCAATAAATAGAATAATGACTCAGTATTCTATTTATTGCAAAAAATAGGCAAAGTAATCTTCTCGCATTGTGAATCCAATTTAGAGCTGTCCATAGGCAACTTTCCTATTGGCTTGCTAGAATTAACGAATATAAAGAATATAGCGCTATATTCGTTATCTTCGTTAATTCTAGCAAGCCAACTATTAGGAAAGTTGGTTATAACCCGCTCTAAGTTGGATGCGCAATGCGAGAAGATTAAGTAATATTACTCGCATTGCATATCCAACTTAGAGCGGGGTATATGCAACTTACTTCTCTATTGTTTGGCCATCTAGAATTAACGAATATGAAGCGAATACGAATATAGCGCTATATTCTCTATATTCCTTAAATCTAGCAAGCCAACCATTAGGAACGTTGCATAAACACAAAATTTAAGTTGGATGCTCAATGGGTAATTTTACTCGCATTGCGCATCCAACTTTGAGTGTGGTCTAGATGACCGTGATTCTCACATCTGACAGTATATTCTAGCATGGAGGTGTTCTCCATGCGCACGGGAAGTCGGCACTCGGCAGACGAGCCAACGGGCACTGACTGGAGCAGGCAAGGAGCACGGAGTCCCCCGGACATGTAAGAAGAACTGCTTTTGGAAAGTGGGAACAACTTTTAAAAAATATATAAATAAAATTGAATATTCGAATTAGCGAATATATAGCATTATAATCAAAATATTTGCGAATTATCGAAGTGCTGATCTTCGAGATAAAAATTTGCTAATCGAATATTCACGCTCAACACTATCAGCTAGGTTTAGCCTATCGAGCTGAGGACACGCCCTGCTAGCTTGCCACTAGCACGTCCACAATATACATTTCCCAAATCTCTGTGTGCTTTTATTCAGTAAAAAAAAAGACTTTATATATTTGCAAATGAGGCTAGGAAGGAGCCCAAGGGGCTGTTACCAACGTTTCAGGAGCCCAGCCACGCCCACTGTGAAGGAGCCCAGCACCGCCTTGCATCCTCCGAATCTCCTCCTTGCTACCCTGACGTCACACAGTTAGAGTGCTGTAATCTCCCGCATGCCAGCTAGTGCATGCGCAGTTCATTCCTTGAGACTGATGCCGCCACAGGGAAGGAACACTATGCCGAAACTAATATGCGGCGTACTTGCGCATGCGCGCGATCACGGCGCTTTAACTGTGTAATGTCGGGGGAGCAAGGAGGAGATTCGGAGGATGCGGGGTGGTGCTGGGCTCCTTCACAGTGGGCGTGGCTGGGCTCCTGAAATGTTGGTAACAGCCCCTTAGGCCTCTTTCACACGAGCGTGTCTGGACTAAGGTCTGGATGCGTTGCGGCAAACCCGCGCGAGTAGGTACGCAATTGCAGTCAGTTTTGACTGCGATTGCGTTCAGTTGTTCAGTTTTTATCACGGGGTCCAATGCATTTTGCACGCGCGTGATAAAAAACTGAATGTGGTACCCAGACCTGAACTTCTTCACAGAAGTTCAGGTTTGGGTTCAAGGTTGTGTAGATTGTAATATTTCCCCTTATAACATGGTTATAAGGGAAAATAATAGCATTCTGAATACAGAGTGCTAAGTAAAATAGGGCTGGAGGGGTTAAAGAAAAATAAAAAATAATTTAACTCACCTTAATCCACTTGTTCGCGCAGCCGGCATCTCTTCTGTTTTCATCTGTGAGGAATAGGACCTTTGATGACGACACTGCGTTCATCACATGGTCCATCACATGATCCATCACCATGGTGTTATGGTCTGATGAAACCAAGGTTGAACTTTTTGACCATAATTCCAAAAGATATGTTTGGCACAAAAACAACACTGCACATCACCAAAAGAACACCATACCCACAGTGAAGCATGGTGGTGGCAGCATCATGCTTTGGGGCTTTTTTTCTTCAGCTGGAACTGGGGCCTTAGTTAAGCTAGAGGGAATTATGAACAGTTCCAAATACCAGTCAATATTGGCACCAAACCTTCAGGCTTCTGCTAGAAAGCTGAACATGAAGAGGAACTTCATCTTTCAGCATGACAACGACCCAAAGCATACATCCAAATCAACAAAGGAATGGCTTCACCAGAAGAAGATTAAAGTTTTGGAATGGCAAAGCCAGAGCCCAGACCTGCATCCGATTGAAAATCTGTGGGGTGATCTGAAGAGGGCTGTGCACAGGAGATGCCCTTGCAATCTGACAGATTTGGAGTGTAGAGTGGGCAAATCTTGCCAAGTCAAAATGTGCCATGCTAATAGACTCATACCCAAACAGACTGAGTGCTGTAATAAAATCAAAAGGTGCTTCAACAAAGTATTAGTTTAAGGGTGTGCACACTTATGCAACCATATTATTTTATTTTTATATTTTTTCTTCCCTCTACCTAAAAGATTTCAGTTTGTTTTTCAATTGAGTTGTACAGTTTATAGGTCACATTAAAGGTGGAAAAAGTTCTGAAATGATTTATCTTTGTCTCATTTTTGTACATCACAGAAACCTGAAATTTTAACAGGGGTGTGTAGACTTTTTATATCCACTGTATATCAGGGGTCAGTACAGGGATCTCTCCCATCATCTATTTATCCCCAGGACTGTGACTGTGACGAGGGGACATCCTCTGCGTCTGGAGGAAAGAAGGTTTGTACACAAACATAGAAGAAGATTCTTTACGGTAAGAGCAGTGAGACTATGGAGCTCTCTGCCTGAGGAGGTGGTGATGGTGAGTTCACTAAAAGAGTTCAAGAGGGGCCTGGATGTATTTCTGGAGTGTAATAATATTACAGGCTATAGCTACTAGAGAGAGGTCGTTTAACCAGGGAGTTATTATGATTGCCTGATTGCAGTTGGAAAGGAATTTTTTTTCCCCTCAAATGAGGAAAATCGGCTTCTGCCTCACTGAGGTTTTTGGCCTTTCTCTGGATCAATTTGCAGGATAACAGGCTGAACTGGATGGACAGATGTATTTTTTCAGCCTATCAAATTATGTTACTATGTAACTCAGGCTGTCCTGTAGTACATATGTTGTTTAAATGCATTTGGTTAGCATCTGTCTGTTCTGGCTAATGGAGAGAGGTCAAAATGGGGGATATCCAAATAAAGCCTATGGAATGGGTTGTCAACATAAGACAACCCTAAGTCCCAGAACCGATGCTAGACATTTTACTGCATAAGGTGAAAGTTGGCAGCACAGACTATACTCCACTACTACACAAAGTCTGAATATCAGTTATTCATACATCTCATTCCCTGCTTTATGGTGTGCCACTTAACAAAGTCTATTTTTCCCCAGTGGCACCATATATATTTTTAATTGCCAAGATTGGACCACCCAATGTGCTTCTGCTGATATGGTGTGTGTGTCTTTGCAACCAATTTGTTATTGCTCCTGAATTTAAAATGCAGCAATTGTCCAGATGAAACTTAGACCATTTTGTGCTTTCCACTCCAGTGCAGATCTCTGTCTACTAAGATACGTAGATGCAGGATGGAAACGTTTAAGCAATTGTGCCACTTATAACATGTATCCCCTATCTACATGTTAGAAGATAAGTGTTTGATCTGTGGGGTTCTGACGGCTGGCACTTGCAGTGATCACGAGAACGTGGGTTCACAATTGCCACAGAACTGTCCTATTTGAACGGACTGGTTGTGCATATGTGCAGCCTCCATTCCATTCACTTCTATAGGACTTTTAAGTACTGTGCTCGCATAATAGGGAATAAAGCAGGGGATGGGGATACGCACCACGACTCCTTGAGGCAGTTCAACAGTACTTGCAGACCCCCATTCTTGTGATCGCTGGGGGTCCCAGAGGTCAGACCTCCAGTGAGAAAACACTTATCCCCTTAGTGGCATAACCCCTTTAAGTTTAGTCATATACTGCAGTTATATGTTATTGCTATTTTGCTTGTCCCCTCTTCTTGCCAGGACGTCACTTGACTATGGCTGCTAAATATGACTATAAGATGGCATGTGACCATGGCAGACTACAAGGACGGGAGCAACGTGGAACAGGTAAGTACGAATCTTCTATTTCAGGAGGCAGGCTGCGGGCACTTGCTTAAAAATAAATCAATATTACTGGAAAACCCCTTTAGGCTATTTTCACACTACTGTTAGTTTGTCCGGCAGGCTGTTACGGCAGAGGAACAGCCTGCCGGATCTGTACTATCGCTTGCACATTAGGGTGCTGCCGGAAGTCTACTCCAGCTCCATTTACTATAATGGGGACGGGTCGGAGATGTGGCCGCAGCATGGCAAACTTGCCGAGAGGCGGCCGGACAAAAACTGCAGCGCCGCACAATCCTAACGCCAGTGTGAAAGTAGCCTTAAACAGCTGAAGGTACATTGATTTGTTCCATTGACCTCTGCAAGGCCTTCATTTAGAAAACTTGTTATCGGTCACTATATACTCTCATTAATCTTTACTTCCACTCTATTATTCTGTATCATTCTGCTCATGCTGGCAACATTTTACTCCATACAAATGTTTTGTTCAGTTTTGTAGAGATGCCATAGCAACCGTTTTTTCTCTTTTTTTCAGCTATGTGTCTGCCGTACATTTGACATTCCTTCTATTTGTTTATTTATTTTTCTTTTTCTTTTTTTTAACCAAGGGATAAAAAGGACAATGAGCTCAGCTTTTGGCAGCAAATGCATTAGCACTACCTGAGCTAACGAATGTGGAGCCCTTGGAATGCATGGCAGCAGCTCGTGAGTAGTCAGAGGAAATATAAAATTAATTAGCAACATAATTTAGATCCGTACTTACCTTGTAAATGTTCCTGAATGTTTGCACTAGTAAGATACTCTTGGCTGAGACCCTACTCTTTTATTTCAAAGGACCTGCAAAAGTAAATGATTGTAAATGTAGCTAAACCACTTAAAACGGTGGAACTTTCCTCATGCATTCAATTCATCTGAGCTGTGATGGTGCTAGTACAGATGTGGTTTAACATATGGGTTCACCAATACACTCAGCTCCTGAGAAATTATAGCAGAAGTGACTAGGGTTCTTCCAAAACCACTAATCAATTAGATTAATTAGACACTGAATATACAGAAAAATGGTATAGTTAAAAGTCACCTAGTTACTTCATATTGATGCTCCATAAATTCAAAATAAAATAAAAATCTGTAACCTAGTCAGAAAAATTAGAGTTTCACAATCACACATATTTATGGCATGTTACTCAGATATGTCTTATATGTATGAGGGTATAACCACTAGTGATGAGCGGGAGGTGCCATATTCGATTTCGCGATATTTCGCGAATATTCGCATGAATATTCGTGTTATATTCGTCGAAATCGAATATTCGCAATTATTCCAATTATCGCGAAATTATTTTTTCGCATATTGCGAAAATTTATCTTGATAGTATAAGGCAACGTTCCTATGCTAATGACTATGGCTAGGCTAATATGTGTATTTTACGAAATTTCGTAATATTGCTCTAACTTCATCTCTTAGAATATTACGAATATTCTAAAAGACGAAGTTAGAGCAATATTAAGAACATTTGCAAAAGTCGAAATTGCGATGCGAGTAATATAACACGAAATAGTCGCATGAAGATTTAAACTTAGCACTGCTATATTCCATATTCTAGCCTAATATGGAATATAGCAGTGCTAACTTAGCACAGCTATATTCCATATTAGGCTAGAATATGGAGTATAGCAGTGCTAAGTTGAAATCTTCATGCGAATATTTCGTGTTATATTACTCGCATCGCAATTGCGACTATTGCGAAATTTCGTAAAATACACATATAGATTAGATTGTAATTTAGCTAATATGGAATATAGCAGTAAGTTGAAAACGCCACTGACTGGAGCAGCCAGGAAGCCAGGAATCCAAAGGACAGGTAAGAACAACTTTAGGGAAGTGGGAAAGAAAAAAATATAATAAAAAAAAAAAAAAAAAAAAACGAATATTCGATTTCGCGAATATATAGAACGATATTCTAAATATTCGCGAAATCTCGAAATTGCGATATTCGAGAAAAAAATTCGCAATTCGAATATTCGCGCTCAACACTAATAACCACTTAAAGCGCCATCAATTCCCAAAAATGAGGGTCCTCAGTCAATTGTTCTCTGCAGATAGGTTGATCAGTTGTGCAGTTAATCTTCATTAACAAGATGTTGATGATCTACGGTCCCACTACAGTTCAGGTCTCCTTGTAACTACTGGATGAAACTATACTATAATATATATAATATACATGGCCATTGCATTGCCATACAGATCAACAGGGTCAAACTGGGAACTTAAAGTGGCCTTGGAAAAATACTAAAAGTGGCCCCTGTTTTGCAGTTGGGTCAAAATTGATGTAACAAAGGGCCAGCAATACCATATTGTGGCACATTATACCCCCCCAACAGAGCCAAATACCCCAGTCCATCACAAAATACTGCCAGCAACATAAAATACATCAACAAAAACTTCCACTGGCCGGCTGTGAGGAGGGCTTAGGCTAAGATTACACATTACAGCGGTTGCCTGACCAAGATAAATCACCATTAATCAGATATTATTTTTGGGGCTGCTGTTTCTGGACAATGGCCACAAATTTTCCTATAACACGTAAAATGAATGGTTGTCCGTGTAAAGCTTGGAAGGCCAGATCTATCAGAGCAAGCCAAGCTCTAAGAGAGCTCCTCTCTCTTCTGGCTCATAGGTGCAGTTACCAAAAAAAGCACCACCTCCCCCCACCATGAGATTCATATGCCGAGGGCTGGGTTGACATTTTTACCATCCTCTTAGTAGATCCATTTAACAGATACCCAAAAAAACTAATGCAAAAGGCATCCATTTGCATCTGTTTTACATAGACTTCAAGGTTAAAAAAGGAAGCATATCTGTCACTGTCCAATTTTTTTAGCAGACACAAAAGCGAAGTCTACAATGCTTTCTTGTCCGGCAAAAAAATGGACAGTGATGAACATATACTGTACTTTTTTTACATTGAAGTCTATGTGAAACAGATACATATGGATGCCTTTTGCCTTTCTGTTGGCATCTCTTTGCATCTGTTTTATGGGTTATCTGTTAAAAACAGTGGCTAAGCAGATAATAAAAACATGATGTGAACCCAGCCTTAACCACCTCCGGACCGCCTAACGCAGGATCGCGTTCCGGAGGTGGCAGCCCTGCGCAGAGTCACGCATATATGCGTCATCTCGCGATGGGCGAGATTTCCTGTGAACGCGCGCACACAGGCGCGCGCGCTCACAGGAACGGAAGGTAAGAGAGTTGATCTCCAGCCTGCCAGCGGCGATCGTTCGCTGGCAGGCTGGAGATGTGTTTTTTTTAACCCCTAACAGGTATATTAGACGCTGTTTTGATAACAGCGTCTAATATACCTGCTACCTGGTCCTCTGGTGGTCCCCTTTGTTTGGATCGACCACCAGAGGACACAGGTAGCTCAGTAAAGTCCCACCAAGCACCACTACACTACACTACACCCCCCCCCGTCACTTATTAACCCCTTATTAGCCCCTGATCACCCCTGATCACCCCATATAGACTCCCTGATCACCCCCCTGTCATTGATCACCCCCCTGTCATTGATTACCCCCCTGTAAAGCTCCATTCAGACGTCCGCATGATTTTTACGGATCCACTGATAGATGGATCGGATCCGCAAAACGCATCCGGACGTCTGAATGAAGCCTTACAGGGGCGTGATCAATGACTGTGGTTATCACCCCATATAGACTCCCTGATCACCCCCCCTGTCATTGATTACACCCCTGTCATTGATCAACCCCCTGTAAAGCTCCATTCAGATGTCCGCATGATTTTTACGGATGCACTGATAGATGGATCCGATCCGCAAAACGCATCCGGACGTCTGAATGAAGCCTTACAGGGGCGTGATCAATGACTGTGGTGATCACCCCATATAGACTCCCTGATCACCCCCCTGTCATTGATTACACCCCTGTCATTGATCAACCCCCTGTAAAGCTCCATTCAGATGTCCGCATGATTTTTACGGATGCACTGATAGATGGATCCGATCCGCAAAACGCATCCGGACGTCTGAATGAAGCCTTACAGGGGCGTGATCAATGACTGTGGTGATCACCCCATATAGACTCCCTGATCACCCCCCTGTAAAGCTCCATTCAGATGTCCGCATGATTTTTACGGATGCACTGATAGATGGATCCGATCCGCAAAACGCATCCGGACGTCTGAATGAAGCCTTACAGGGGCGTGATCAATGACTGTGGTGATCACCCCATATAGACTCCCTGATCACCCCCCTGTCATTGATCACCCCCCTGTAAAGCTCCATTCAGATGTCCGCATGATTTTTACGGATGCACTGATAGATGGATCCGATCCGCAAAACGCATCCGGACGTCTGAATGAAGCCTTACAGGGGCATGATCAATGACTGTGGTGATCACCCCATATAGACTCCCTGATCACCCCCCTGTCATTGATCACCCCCCTGTAAAGCTCCATTCAGATGTCCGCATGATTTTTACGGATCCACTGATAGATGGATCGGATCCGCAAAACGCATCCGGACGTCTGAATGAAGCCTTACAGGGGAGTGATCAATGACTGTGGTGATCACCCCATATAGACTCCCTGATCACCCCCCTGTCATTGATTACCCCCCTGTAAAGCTCCATTCAGATGTCCGCATGATTTTTACGGATGCACTGATAGATGGATCGGATCCGCAAAACGCATCCGGACGTCTGAATGAAGCCTTACAGGGGCGTGATCAATGACTGTGGTGATCACCCCATATAGACTCCCTGATCACCCCCCTGTCATTGATCAACCCCCCTGTCATTGATCACCCCCCCTGTCATTGATCACCCCCCCTGTCATTGATCACCCCCCTGTCATTGATCACCCCCCTGTCATTGATCACCCCTCTGTAAGGCTCCATTCAGATATTTTTTTGGCCCAAGTTAGCAGAATTTTTTTTTTTTTTCTTACAAAGTCTCATATTCCACTAACTTGTGTCAAAAAATAAAATCTCACATGAACTCACCATACCCCTCACGGAATCCAAATGCGTAAAATTTTTTAGACATTTATATTCCAGACTTCTTCTCACGCTTTAGGGCCCCTAGAATGCCAAGGCAGTATAAATACCCCACATGTGACCCCATTTCGGAAAGAAGACACCCCCAGGTATTCCGTGAGGGGCATATTGAGTCCATGAAAGATTGAAATTTTTGTCCCAAGTTAGCGGAACGGGAGACTTTGTGAGAAAAAAATTAAAAATATCAATTTCCGCTAACTTGTGCCAAAAAAAAAAAATTTCTATGAACTCGCCATGCCCCTCATTGAATACCTTGGGGTGTCTTCTTTCCAAAATGGGGTCACATGTGGGGTATTTATACTGCTCTGGCATTCTAGGGGCCCCAAAGCGTGAGAAGAAGTCTGGTATCCAAATGTCTAAAAATGCCCTCCTAAAAGGAATTTGGGCACCTTTGCGCATCTAGGCTGCAAAAAAGTGTCACACATCTGGTATCGCCGTACTCAGGAGAAGTTGGGGAATGTGTTTTGGGGTGTCATTTTACATATACCCATGCTGGGTGAGAGAAATATCTTGGTCAAATGCCAACTTTGTATAAAAAAATGGGAAAAGTTGTCTTTTGCCAAGATATTTCTCTCACCCAGCATGGGTATATGTAAAATGACACCCCAAAACACATTCCCCAACTTCTCCTGAATACGGCGATACCACATGTGTGACACTTTTTTGCAGCCTAGGTGGGCAAAGGGGCCCATATTCCAAAGAGCACCTTTAGGATTTCACAGGTCATTTACCTACTTACCACACATTAGGGCCCCTGGAAAATGCCAGGGCAGTATAACTACCCCACAAGTGACCCCATTTTGGAAAGAAGACACCCCAAGGTATTCCGTGAGGGGCATGGCGAGTTCCTAGAATTTTTTATTTTTTGTCACAAGTTAGTGGAAAATGATGATTTTTTTTTTTTTTTTTTTTCATACAAAGTCTCATATTCCACTAACTTGTGACAAAAAATAAAAAGTTCCATGAACTCACTATGCCCATCAGCGAATACCTTGGGGTCTCTTCTTTCCAAAATGGGGTCACTTGTGGGGTAGTTATACTGCCCTGGCATTCTAGGGGCCCAAATGTGTGGTAAGGAGTTTGAAATCAAATTCTGTAAAAAATGACCTGTGAAATCCGAAAGGTGCTCTTTTGAATATGGGCCCCTTTGCCCACCTAGGCTGCAAAAAAGTGTCACACATCTGGTATCTCCGTAATCGGGAGAAGTTGGGGAATGTGTTTTGGGGTGTCATTTTACATATACCCATGCTGGGTGAGAGAAATATCTTGGCAAAAGACAACTTTTCCCATTTTTTTATACAAAGTTGGCATTTGACCAAGATATTTATCTCACCCAGCATGGGTATATGTAAAAAGACACCCCAAAACACATTCCTCAACTTCTCCTGAATACAGAGATACCAGATGTGTGACACTTTTTTGCAGCCTAGGTGGGCAAAGGGGCCCACATTCCAAAGAGCACCTTTCGGATTTCACAGGTCATTTACCTACTTACCACACATTTGGGCCCCTAGAATGCCAGGGCAGTATAACTACCCCACAAGTGACCCCATTTTGGAAAGAAGAGACCCCAAGGTATTCGCTGATGGGCATAGTGAGTTCATGGAAGTTTTTATTTTTTGTCACAAGTTTGTGGAATATGAGACTTTGTATGAAAAAAAAAAATAAAAAAAAAAATCATCATTTTCCACTAACTTGTGACAAAAAATAAAAAATTCTAGGAACTCGCCATGCCCCTCACGGAATACCTTGGGGTGTCTTCTTTCCAAAATGGGGTCACTTGTGGGGTAGTTATACTGCCCTGGTATTCTAGGGGCCCAAATGTGTGGTAAGGAGTTTGAAATCAAATTCAGGAAAAAATGAGGAGTGAAATCCGAAAGGTGCTCTTTGGAATATGGGCCCCTTTGCCCACCTAGGCTGCAAAAAAGTGTCACACATCTGGTATCCCCGTACTCAGGAGAAGTTGAGGAATGTGTTTTGGGGTGTCTTTTTACATATACCCATGCTGGGTGAGATAAATATCTTGGTCAAATGACAACTTTGTATAAAAAAATGGGAAAAGTTGTCTTTTGCCAAGATATTTCTCTCACCCAGCATGGGTATATATAAAATGACACCCCAAAACACATTCCCCACCTTCTCCTGAGTACGGAGATACCAGATGTGTGACACTTTTTTGCAGCCTAGGTGGGCAAAGGGGCCCATATTCCAAAGAGCACCTTTCGGATTTCACTGGTCATTTTTTACAGAATTTGATTTCAAACTCCTTACCACACATTTGGGCCCCTAGAATGCCAGGGCAGTATAACTTCCCCACAAGTGACCCCATTTTGGAAAGAAGAGACCCCAAGGTATTCGCTGATGGGCATAGTGAGTTCATAGAACTTTTTATTTTTTGTCACAAGTTAGTGGAATATGAGACTTTGTAAGAAAAAAAAAAAAAAAAAAAAAATCATAATTTTCCGCTAACTTGTGACAAAAAATAAAAAGTTCTATGAACTCACTATGCCCATCAGTGAATACCTTAGTGTGTGTACTTTCAGAAATGGGGTCATTTGTGGGGTGTTTGTACTGTCTGGGCATTATAGAACCTCAGGAAACATGACAGGTGCTCAGAAAGTCAGAGCTGCTTCAAAAAGCGGAAATTCACATTTTTGTACCATAGTTTGTAAACGCTATAACTTTTACCCAAACCATTTTTTTTTTACCCAAACATTTTTTTTTTATCAAAGACATGTAGAACTATAAATTTAGAGCAAAATTTCTATATGGATGTCGTTTTTTTTGCAAAATTTTACAACTGAAAGTGAAAAATGTCATTTTTTTGCAAAAAAATCGTTAAATTTCGATTAATAACAAAAAAAGTAAAAATGTCAGCAGCAATGAAATACCACCAAATGAAAGCTCTATTAGTGAGAAGAAAAGGAGGTAAAATTCATTTGGGTGGTAAGTTGCATGACCGAGCAATAAATGGTGAAAGTAGTGTAGGTCAGAAGTGTAAAAAGTGGCCTGGTCTTTCAGGGTGTTTAAGCACTGGGGGCTGAGGTGGTTAAAGGGGTTATGCCATGATTAATAAAAAAATTAAAATCATACAGTATGTGTCAAGCTCTTTAACCACTTAAGGACCACAGGTTTATACCCCCCTAGTGACCAGGCCCTTTTTTACAAATCGGCACTTTACAACTTTAACGGTTTATTGCTCGGTCATGCAACTTAGCACCCAAATGAATTTTACCTCCTTTTCTTCTCACAAATACAGCTTTCTTTTGGTGGTATTTGATTGCTGCTGAGATTTTTCGTTTTTCTGATATTAATCAAAAAAGACCGCAATTTTCTCCAAAAAAGTGTATTTTTAACTTTCTCTGGTTAAATTGTTCAAATATAATTACATTTCTATACAAGTTTGTGTCAGAATTTATTCTGCTACATGTCTTTGATTAAAAAAATCCAATAAGTGTATATTTATTGGTTTGCGCAAAAGTTATAGTGTTTACAAACTATGGTACAAAAATGTGAATTTCCGCATTTTGAAGCAGCTCTGACTTTCTGAGCACCTGTCATGTTTCTTGAGGTGCTAGAATGCCAGGATAGTATAAATACCCCCAAATGACCCCATTTTAAAAAGAAGACACCCCAAAGTATTCGCGGAGGGGCATGAGAGTTTATGTATGTTTTTTTTTCACAAGTTAGCGGAAAATGACACTTTCTGAGGAAAAAAATAAATAAATAAAGTTTGCATTTCTGCTAACTTCTGGTAAAAAAGAAATAAAAATCTCCCACGGACTCACTATGCCCCTCAGTGAATACCTTGGGGTGTCTACTTTCCGAAATGGGGTCATTTGTGGGTTGTGTTTACTGTTCTGGCATTTTGGGCAGGGCTAAATTGTGAGCAACCCTGTAAAGCCTAAAGGTACTCGTTAGACTTTCGGCCCCTTTACGCACCTAGGCTGCAAAAAAGTGTCACACATGTGGTATCGCCGTACTCAGAAGAAGTTGGGCAATGTGTTTTGGGGTGTATTTTTACATATACCCATGCTGGGTGAGATAAATATCTCTGTAAATTGACAACTTTGTATAAAAGAATTAAAAAAGTTGTCATTTACAGAGATATTTCTCACACACAGTCTGGGTATATGTAAAAATACACCCCAAAACACATTGGCCTACTTCTTCTGAGTACGGCGATACCAAATGTGTGACACTTTTTTGCAGCCTAGGTGCACAAAGGGGCCCAAATTCCAATGAGTACCTTTAGGATTTCACAGGGCATTTTTACGCATTTGGATTCCAAACTACTGTACTTCTCACGCTTTAGGGCCCCTAAAATGCCAGGGCAGTATAAATACCCCACAAGTGACCCCAAAGTATTCCGTGAGGGGCATGGCGAGTTCATAGAAGATTTTTTTTTTTGGCACAAGTTAGCGGAAATTGATTTTTTCTTTTTTTTTTTTTTCTTACAAAGTCTCATATTCCACTAACTTGTAACAAAAAATAAAATTTTACATGAACTCACCATACCCCTCATGGAATACCTTGGGGTGTCTTCTTTCTAAAATGGGATCACTTGTGGGGTATTTATACTGCCCTGGCATTTTAGGGGCCCTAAAGCATGAGAAGTAGTTTGGAATACAAATGCGTAAATATGCCCTGTGAAATCCTAAAAGTACTTTGCGCACCTAGGCTGGGCCCCATTGCGCACCTAGGCTGCAAAAAAGTGTCACACATGTGGTATCGCCGTACTCAGAAGAAGTAGGGCAATGTGTTTTGGGGTGTATTTTTACATATACCCATACTGTGTGTGATAAATATCTCTGTAAATGACAACTTTTTCAATTTGTTTATACAAAGTTGTCAATTTACAGAGATATTTCTCTCACCCAGCATGGGTGAATGTAAAAATACACCCCAAAACACATTGCCCTACTTCTTCTGAGTACAGCGATACCACATGTGTGACACTTTTTTGCAGCCAAGATGCGCAAAGGGGCCGAAAGTCCAACGACTGGTTATAACTCAGCGAATACCTTGGGGTGTCTTCTTTCCAAAATGGGGTCATTTGTGGGGTGTTTGCAGTGCCCTGACATTTGAGGGTCTCCGCAATCATTACATGTATGGCCAGCATTAGGAGTTTCTGCTATTCTCCTTAGGCCTCATGCACACGACCGTTGTTTGGGTCCGCATCCGAGCCGCCGTTTTGGCGGCTCGGATGCAGACCCATTCATTTCAATGGGGCCGCAAAAAATGCGGACAGCACTCCGTGTGCTGTCCGCATCCGTGGCTCCGTTCCGCGGCCCCGCTAAAAATATATAACATGTCCTATTCTTGTCCGCGCTTTGCATTGGAGTGCTTGCGAAGTAAAGCTGCGATCGCTAATAAAGATCCAAAAAGCTCAAAAGTGATCTTTATAGCACCGCAGCGATTTTACAGTGTTTTAGCAGTGATCAGAAAAAAAAATTCTGTCACTGCGGTGGGGCGGACTGAATGCAAGTGTGCGCACAAGATCAGGCCTGATCGGGCGAACACTGAGTTTTTTGTAGAGCCTAAGGTGACCCTAATGTACTGATATAGATCTGATTGCGATCAGTCTTGATCACTTAGAGATACTATATAGTACTAGTGCTGATTAGCGACAGCGATGACGCTAATCAGTGACTGCGGTGCGGTGGGCTCGGCGCTAACTACCTAACAAGTAGCTAACTAACTGGCGGTGATAAGGGACCCTTAGGCCCCATTCACACGTCCGCAATTCTGTTCCGCATTTTGCGGAACGGAATTGCGGACCCATTCATTTCTATGGGGACAGACTTTGTCCCGCTCGGATCCGGAATTGCGGATCTGCACTTCCGGGTCCGCACTTCCGTTCCGCCAAAATATAGAACATGTCCTATTCTTGTCCGCAATTGCGGACAAGAAAAGGCATTTTCTATATAGTTCTGGCAATGTGCGGATCCGCAAAATGCGGAAAGCACATTGCCGGTGTCCGTGTTTTGCAGATCCGCGGATCCGTGGATCCGCAAAACACATACGGACGTCTGAATGGAGCATTACAGGGGGGTGATCAATGACAGGGGGGTGATCAGGGAGTCTATATGGGGTGATCAGGGGTTAATAAGTGACAGGGGGGGTGTGTGTAGTGTAGTGTGGTGCTTGGTGCTACTTACAGAGCTGCCTGTGTCCTCTGGTGGTCGATCCAAGCAAAAGGGACCACCAGAGGACCAGGTAGCAGGGATATCAGACGCTATTAACAAAACAGCGTCTAATATACAGTACAGACCAAAAGTTTGGACACACCTTCTCATTCAAAGAGTTTTCTTTATTTTCATAACTATGAAGGCATCAAAACTGTGAATTAACACATGTGGAATTTTATACATAACAAACAAGTGTGAAACAACTGAAAATATGTCATATTCTAGGTTCTTCAAAGTAGCCACCTTTTGCTTTGATTACTGCTTTGCACACTCTTGGCATTCTCTTGATGAGCTTCAAGAGGTAGTCCCCTGAAATGGTCTTCCAACAGTCTTGAAGGAGTTCCCAGAGATGCTTAGCACTTGTTGGCCCTTTTGCCTTCACTCTGCGGTCCAGCTCACCCCAAACCATCTCGATTGGGTTCAGGTCCGGTGACTGTGGAGGCCAGGTCATCTGGCGCAGCACCCCATCACTCTCCTTCATGGTCAAATAGCCCTTACTTTCAAAGTTTTCCCAATTTTTCGGCTGACTGACTGACCTTCATTTCTTAAAGTAATGATGGCCACTTGTTTTTCTTTACTTAGCTGCTTTTTTCTTGCCATAATACAAATTCTAACAGTCTATTCAGTAGGACTATCAGCTGTGTATCCACCTGACTTCTCCTCAACGCAACTGATGGTCCCAACCCCATTTATAAGGCAAGAAATACCACTTATTAAACCTGACAGGGCACACCTGTGAAGTGAAAACCATTTCAGGGGACTACCTCTTGAAGCTCATCAAGAGAATGCCAAGAGTGTGCAAAGCAGTAATCAAAGCAAAAGGTGGCTACTTTGAAGAACCTAGAATATGACATATTTTCAATTGTTTCACACTTGTTTGTTATGTATATAATTCCACATGTGTTAATTCATAGTTTTGATGCCTTCATAGTCATGGAAATAAAAAAAACTCTTTGAATGAGAAGGTGTGTCCAAACTTTTGGTCTGTACTGTACCTTTCTGATGCGATTTTTTTAACATCTAAAGCCTGCCAGCGAATGATCAGCGCTGGCAGGCTGTAGATCAACTTGTGAACTGCGCGATCCTGTGAACGCGCGCTCCTGTGAGCGCGCGTTCACAGGAAATCTCGGGTCTCACGAGATGACGCCAATAGGCTTCGCTGAGCCCTGAGAGAGCTGCCCTCCGGACGCCTATCGGCATTACGTGTGCGGCAAGCTGTTAAAAAAAAAAAAAGCTATAACCAGCCCTGTACCTCACAAGGATCGAGAGATCCTCCCATTCATTACTAAAATTGATCTGCTAGATTCTATTCAGTCTTTCAGCTCAGGAGTGTGTCCTTTCTGCTACAGCTCTCTTCCTATCACAGCTCAGAGGTGTTTTTTCTTGTGAAACATGTGAGACAACCACAGTGAGTGGATGTGCACATAACTATTCAGATTAAACACCAGGGAGACCATTATAATTAAGTCAAGAGAATATTTTACAATTGGAGGATTTTTGGAACAAAAAGTATATTGCTGATTAGTTTTTCATTCTGAATTATATAATATTCTGAATTAAAATAACATTCAATGGTGGCACAATCCCCTCATCTGTACATAGAGACAGGGGTTGTTCCTAAGAGACAAACATTATCTGTAGCTTCTGCAGGTTTAACTTTGACTCTTACACATCCAATGAGATTTACACAAAATAATTGTTACCCTATTTTTCTGTGCAAAAGAATAATCCAAACAATTTTAACAAATCACCTTCACGGATTGTAATGACCTTGTGTGAATATGCAGCTGCAACAAGGGTTGTTCACGCCCAGGGGTTTCAGGGTGAGGAATGAATCTGTTTTATTTATGAAGTTTACTCTGCTTTGAACTTTTCATCCAGCTCACAGAGATGCGGGATTTATTTCACCTTCTTCATTTATTGTTCAGATGTCATCTGAAACAATGAGACTTTATCTCTCAAAGAGTCTTGATGATCCTGTTTACATAGATGTGTACAAATATGGAGGAAAAAAAACATGTACAAAGAAAGGAAATCCCCTGCATTAAAGGAAATCTGTCACCTGGATCATTGCTATTCATGCACAAATATTGCATAAAAACTACAGTTGAGCGAACATCTAGATGTTCGGGTTCGAGAAGTTCGGCCGAACTTCCCGGAAATGTTCGGGTTCGGGATCCGAACCCGACCCGAACTTCGTCCCAAACCCGAACCCCATTGAAGTCAATAAGGACCTGAACTTTTCGGCACTAAAAAGGCTGTAAAACAGCCCAGGAAAGAGCTAGAGGGCTGCAAAAGGCAGCAAAAGGTTAGGGAAATGAATAAAAATAAAAATAAAATAAATAAAAATTAACCAATATCAATTGGAGAGAGGTCCCATAGCAGAGAATCTGGCTTCACGTCAGCAGAGAATCAGTCTCTTCATGCCATAGCAGAGAATCTGGCTTCACGTCACCCACCACTGTAACAGTCCATTGTCATATATTTAGGCCCCGGCACCCAGCAGAGGAGAGAGGTCCCGTAACAGAGAATCTGTCTTCATGTCAGCAGAGAATCAGTCTGCATGTCATAGCAGAGAATCATGCTTTACGTCACCCAACACTGGAACAGTCCGTTGTCAGATATTTAGGCCCAGGCACCCAGGCAGAGGAGAGAGGTCCCGTAACAGAGAATCTGGCTTCATGTCAGCAGAGAATCAGTCTGCATGTCATAGCAGAGAATCAGGCTTTACGTCACCCAACACTGGAACAGTCCATTGTCAGATATTTAGGCCCATGCACCCAGGCAGAGGAGAGAGGTCCCGTAACAGAGAATCTGGCTTCATGTCAGCAGAGAATCAGTCTGCATGTCCTAGCAGAGAATCATGCTTTACGTCACCCAACACTGGAACAGTCCATTGTAAGATATTTAGGCCCAGGCACCCAGGCAGAGGAGAGAGGTCCCGTAACACAGAATCTGGCTTCATGTCAGCAGAGAATCAGTCTTCATGTCATAGCAGAGAATCAGGCTTCACGTCACCCACCACTGGAACAGGCCATTGTCGGATATTTAGGCCCAGGCCCCCAGGCAGAGGAGAGAGGTCCCGTAACAGAGAATCTGGCTTCATGTCAGCAGAGAATCAGTCTTCATGTCATAACAGAGAATCAGGCTTCACGTCACCCACCACTGGAACAGGCCATTGTCAGATATTTAGGCCCAGGCACCTAGGCAGAGGAGAGAGGTCCCGTAACAGAGAATCTGGCTTCATGTCAGCAGAGAATCAGTCTTCATGTCATAGCAGAGAATAAGGCCTCACGTCACCCACCACTGGAACAGTCCACTGTCAGATATTTTTAGGCCCCGGCACCCAGACAGAGGAGAGAGGTCCCATAACAGAGATTCAGGCTTCATGTCAGCAGAGAATCAGTCTGCATGTCATAGCAGAGAATCATGCTTTACGTCACCCAACACTGGAACAGTCCATTGTCAGATATTTAGGCCCAGGCACCCAGGCAGAGGAGAGAGGTCCCGTAACAGAGAATCTGGCTTCATGTCAGCAGAGAATCAGTCTGCATGTCCTAGCAGAGAATCATGCTTTACGTCACCCAACACTGGAACAGTCCATTGTCAGATATTTAGGCCCAGGCACCCAGACAGAGGAGAGAGGTCCCGTAACAGAGAATCTGGCTTCATGTCAGCAGAGAATCAGTCTTCATGTCATAGCAGAGAATCAGGCTTCACGTCACCCACCACTGGAACAGGCCATTGTCAGATATTTAGGCCCAGGCACCCAGGCAGAGGAGAGAGGTCCCGTAACAGAAAATCTGGCTTCATGTCAGCAGAGAATCAGTCTTCATGTCATAGCAGAGAATTAGGCTTCACGTCACCCACCACTGGAACAGGCCACTGTCAGATATTTTTAGGCCCCGGCACCCAGACAGAGGAGAGGTTCATTCAACTTTGGGTTGCCCCGCAATATAATGGTAAAATGAAAATAAAAATAGTATTGAATGAGGAAGTGCCCTGGAGTACAATAATATATTGTTAAGGGGAGGTAGTTAATGTCTAATCTGCACAAGGGATGGACAGGTCCTGTGGGATCCATGCCTGGTTCATTTTTATGAACGTCAGCTTGTCCACATTGGCTGTAGACAGGCGGCTGCATTTGTCTGTAATGACGCCCCCTGCCGTGCTGAATACACGTTCAGACAAAACGCTGGCCGCCGGGCAGGCCAGCACCTCCAAGGCATAAAAGGCTAGCTCTGGCCACGTGGACAATTTGGAGACCCAGAAGTTGAATGGGGCCGAACCATCAGTCAGTACGTGGAGGGGTGTGCACAGGTACTGTTCCACCATGTTATTGAAATGTTGCCTCCTGCTAACACGTTCTGTATCAGGTGGTGGTGCAGTTAGCTGTGGCGTGGTGACAAAACTTTTCCACATCTCTGCCATGCTAACCCCACCAAATATGGCTGTAAATTCTGGCGGCTACTGGGACCTGAGGTAGTTGATACACTAGGACATGTGGCTGTGGCAGAACGGCCATGTCCTCTCCCAGCACCGGAGGGTCCACTAACACCACCACGACCATGTCCGCGTCCCTTACTAGATGTTTTCCTTATTGTTACCGTTCACCACAATAAGAAAAATATTATTCGGGCCAATGTATTGAATTCAAATTCAGGCCTTTTTTTTACAGACACCTAACACTATCTGGCTATCTATTTAGGTACCGTATTACACTAATACAGGCACACCAGTAATGACAGATTTAGCTGAATATAAATTTGAGGCCTATTATTTAGGCGCTGGGTGACAGGTATACGTTTACGGACAGAATTAGACTTTGATCTGCACTGTAGCGTGTGTGTGAAGTTCTTGAGAATTACCCTATCAACACCTTGAATCTAATATACCCTTTTAGGGATAGATTTAAAGTAGGCCTGATACAGCAGAAACCACTAATTTTGAGAATTGCAAATTTGGGAATTGTTTTTTCAACCCAGAACAAAAACTGTGCTTTGACGGACACTAAAAATAACTTGACCAGCTAAAACAGTACAGATTTGGATGAATATAAATGTGAGGCCTATTTTTTAGGCGCTGGGTGACAGGTATACGTTTAATCACAGAATTAGACTTGGATCTGCACTGTAGCGTGTGTGTGAAGTTCTTGAGAATGACCCTATCAGCACCTTGAATCTAATATACCCTTTTAGGGATAGATTTAAAGTAGGCCTGATACAGCAGAAACCACTAATTTTGAGAATTGCAAATTTGGGAATTGTTTTTCAACCCAGAACAAAAACTGTGCTTTGACGGACACTAAAAATAACTTGATTAGCTAAAACAGTACAGATTTGGATGAATATAAATGTGAGGCCTATTTTTTAGGCGCTGGGTGACAGGTATACGTTTAATCACAGAATTAGACTTGGATCTGCACGGTAGCGTGTGTGTGAAGTTCTTGAGAATTTCCCTATCAGCACCTTGAATCTAATATACCCTTTTAGGGATAGATTTAAAGTAGGCCTGATACAGCAGAAACTACTAATTTTGAGAATTGCAAATTTGGGAATTGTTTTTCAACCCAGAACAAAAACTGTGCTTTGACGGACACTAAATACCTTGACCAGCTAAAGCAGTAATGACAGATTTGGATTAATATAAATGTGAGGCCTATTTTTTAGGCACTGGGTGACAGGCTCAACTTGCCCCTCATGTAGTATATGGCCAAAAAATAACCACACTATTGATGGTTAAATGCACTTGATGAAAGCTTGACCCTGATGTAGGAGATAGCAAAAAATAACCACACTATTGATGGTTAAATGCACTTGGGTGACACAGGCTCAGCTTGCCCCTGATGTAGTATATGGCCAAAAAATAACCACACTATTGATGGTTAAATGCACTTGATGAAAGCTTGACCCTGATGTAGGATATAGCAAAAAATAACCACACTATTGATGGTTAAATGTACTTGGTGGCAGCTTGTGCTGGCGCACAAGCAAGCCACAAAATGGCCGCCGATCACCCCAGAAAAAAGTGACTGAAAAACGCTCTGGGCAGCCTAAAAACACTGAGCAATTGAAAAGCAGCAGTTCAATGATCCACAGCTGTAGATCAATCACAGAATGAAGTCTTTTGGAGGAGTTAATCACTGCCTAATCTCGCCCTAACGTCGCAGCAGCACCCTCTTTCTATGCTTGAATCAGCAGAGTGACGTGCAGCGCTACGTGACCCAAGCTTATATAGAGGCTGGGTCACATGCTGCACTGGCCAATCACAGCCATGCCAATAGTAGGCAAGGCTGTGATGGCCTCTTGGGGCAAGTAGTATGATGCTTGTTGATTGGCTGCTTTGCAGCCTTTCAAAAAGCGCCAAGAAAACGCCGAACACCGAACCCGAACCCGGACTTTTACGAAAATGTTCGGGTCCGTGTCACGGACACCCCAGAGTTCGGTACGAACCCGAACTATACAGTTCGGGTTCGCTCATCCCTAGTAAAAACCCATAGTACCTAATTTCCAGATGTACATTTCTTTCTGCGATTCTTGTTTTCTATCTTCAGAAAATCCACTTTGTTTGGTATGTAGATCAGCCAGTAAGGTGCCCAGAGGGGTGTTATTTTGTCTTGAAGGAGCCCAGGAACACCTCCATCTTGTGCCCAAGCCTGCCCTCATGCAGAGCCCATGCATGCCTCCTCCTCGCTTAGACATGACGCCCCTGCTGCACCGTGTCCGCCCACCCCGCCGCTCAGTCACAATCAGACCATAACCCCTCCCTTGTATCATCACTTCCAAATCCCGCGCATATGTAGTGATGAACACTGCCTAAGCCTGCACTCTTCATCTCCCACTCAGGGCATCTGCCTCAACTATGGAACTGGGCATGCGCCGATCAAGGAGGTGGGGGGGGGGGTTATGGTCTGATTGTTACTGAGCGGCGTTGTGGGCGGACACGGTGCAGCAGGGGCATCAGGTCTGAGCGAGGAGGAGGCGTGCTTGGCATTTGCAAGCCAAACAAAGTGGATTTTCTGAAGATAGAAAGCAAGAATTGCAGAAAGAATAGCAATGATCCAGGTGACAGATTTCCTTTAATATGTAAAACATAAAAACTGTACCAATATGGTAAAAAAAAACACGAGGGACCTCCTAAAGTGTTGAAAAATTGTCCAATTTAATAATTGCAAAAAACAGTTCAGGTAAGTGGTTGTAGTATAATCACATGCGTTAAGCGCTTAAATACCAGCTAAACTCTGTGTACACTCCATATCTTACATGACTATTCTTACTAATAAGTGCCATTACTTTATAGTCAGTGTCCATTTTTCAATCATCTTATAACAAAGCACACATTATCTAAGTCTGGTTCTAACATGACGTCACTGTATTGGTGTGACCTGTCCTGTCCTGGGTGACCACCATTTAAGTACAGATAGCATAGGAAAGAGCATCAAAAACCATACAAACTTGCAATACATCATACCAGCTAATCATACGTAAAGATATCCTGTCGAATTACATATGATTTATTATGGAACAAATGATGTTGTCCCAGCTTGCCTGTTTAGTGCTGCCGATGGTCCAAAGCTTGGCACTTCCTGCCACTTTGGGGAGCTTTTCTTCAAGACAAGTAGCGATGATGTAATTGTGTGGCTTGCCTGTGCGTGCACATTCCCAATACTGTTAATTAAATATTTTCATTAACAGCATTGTTGCTAGCTCAGTAGAACAGCTCAAAGGCTACTGCGCATGCAGGGTATGACTGGCCCACCAGAATACCAGACAATCCTCCAGTATGCCCAATCTCTGCAGTCACAGTGGGCCCCAAAGGTCCAGGAGAAAAAACATTTGAAGCCACTTTTGAAGCCAATAGCTTGTCATTAGGGTCTATTTCTTTGATTCTAAACATATTAGACTTCATTGATGATATAGGTAGGGTTTGGGTCCCTAGAATAATTTCTCTCTGGTGGACACAAGGAACCCCAGTCTGACTTGTATGCATGCTGTACTAATGAAACTTGGAACGGGGTGGCCAGGGGTGGCCAGGAATATGTGTGCTTCCTGAATCCCAGCCAGCACACTAGCAGGTAGAATTAGTGGTACTGTTGCAGTGGTTGTTATATTTCCTGACAATGAGCATTATACAAGAAGATTGCAGAAGGAGGCACTTCCACTAAATTAATATATTTGGTAAGTGCCTTCTGATGCACTGAGCTATAGGATGAGACATATGAGTGAGGCGAAGACACCAAAAGCTTGAAGATAAAGATATGAAAAACAAGTAAATGCAGAGTAAATGATGTGCTGTCGGTGTATGGAAATGGAGATATGGATATTGTTGAGAAGATAAGCTACAGCTGCCATCATCTTGATGCTAGTTCATTCGCTCAACAACAATTATAATTTAAATCTACATAGATGACTAAAACCCTGTATCAGAAGCTCATTATTTGAGGTGATTAGAGACTGCCCATTTTTACCAGTTCTAGAATTTTTTAAACATATTAGCGTGTCATTTCTTTGCAGAAAATGTTTGCTGGCAGTCTCTACCAGGCAGCTTGAATTTTTAACCTGACTTTCTTCTAACCTAAGTTTGATAGCTAGTTTTGGCTAAAGTAGAGACACTTCTCAAGGATTGTAAGTTGGCACTGGGTACCTTAACACCAACTCAACATGTGTTTCAAAAGTGCGTAATTCTATTAAAATTCCAAGATTAATACATATGCCCAGCAATTCCCCAATCTGCTCTGAAGTGAGATGACATACTTGGAAACTAAATATTTGAGCACCCTTGGCATTATGTCATGTTCTGTTTGTGTTCCACCGAAAACAAAGGAGGGAAAGGGCAGGTTTTGATTGCATGTCATAAGCTTTAAGGGTAACTAATATGATCAGTGATTGCTATTGTATCCAAGTATTGGGTTACTATCCTATTCATTATTCAGCATTACATTCTCTGGCAGTGAATATGATTGTCATCACATGTAATTAGGCTCTAATAAACACAAATTACTTGTATCCCCTGGAGGTATGTGCAAAATGCATTTGGACATATTTCCTCTGTTTGGCAACTGTTGCTACTTTGACAAGACTACCTCTAAATGTACCAACACCTTTGCATTTGTTCAACTATTATATATGAGCTTACTGAAAAGTCCATAACTACAGTAGTGTGCGTAATGCTAAAATTGGACTAAATCATGGGAGTATCTATAGCAGTGTGGTGGGGGCCCAGTTACAGATTTAGCATTGCAGTCCATAAACTTCATGATACCAGATAATGACTTCATTCTGACAGCTCTGGCCTTTGTTGCTTTCACCTAAATACAAAAAGAAAGAAAAATAAGTCCCAAAGTTGTGCGCAATTTTACAATTTTCTTTGCAGCTATTTCTTAAACATTTTTGGCCACCTAGATAAATAACAGATTTTTGGTGGCAAGAAGACAACCAATGACTGAATATCATGAACCACTGTAGGTCCTGACCAAATACAAATGTTCTGCAGTTCAAGAAATTGTAGGAAGACCGCTAATAAACTGAATTCAACAGTAAGATTAACTTTTTTTTTCCTTTGCAAAATGTGATGAAACAAGCATGTGCAATAATTTGTTAGGACCTCATAGAATAACCCTTTGAGAGACAGGGTTCTTAGATGTCACTACATTTTTATGTCTATTGCTTCGATTAGTTGGTGACAAAGGAGAGCAAAATTGTAAATTTACAGTTAATTTATTGCAACCAATGAAGAAGGCTGAAAACTTTATGCAGTATTATGCTCTCAAGTGCCTCCATCACAGCAGAATGATCCCTTAAGTGCCCCCAAACAGAATAAGGCCCCCACACAGAGCGATGCCCTCTAAGTGCTTGCCATGGAGTATGATGTCTCCTTAACCACCTCAGCCCCCAGTGCTTAAACACCCTGAAAGACCAGGCCACTTTTTACACTTCTGACCTACACTACTTTCACCGTTTATTGCTCGGTCATGCAACTTACCACCCAAATGAATTTTACCTCCTTTTCTTCTCACTAATAGAGCTTTCATTTGGTGGTATTTCATTGCTGCTGACATTTTTACTTTTTTTGTTATTAATCGAAATTTAACGATTTTTTTGCAAAAAAATGACATTTTTCACTTTCAGTTGTAAAATTTTGCAAAAAAAACGACATCCATATAGAAATTTTGCTCTAAATTTATAGTTCTACATGTCTTTGATAAAAAAAAAATGTTTGGGTAAAAAAAAAATGGTTTGGGTAAAAGTTATAGCGTTTACAAACTATGGTACAAAAATGTGAATTTCCGCTTTTTGAAGCAGCTCTGACTTTCTGAGCACCTGTCATGTTTCCTGAGGTTCTACAATGCCCAGACAGTACAAACACCCCACAAATGACCCCATTTCTGAAAGTACACACCCTAAGGTATTCGCTGATGGGCATAGTGAGTTCATAGAACTTTTTATTTTTTGTCACAAGTTAGCGGAAAATGATGATTTTTTTTTTTTTTTTTTTTTTCTTACAAAGTCTCATATTCCACTAACTTGTGACAAAAAATAAAAAGTTCTATGAACTCACTATGCCCATCAGCGAATACCTTGGGGTCTCTTCTTTCCAAAATGGGGTCACTTGTGGGGTAGTTATACTGCCCTGGCATTCTAGGGGCCCAAATGTGTGGTAAAGAGTTTGAAATCAAATTCAGTAAAAAATGACCTGTGAAATCCGAAAGGTGCTCTTTGGAATATGGGCCCCTTTGCCCACCTAGGCTACAAAAAAGTGTCACACATCTGGTATCCCCGTACTCAGGAGAAGTTGAGGAATGTGTTTTGGGGTGTCTTTTTACATATACCCATGCTGGGTGAGATAAATATCTTGGTCAAATGACAACTTTGTATAAAAAAATGGGAAAAGTTGTCTTTTGCCAAGATATTTCTCTCACCCAGCATGGGTATATGTAAAATGACACCCCAAAACACATTCCCCACCTTCTCCTGAGTACGGAGATACCAGATGTGTGACACTTTTTTGCAGCCTAGGTGGGCAAAGGGGCCCATATTCCAAAGAGCACCTTTCGGATTTCACAGGTCATTTTTTACAGAATTTGATTTCAAACTCCTTACCACACATTTGGGCCCCTAGAATGCCAGGGCAGTATAAATACCCCACATGTGACCCCATTTTGGAAAGAAGACACCCCAAGGTATTCAATGAGGGGCATGGCGAGTTCATTGAAAAAAAAAAATTTTGGCACAAGTTAGCGGAAATTGATTTTTTGGATTTTGTTCTCACAAAGTCTCCCTTTCCGCTAACTTGGGACAAAAATTTCAATCTTTCATGGACTCAATATGCCCCTCAGCGAATACCTTGGGGTGTCTTCTTTCCAAAATGGTGTTATTTGTGGGGTGTTTGTACTGCCCTGGCATTTGAGGGTCTCCGCAATCATTACATGTATGCCCAGCATTAGGAGTTTCTGCTATTCTCCTTATATTGAGCATACGGGTAATGAGATTTTTTTTTTCCGTTCAGCCTCTGGGCTGAAAGAAAAAAATGAACGGCACAGATTTCTTCATTCGCATCGATCAATGTGGATGAAAAAATCTCTGCCAAAAAAAGAAAAAGGAGGGGAAAGGCGTCTGCCAGGACATAGGAGCTCCGCCCAACATCCATACCCACTTCAGCTCGTATGCCCTGGCAAACCAGATTTCTCCATTCACATCAATCGATGTGGATGAATAAATCATTGCCGGGATTTTTTTTTTTATATATACAAAGTGTTTGCCAAAGTATATGAACACCGCCACCTCCTCAGCTCATATGCCTCGGCAAACATATCTTTTACTGCAGAGGAGAAATCTCGTCTTGCAGCGCCGCATACACCGACTTGCGTGTAATCTGACAGCAGCACAATGCTTCTGTCAGAATGCACATCAGTGCTGCAGCTAGTCGATCGGTTGGTCCACCTGGAAGGTAAAAAAAACAAAACAAAAAAGAAAAAACCAGGCCGCAAAGCAATAACTTTATTAACTTTAGAACAGAACATATTAACTTTTTTAAACTTTTTTAACTTTTTTACTTACCGGTAATTTTTTTTTTGTTTAGTTTTTTTTACCTTTATAGAACAAACCTCTCCTTCCCCATGGGACAATGTGCAAAGCGCAAATCGCCCAAAGATGTGGCGAAGTACGTTATGCACTTTATCCCAGGTGAAAGGAGAGGTTTGCAGCAGCTGAGAGTAAAAGGGCCCTAATAGCCCTGTGTGCCTGTCCTGTGAGATGCAATCCCTATGCTAGGTGTACCTGTGTGTGGTACTTCCGGAAACACTCTCCATAGCATAGGGCAGGGTGGTCAGCACAGTCAGGACAGAAATAGCGGGTGTCACGCCTTATTCCACTCCTGCTACAGACACGACATCTTTTTCGGGGTGACGGTTGGGTTGAGGTACCAGGAACGACACTGGGGAAATGTCGCTCGTGTAGACGGCTAACTACACTGGGGGATGGGGCCACGGAACCTCCTGGGTAATGGAGGTTCTCGATGATCTCTTCCTGGAATTTGAGGAAAGATCGTGTTCTCCCAGCCTTACTGTAGAGAACAAAACTATTGTACAGCGCCAATTGAATTAAATATACAGACACCTTCTTATACCAGCGTCTGGTTCTGCGGGAAACTAAATACGGAGACAACATCTGGTCATTGAAGTCCACCCCTCCCATGAGCGCATTATAGTCGTGGACACAGAGGGGCTTTTCAATGACACGGGTTGCTCGCTCAATTTGGATTGTCGTGTCTGCGTGAATGGAGGAGAGCATGTAAACGTCACGCTTGTCTCTCCATTTCACCGCGAGCAGTTCTTCGTTACACAAGGCAGCCCTCTCCCCCCTTGCAAGACGGGTGGTTACAAGCCGTTGGGGGAAGCCCACGCGACTAGTTCGCGCGGTGCCACAGGCGCAAATCCGTTCTAGAAACAAATGCCTAAAGAGGGCCACACTTGTGTAAAAATTGTCCACATAAAGATGGTACCCCTTGCCGAATAAGGGTGACACCAAGTCCCAGACTGTCTTCCCACTGCTCCCCAGGTAGTCAGGGCAACCGACCGGCTCCAGGGTCTGATCTTTTCCCTCATAGACACGAAATTTGTGGGTATAGCCTGTGGCCCTTTCACAGAGCTTATACAATTTGACCCCATACCGGGCACGCTTGCTTGGGATGTACTGTTTGAAGCCAAGGCGCCCGGTAAAATGTATTAGGGACTCGTCTACGCAGATGTTTTGCTCGGGGGTATACAAATCTGCAAATTTCTGGTTGAAATGGTCTATGAGGGGCCGAATTTTGTGGAGCCGGTCAAAAGCTGGGTGGCCTCTGGGACGGGAGGTGGTGTTGTCGCTAAAATGCAGGAAACGGAGGATGGCCTCAAATCGTGCCCTGGACATAGCAGCAGAGAACATGGGCATGTGATGAATCGGGTGCGTTGACCAATATGACCGCAATTCATGCTTTTTTGTCAGGCCCATGTTGAGGAGAAGGCCCAAAAAAATTTTAATTTCGGAAACTTGGACTGGTTTCCACCGGAAAGGCTGGGCATAAAAGCTTCCCGGGTTGGCGGATATAAATTGTGTGGCATACTGGTTGGTCTCTGCCACGACTAAGTCCAAGAGCTCCGCAGTCAAGAACAGCTCAAAAAATCCCAGGGCCGAACCGATTTGAGCCGTCTCAACCCGAACTCCAGACTGGGCGGTGAAAGGGGGAACTACAGGTGCGGCTGAAGTTGGTGACTGCCAATCAGGGTTTGCCAGCACCTCAGGGATTCTAGGGGCTCTACGGGCCTGTCTTTGCGGTGGCTGCGACGGGGTAACTAGTGCACGTGCCACCGTACCAGCTTCAACTGCCCTTCTGGTGCTCGCCACGTCACCATGTTGTACGGCAGTGCTGGTACTAGGTCCAGGGAGGGCTGCGCTGCTGGTGTATGCCTCACCACGTGATCCGGCAGCGACAGCCCCACTCTGCTGCTCTTGAAGCGGATCCTGCATAACCTGTGGTCTAGCGACATGGGGCCGGGTACGCCTGGTGCTGCCAGGGACCTCCACCTCCTCGTCCGAACTTTGGGTCAGAGAGCCACTGCTTTCCACAGGTTCATATTCTGACCCGCTAGATTCGTCAGATGAGGGTTCCCACTCCTCATCCGACTGGGTCAGAATCCTGTAGGCCTCTTCAGAAGAATACCCCCTGTTTGACATTTTGGACTACTAAATTTAGGGGTATTCCCTGAGACTACCCAAGAAAAAAAGCAAACCTGTCTTACAAAGGGGAGGCTAGCGAAGTACCGGAGGCCGCTGCGGTTGATAAAAAATATCAAAACTGATTTTTTTATCGCCGCAGTGCGTGTAAAATGAATGTGCAGTGATCAAAAAATATATATTTTTTGTCACTGCGGTGGGGCGGGCGTGGGTGAACGCACGTGTGGGCGACCGATCAGGCCTGATCGGGCAAACACTGCGTTTTGGGTGGAGGGCGAACTAAAGTGACACTAATACTATTATAGATCTGACCGTGATCAGTTTTGATCACTTACAGATACTATAAAAGTACAAATGCTGATTAGCGATACGCTAAACAGCGAATAAAAGTGACTGCGGTGCGGTGGGGTGGGCGCTAACTGACGCTAACTACCTAACCAAGGGGCCTAAACTATCCCTAAAACCTAACAGCCAATACTAGTGAAAAAAAAAAGTGACAGTTTACACTGATCACTTTTTTTCCTTTCACTGGTGATTGACAGGGGCGATCAAAGGGGTGATCAAAGGGTTAATTGGGGTGCAGGGGGGTGATCTGGGGCTAAGGTGTAGTGTTGGTGCTACTCACAGTTCAGTCTGCTCCTGTGCTGGATCCAACCGACGAAAAGGACCAGCACAGGAGCAGAGAAGCCATATAACAGATCATATTTACTAATATGATCTGTTATATGGCTTGTGATTGGATTTTTTAAAAATCGCCAGCCTGCCAGCCAATGATCGTTGCTGGCAGGCTGGTGACGAACTTCTTCTTTAACTTTTGCCGACCCGCGATGCGCATGCGCGGGCCGGCTTGGAGCGAAATCTCGCGTCTCGCGAGATGACGCGTATATGCGTGACTGTGCGCAGCGCTGCCACCTCCGGAACGCGAATCTGCGTTAGGCGGTCCGGAGGTGGTTAAGTGGCCCCCACATACAGTGATGCTCTCTTGAGTGCCCCCTTACAAAGTGATATCACCTTAAGTGCCCCCACAGAATGATACCCCTTAAGTGCCCCCCATCCCAAGTGATACATATAAGTACCTGCCCTCTTAAGAGCCCTCTCACAGGGTTCTCTCACAAAGACACCCCCTTGAAGGGGTTGTGCCACAAAAAATATTCAACATTTGTCAAAACAGCACTTGATCAGAATGCTTTTGTAATTTAATGTAATTAGAAATTTAGTATAGCAACTGAGCTTTTCAATAAAATGCATCTCTATAGCGTCACCTGCTGTTTGTTCTTTTTCTTATTTTTCTGTCCACAGGGCTGGTTCTAGCTTTGTTAGAAAGAGATTGTCATGTACAATATGTTGTCTGATTTTCATATTTTACATCAATCATGGCATAAGCCCTTTACGTGTCCCCATATACATAGACAATATGATACCCTCTTAAATACCCCTCAAAGAGATGCCCTCTTAAGTTCCCCATGAAATGCCTTCCCCCAAAGATTGCCAAGTGATGCTCCCTTGTGCCGCCTCCTTGGAGTTATGCCCTGCATTGCTTCCAAAATACTCACCTCCTCACGTTCCCCTGCAGTCAGCTCCCTGCTTGTGAGCCACAATCAGTGCGGAGCAGACCACAATTCTGTGCTTTGCTGTCTGTGGCTCAGCACAGCAGGCACAATGACATCACTGTATAAGGACTGCCTCACTGGTGGTAGGGGAACAGTGAGGCAAATAGCTAGTCTCCCTTCTCCTAAGGACACAGATGCATTTAAACGTGGGACGTGCAAGGGTCCAGACAGTTGACTTCTGCAGTCTGGACTCAGACCGAGGTCTACCAGTTGAGTACCCTGATAGAGAGAATAAACTTAGAAAAAAAGCTAATTAACAATCATGAAACTGTGGACATACACAGTATATGGCCATGTGTCATTACAAGGATAGATTCAAACATGAAAAATAATAGTTAGACAATAGTTACAACAAAATTATTATCAGAGATCTAAAGTAAATGGAGTAACAATGAGACAAATATTTAACCAAGTCTCTGTTCATAGCTTGTCTTTCTGCTATCGGAAGTATATGAAGTATTTCACAATATACTCTTCAGGTGGGAGGGTGTAAAATATTTGAATGTGTAGGCATTTAGAGGGTCATTTATCATGCTGAAATACGCCTAAATTAGGTGTATTTCAGGTGCAGATTGAGGCGCAACAGTTAGCTCTCCCCGCTCTCGCCAGGTTTAAAAAATTGGGCATGGTATGGGAAGGGAAGGGGACGGGCCTGTTTCAGGCGAAAAAAAGGTCTAAATGTAAGACAGCTCGCAAGCGATGCTGGATACACCAAAGTTATGAAGAGGCCAGCGATGCGGCTTTATTAATAAATGTGCCAAATGTTGCTGTACAGTGCATTTTTTAAAATGTATGCCTATTTATAGGGAAGCACAGTAGACTATGCCTTCCTATACAGCAAAATATACCGGCTTGATAAACACCATAAGGCAGGGGCAGCAAGTCCTTTTCCCTCCAGCTGCTGTGAAACTACAATTCCCAGCATACACACCGGTTCAGCTATTCTTATAACTCCCATAGAAGTGAATGGAGCATCCTCTGAGTTGTAAATTCAGAACATTTGGAGTGCCACAGGTTGATGATCCCTGCCTAAGGGCTCATGAACACGGCCATATGTATTTTGCGGTCTGCAAAAAACAGATGCGCAAAAGATATGAATGACGTCAGTGTGCATTCTGTATTTTGCGGAACGGAACAGCTGGCCACTAATAGAACTATACTATCCTTGTCCGTAATGCGGACAATAATAGCTCATGTTCAATTTTTTGGCGGAACAGAAATACGGACATACAGAAACGGAATGCACACGGGGTACCTTTCATTTTTTGCGGGACCCATTAAAATGAATGGTTCCGCATACGGTCCGCAAAAAAATGGACATGGAAAGAAAATACATTTGTGTGCATGAGCCCTAAAGGACATTCTTTTGGAATATGCCCAGTGCATAAAGATCTTTGGAAACAGTTGTCATATGCACCAGAAGCATTCCCCATACATACTGTAGTTAGGAAGCAGTATGTGAACTGAGCCTTATAGGACCATCCAGACTCTCAGCAATGTATATGAACTATTTGTATGCAACCAAGACTCCAAGTGCTTCCTTTGTGATCTATTAGTTGGATACTTTTTCACTAAATGTTATGTGTGTATGTGGAAAAGTAACTCTCATTGGAAGCTTATGAGGCTAAATGTGCTTTTAACTCAATACAAAGAGTCACACTTCTGTACTGTGACATAGCTAGTGTAGGGATTAGGTGTGCAGAATAAAGAGATTGTGAGAGTTCCAAAAAGAGTAATATGGCTCACTTGTAGGCACTGCTGTCTTGACATGCTATGGTCCTGGGTTTGAATCAAACCAAGGTCCGCATCTGCATGTGTTTAGCTGACTTTCCTCCCACAATCTAGATTCTGAGTTATGATAATCCATGTACAGTGCTGTAGAATATGTTGGTGCGATATTAAATAAACATCAATCATTATCACATGCACTATACTCTGAGTCCTGCACTAGGCATAGTAAAATATAACAGATTTCTATTAAATCATTTCAATTGAAAAGCATATCTCCAACGTTAGATAACACATGACTACTCATCATGGGTTAATAGGCTTCTAAGAAGGTTTTGGTACTGACATTGATAAGACATTTCCATGCCTGTAGATCTTTATTTTTTTACTCACACTGGTTCAAAGAGTAGTGTTAATCTCGCTTTTATGTACAATATTTGGCCTCACGTAGACAACAAGTGCAGAGAGCGGGAGCTGAGAGTGAGCACGTATAAGCTGGTGATCAAATATGTGCTCCCTGGTGAGTGATTGATGAAGGATTTCCTCATACTGCTTGGGAGGTTACATTGGAGCTGGCTTCTACTGACTGAAAAATAAGGAGCTCTAGGCTCGGCACATTTATATAAGGCTAGTATAACCTTTAAGATGTTCTTTAACCAGTGACTACTAATGAAATAAAAAAATTTATGTACACAAGATATGTGACTATTGTCAAGGACATCACAATATATGGGTCTCTCCATTGCCTCTTGCCTGCTAGTGCTGTGCCACTGACTGCGCAGGCGATAGACCCTAAGAGGCATGTAAACTGAGCTTCTCCTTTTAGCACGGAAATAGGATTAGGTATTCATTTTTATTATTTTTGGGGGCACTTTTATTGTGTTATGACATTTTAGGGGGCACTGATGCTAAAAGGGGAACTGTGTTGGCTCTAAATTAGAGGGCACTTTTACTAGGTGTGGGCACTAGTGTTTAAATTACGAATATTTATCGCGAATATCGCTACTTCAAGAATTCGCAAATATTTCGAATATAGTGCTTTATATTTGTTTTTCGAATATTCGTAATTTTGTCCATCTGAAGTTATGATTCCTCCCTGCTTAAGTTGCTTGTCAAGCAACTTAAGCAGGGAGGAATCATGACTTCAGATGGAAAAAAATGACGAATATTCAAAAAAAACTAATATATAGCACTATATTCTATTGTGCTGTATATTCGTTTTTTGACCCACGCCTGTATTGATAGTGTAATATTCGCATATTACGCGATCATTTCCTTGCCAATTTTCGAGTAAAAAAAAAAATTTAGAATATAACAAATATTTAAATTCGCGAATATTTGACAAATATTCTACAAAATATTCACGAAATATAGCGAATTCGATTTATGACCCCTGCCGCTCATCACTAGTGGGCACTAAATGGGCACTGTTATTGTGTTGGGACTTAGGCTACTTTCACACTGGCGTTTCTGGGTCCGCCTGTGAGATCCATTTCAAGGCTCTCACAAGCAGACCAAAACGGATCAGTTTAGCCCCAATGCATTCTGAATGGAAAATGATCTGCTCAGAATGCATCAGTTTGCCTCCGTTCCGTTTCCATTCCGCTCTGGAGGCGGACACCAAAACGCTGCTTGCAGCGTTTTGATGTCCGTCTGAGGAAGCTGAGCCAAACGGATCCGTCCTAACACACAGTGTAAGTCAATGGGGACGGATCTGTTTTTACTGACACAATATGGTGCAATTGAAAACGGATCCGCCTCCCATTGACTTTCAATGTAAGTCAAAATGGATCCGTTTGCATTATTGTGTTTTTTTTGTTCATGGTAATGCGAACGGATCCGTTGTGAACGGATACAAGCGTTTGCATTATAGGTGTGAAAGTAGCCTTAGTGGCACTATAACAGTATGGTACAAATTAAGAGCGGGCTGTTACAGTGTGGAGAGCACTAAGGGGTGTTTTTTGTTAGCAGTAGCTACTACGTGAACACTTTTACAAAAAGGGGTTTTCAGGGATTTTAATATTGATGACCTATCCTCTTCTCCGTCGACAGCGGAGTAGTGAGCAGGTGTAATTACAAGATGTCCCATTCACTTCTATGGGACGGCTCTGTAGTATACACTTGAATAGGAAGGAGAAGTCCCATAGAAGTGAATGGGACGGCTTCTTGTAATTACACCTGCTCGTGCTGCGATGTCGACGGCGAGCAGGTAAACAATGAAGGGAAGGCTGTTCTCACCAGATGACTGGTGGGGGTGCCAGGTGTGCCACATCCCACCGATCTGATATTGATGACCGATCCTAAGGACAGGTCATCAATATTAAAATCCCAGAAAACTCCTTTAATGAGACACTATTACTGTGTGCTACTGGTAGCAGTTGAACTGAATAGGAGGCATTAAGGGGGGAGGTTTAATAAATGGAGGCTCTAAGGGAGCACTGTTACTGTGTAAAGACAGTAAGGGGACATTATTACTGTAAAGGAACAATAAGGGGACACTATCAATGGGGACACTATTACTGTGTGAGCACAAAGATGAGCACACTACTGTTTGTGTTACTATTACAATCTGGGGATCTAGCTGTTTGGAGCTATTATTTTTTGAGTTACTATAGTTATGACACCATTATTTCCAAAGTATTGTATTGGGGGGCACTTTACTACACAACAGTTACAGTATAGTAATTTGCACACCTGGTGTAGCAGCAAGCACAGCCATGGTGACTACAACAGGGTGGTATTGATATAATAGTGAATATGTGAATATGACAAGATAAAACACTTCTGGTGCATTTGACAACTGTATCCAAAGGAGATAACTATCTCATCAGTTAGGATTTAGCCGCTGAGACCCCCACCTATCTCATGAATGGAATTTCCATTCCCCAGCCTTGATGGATTAAGCAGCTTGAGCCCTGCCACTCCATTCATTCTCTATGAGACATAGTAAAATAACTGATCACTGTCCTTGGGTATCTCCGGCAGTCCCATAGAGAATGAATGGAGTGGCAGGGTGCTCTCTTGACCTGCTGTTCCACAAGGACAGGGGAAATGTACCCCTATACTCAGGATTGGACAAGTGGTCTGATCTCCGCTGATCAGTTATATTGTGCATAGCGGATAATATTAATACTTGGCATAACCTTTTTAGAAGTGCAGCAAAATGGGAGGTTTGTGTAGAGGATTGCAAATAGGTATGTGGGTGCTAGAAAACCGAGGAGCCAAAGAAGTCTCAGCAGCAAACTCTGTAGAGGAAACAAATGGGAATTGAAGAACTCCAATCAGTGAAGATGTCAACTGTAAATCACTAAATTTACTGTATTCAAGATTTCTCCAGATTTGTCATTATTAAAGAAGAGCAACGTTTTGAAAAATTTGATTCGGTCAATTTGCTGAACTTCATCAAGAATTTTGATTTCTTATGAATTAATTTGTCGCGAATCTCTATAAATGAGGTATACCGGTGTGTCATAGTGCCTGAGGGAATGTATGGAGCAAACTGCTGCATTCAACCCGCTCCATAGGCGGCGGGTGCCAGCTGTATCATACAGCAGACATCCAGCTGCAATTTCATGGAATGCCGATCCTGCCGAACTCCGTCACTTCACCTCTCAGATACCGCGATCAACACTGATTGCGGCATCTGTGTGGTAAGGTAGAGGGATGTAGCTCCCTCTGCCTTCCAATTGGAGGCCTGCGGTTTCACTGTAGATTCGGTGGCTTCACTTCTGTTACCATGGCAGCCTGGACGCTTTTGAAGTCTACCATGGCTGCCATAGTAACCTCCCTGCTGCGCAGTGCACGAGGCACAGGTCAGCAAGGATCCTGTAAAAATGCTATTCACCCTAATAAATCTCTATTACCGTGAATAGAACAAGAGATCAAAAGATTCTTAGGGGGTTAAAAGTTGTCACTGTAAAAAAGAAATATATAAAGTTTAAATCACCCCCCTTTCCCAATTTTTACTCATAAAATATAAAAAGTATATATTAGGTATCGCCTCGTTCAAAAATGTCTGAACTATTAACCCCTTAAGGACTCAGGGCGTACCGGTACGTCCTAACTTTAAATGCAGATTCCGGCGCCGCGGGGGTTAATGGGAACTGGATGCCGGCTGAAATCATTCAGCCGGCATCCTGTCACAACGCCATATCGGCGATCGGCGCAAACCGCAGGTCAATTCAGACCAGTGGTTTGCTGCGCTTTTTGCAGTTTCAGAAACTTTAGTGTCCCTCAAACTTAGATTTTACACCCCCCCCCTGCACTCCTGCATGATTTTTCGCCGGCGGGTGGTGCAGGGGGGGAGTTGTGGGCGGTGGGGGGCGGTGCGGGAGGAGGGCGGTGCGGCAGGCGGGATCGCGATCCCCCGCCCGCCTCCCCTTGAAAATTCGTTGGTGTAGAGTGGGTATACCAGGGTGTCAGCACATTGCTGACACCCTGGTATAAACGGCTGACATCGGTGATGCGATGTCAGCCGTTTAACCCTTTCTATACAGCGGTCCGTACGGACCGCTGTATGGAAAAAGTTAACAGTAAGAGGGAGCTCCCTCTCCCATCGGGGGGCTGCTGTGCCTTTGCAGCCCCCCGATGGAGAGGGAGAGAGCCGCCAGACAGCCCTCCGACAGCCCCGTCCTTAACCTTCCCCGTCTGCGAAGTTCTGACCAGTACTGAGCAGACGGGGAAGGTTCCCATGGCAACAGGACGCCGTCTCAGGCATCCTGCTGTCCATGGTGCTGAACAGATCTGTGCTAAAGGCAGAGATCTGTTCAGACAAAGTGTAAGTAAAATACAGTACAGTACAATATATATTGTACTGTACTGTATTATACAGACATCAGACCCACTGGATCTTCAAGAACCAAGTGGGTCTGGGTCAAAAAAAAAGTAAAAAAAAGTGAAAAAAAAATCAAAAAACACATTTATCACTGATTAAAAATGAAAAAAATAAAATTCCCTACACATGTTTGGTATCGCCGCGTCCGTAACGACCTGATCTATAAAACGGTCATGTTTATTTCCCCGCACGGTGAACGCCATAAAAATAAAAAAATAAAAACTATTAGAAAATTTAAATTTTGCCCACCTTACTTCCCAAAAAAGGTAATAAAAGTGATCAAAAAAGTCACATGTACGCCAAAATAGTACCAATCAAACCGTCATCTCATCCCGCAAAAATCATACCCTACCCAAGATAATCGCCCAAAAACTGAAAAAACTATGGCTCTCAGACTATGGAAACACTAAAACATGATTTTTTTTGTTTCAAAAATGAAATCATTGTGTAAAACTTAAATAAATAAATAAAAAGTATACATATTAGGTATCGCCGCGTCCGTATCGACCGGCTCTATAAAAATATCACATGACCTATGCACCCCAAAATAGTGCCAATCAAACCGTCATCTCATCCCGCAAAAAATGAGACCCTACTTAAGATAATCGCCCAAAAACTGAAAAAACTATGTCTCTTAGACTATGGAGACACTAAAACATTTTTTTTTGTTTTAAAAATGAAATCATTGTGTAAAACTTACATAAATAAAAAAATTGTATACATATTAGGTATCGCCGCGTCCATGACAACCTGCTCTATAAAATCACCACATGATCTAACCTGTCAGATGAATGTTGTGAATAACAAAAAAAAAAACGTGCCAAAAAATCTATTTCTTGTTACCTTGCCGCACAAAAAAGTGTAATATAGAGCAACCAAAAATCATATGTACCCTAAACTAGTACCAACGAAACTGCCACCCTATCCCGTAGTTTCTAAAATGGGGTCACTTTTTTGGAGTTTCTACTCTGGGGGTGCATCAGGGGGGCTTCAAATGGGACATGGTGTCAAAAAAAACAGTCCAGCAAAATCTGCCTTCCAAAAACCGTATGGCATTCCTTTCCTTCTGCACCCTGCCGTGTGCCCGTACAGCGGTTTACGACCACATATGGGGTGTTTCTGTAAACTATAGAATCAGGCCCATAAATAATGAGTTTTGTTTGGCTGTTAACCCTTGCTTTGTAATTGGAAAAAAAATATTAAAATGGAAAATCTGCCAAAAAAGTGAAATTTTGAAATTGTATCTCTATTTTCCATTAAATCTTGTGCAACACCTAAAGGGTTAACAAAGTTTGTAAAATCAGTTTTGAATACCTTGAGGGGTGTAGTTTCTTAGATGGGGTCACTTTTATGGAGTTTCTACTCTAGGGGTGCATCAGGGGGGCTTCAAATGGGACATGGTGTCAAAAAAACAGTCCAGCAAAATGTGGCTTCCAAAAACCATACGGCGCACCTTTAACTCTACGCCCTGCTGTGTGTCCATACAGCAGTTTACGGCCACATATGGGGTGTTTCTGTAAATGGCAGAGTCAGGGCAATAAAGATACAGTCTTGTTTGGCTGTTAACCCTTGCTTTGTTAGTGGAAAAAATGGGTTAAAATGGAAAATTAGGCAAAAAAATTAAATTCGCAAATTTCATCCCCATTTGCCAATAACTCTTGTGCAACACCTAAAGGGTTAACGAAGTTTGTAAAATCAGTTTTGAATACCTTGAGGGGTGTAGTTTATAGAATGGGGTCATTTTTGGGCGGTTTCTATTATGTAAGCCTCGCAAAGTGACTTCAGAGCTGTAGTGGTCCCTAAAAATTGGGTTTTTGTAAATTTCTGAAAAATTTCAAGATTTGCTTCTAAACTTCTAAGCCTTGTAACATCCCCAAAAAATAAAATATCATTCCCAAAATGCTACAAACATGAAGTAGACATATGGGGAATGTAAAGTCATCACAATTTTTGGGGGTATTACTATGTATTACAGAAGTAGAGAAACTGAAACTTTGAAATTTGCTAATTTTTCAAAATTTTTGGTAAATATGGTATTTTTTTATGTAAAAAAATTAACTTTTTTGACCCAATTTTAGCAGTGTCATAAAGTACAATATGTGACGAAAAAACAATCTCAGAATGGCCTGGGTAAGTCAAAGCGTTTTAAAGTTATCAGCACTTAAAGTGACACTGGTCAGATTTACAAAATATGGCCAAGTCCTTAAGGTGAAATAGGGCTGAGTCCTTAAGGGGTTAAAATATTATAAAAAATTGCATGTGCACTGATCGCTGTTACAGAAAAAAAAACTAAAAACACATGAATGAAATACAGGGTTCAAAAAGTCAACGTACCACAAAAATGATACCAACAAAATGTCACCCCACAAAAAAACAAGCGAGCTGAAATATAAAAATGTTATAAAACACCAAAAACAACTATATCATAAATATCTCGCATGGAGTTATTCGTATTATCACCTACACAGCTCAAAGAGCAACCACACAGAGAGCAATTTTAATTAATTATTTCCTTTATTGGATATCCAAAAACTTTAAATGGTATATCAGTTAAAACATACAAAAACAGCACATAATGGGAACACTACGGTATTACAAATAATTGTATAAAAACAGAGTAAGCTCCAAACCAATAAGGGACTAGTATCCCCCCATACACAGATAAAGCAGTATCAGCTTAGTGGGGCACATATAGTAGTAGTAGCACCCATGGCATGCATACAACAACACTCCAAACATTTAAGGGAGTGTAATCCTGGGTGCAGCCCACACCAAGCAGGGACTGCAGAAGGAGCGGGGGAGAAAGACACAGTTTAAAGTGCAAGTGCAATTAGTACCTACTGACCCTGGTCTGAAGCAGCCGCCCGACGATCGTTTCGCTAATGCTTCCTCTTGGGGCAATTTTTAAGTTTTTGGATATCCAATAAAGGAAATAATTAATTAAAATTGCTCTCTGTGTGGTTGCTCTTTGAGCTGTGTAGGTGATAATATAAAAATGTTATGGCTATTAGAAAATGGTGATGCAAAGAAAATTTTAACTTTTTTCAAAGGTTTTTATTTTTTTTAAGGTAGTAGATTCAAAAAAAATCTGCAAGTTTGGTATCACTCTATCTATATTGAGCCGCAGAATAAGCAAGTTATATTATTTTTAGTGCACAGTGAACACCATGATGTCAAAACCCCAAAAACCTTGGCAGAATTTTTTTCCCATTTTCCAATAACAGACATGGTAAATTGAATGGTGCTCTCAAATAGTACAACTTATCCCCCCAAAAAATAAGCCCTCATATGGCTATATGAATAGAAATTCGAAAAAGTTATGGCTATTAGAACGTTGGGAAGAAAAAACTAAAATGCAAAACCAAAAATGTGCTCTCACTATATGCTCTGAAAACAATACAAACAATGAAGAACTTTCAAAAACGGACTGATAATAGCTATAAAAATGTACACATTAAAACTGTATATTGCTCTGTTCTGTCAAATGACCACACAACTGCTATGGGGCTGTGGGGAAGAGGGGGCCCACTGTGGAGGATAGAACATGCCCCCTAATTACTGAATCCTGTCCATCTTCAGTCTAAAATTCCTATTGTCACTGGAGAAAGCTAAAGGACCTTTGATGATGTCATCACAGGTCCTGTAAATCTAGCAAGGGAACTGCACAGAGAAAAATGTAGTTCCCAGGTTAGACCAGTGCATCTGCCAGGACCTGTGATGGCATCATCTTCAGTATCACAGGTCCTGTATGATCTAGCAAAGGAACTGCACCAAGAATGGTGTAGTTCCCAGGTTTGAAAGTTACATCTGCCAGGACCTGTGATGACATCATCAAAGGTCATTCAACCCCTAACAACAAGGATAAGAAGTGCACAATGTGCTCAGCATTGATCCATTGAGACTGGAATTGAGTGGTAAGAGGAGGTCCTCTACTTTTTATTCCCATAAGTGACAGGAGCCTAAAAACTAGTAGCCAAACAGGAACTGTTGCTGGTATGGGGTTTGGCTGGTTAGGTGCATAGCACAATATGCAAATTATTGCTGTTCTGGCCTGTAATCTCCTGAAAATGCCCCTTTAGTATGAGAATTACATGAAGGGGCCAAATGAGGCCAATGGTTGACTGCTATATACTTTTTACCTGATAATTAAAGTTATACTTACCTTTAACTCTTGTATCCTGAAACTACATATGAAGAGTACCTCCTGGTGCAGCAGGTGACCGGCAGTTGGATCTAACAAACTAATAAAATAGGAGAGAAAAACGGTCAGTGGGCATTCCCAGAGTGACACAAGAAGAAAGCGCCCCATCCCCCTAGTTGCAAATCCACTTCTCCTACACCAACCGCTCTCCTGCCATCTGTTTTTCCTCCTATTCCACATCATCTAATACTGATGATATGTCATCAGGAAAATCTCTCTGCAGCTTGCTGACTTTTCTAGGACATGGAGACTTTGAAGGATGATTTGGAAGACATAAATCTGGTAAAAGATGAGGATGGTCATCATTAAGACCTGTTTCCCCTAAGGGGTGCATAAAAAAGAATAACTCCATATTCCAAGTGTAAAATCGAAAACTATACAAATATACACTATGAACCGGGTGGTATTTTGCTTTAAAGGGAACCTGTCACCGGGATTTTGTGTCTAGAGCTGAGGACATGGGTTGCTAGATGGCCGCTAGCACATCCGCAATACCCTATACCCATAGCTCTGTGTGCTTTTATTGTGTAAAAAAAAGATTTGATACATATGCAAATTAACCTGCCATCTAGCAACCCATGTCCTCAGCTCTATACACAAAATCCCAGTGACAGGTTCCCTTTAAGCATATATTACAGTTAACACCAGATGGGCCGAACATGGTGGATGGATCAAACATGGCCACAGGACTATTGCCATAAAGGACAGGATCCTGGAAACTAGTAGTTGCCATATATAATATGTTGGCCAAACAAGGGCTGTTGCTGTTTTAGGGTTTGGCTGGATAGATGTGTGGCACAATAAGCAAATGACGGTCATGGGACATTTCCAGAGTGACAAGAAAAAAGCGCCCCCTCTAATTGCAATCCCACTTCTCCAATGCCAACCACTCTCCTGCCCTACAGGTGGAGGAACTCCTCTTCTGCTATCTGCTGTTCCTCCTTTTCCGCATCATATAATACTGATGATATATCATTAGGAATATCCAGCTCCTCCTCTCTCTGCATCTTGCTGACTTTTCTCGGACATGGAGACTGCAAAGTATTATTTGGAAGAATAAAGCCATCAAAAGATGAGGATGGTCATCATTAAGACTTGGCCCCCCCTAAAGGTTAAAGTAAAGAAAAAGTAAAGAGACGTGTATTCACTCACCCTTTTACAGTACCGCACCTCTTGGATCTCCACAGTGTGCTAGAGCAGGGTTTCTCAACTCCGGACCCACCTACTGGTCAGGATTTCAAAATATCCCACAGAATGAATACATTTGGTAAGTCCTGATGCATTGACACTAACTATATAACCTGCTCAATACTAAGGAAATAATGAAAACATGACTGGTAGGTGGGTCCCGAGGACTGGAGTTGAAAAACCTTGCTCTAGAGGAACCCAGGTTTGGCTGTATAAAAAAAAGAAAAAAAAGAATCATTTCCATATTCTACTACATAATACTTCTATAGTCAACTACATGGAAAGGGAGGGACTGCAGTACCAGTAACTTGGCCAGATGCATGTTCAGCTTCTGCGCCATTGGTTAAATGCATGCACACTGTTGTCTTTTTGCAATCACCTTGGTGATCGATTGTTGTCGAAACAAGTGATGGGGAGAAGGAGGAGAAGACCATCAGGAGCAATAGACAAAATTGAAGTCAATAGCAAGGAACTACATCTTCCTTCTGCTGACGTTGACGAGCCCTGACTGCTGGAGAGGGGATGTGGGCCGGTGGTAGATGCAGCAGTTGCTGTATGAGGCTGTAAGATTAAATGAGTGACACGGTTTTCCCATGGCACTTTATGGTCACGCCTCACCTTCTGCCAACATATCCTGCATATCACCATGACCTACAGCGAATTGGTGAAAAATTTCCACACTGGTGAGTAGGGCATTTTCCCTTAACCACTGCATGATGCCTGTCTGCGGCTGCTTTTATTAACCTGTGCACTGCTAGTGTGTTCCTCACAGATAGTCTCCTGAGCAGCAGACGGTGTACCCCACTCATGTATGGCTGCAGACCTGCCACTGCTTCCACCCTGCTGTTTCAAAGGCACGCTTCCACCCTTCTGGCTCACAGGCACATTGCCACCCTTGCCCCGTGATGATGAAGATGCGCCCTCTTTATGCGGCTCCCACGTGCGATCAGCTACATCATCATCAACATCTGTTTGGTTGTCACTTGTGTCACTCTCACCTGTCTCTTGCACACATCCCCGACTTCTCGTAACATGTGCTCTCTCCCGACTGTCATCATTGGTAGTTGCACGCCTAGAGGAGTCTGCAGTGGACCTCTCCTCCAAGTCTGTACTGGCCTGTAACTGCTGACTGTCCTCACAAAGATCATCCTCGCTAAAAAATGAAGCAGAGCTGGCAGCATACCTTACTTGGCTTGCAGAAGGAGCAGCAAAAGCAAGAGGCAGGTTCAGGACAGGGCACAGAGGCAGTTCCTGGGCCATACCAACTAAGCAATGTGTCAGAGGAACCCACCGATTCCTGGCTCTGTGAATCTGTTGTCACTTGAGATGATGTTGAAGAGCGAGTCAATCATTCCAGTACAGCTGGATTGTTGACCAAAACATGACTGCTGGATGACTGTGGTAGGTCTGGCCTGTTGCTGCGGCTGCTGCTATCCCCTCCCCCCTCCTTCTTCTGCTGTTACTTGTGCCGGCTACTGCAACATTTTAGCCACTGCCCGTTCCTTTGGAGGGCCCAGGCAACTGTCTGCTGGCCATAGTGAACATTAGCTGTATCAGTAATGTAACAGATTATCTATGAATTTTGCAGCAGGTGAACAAGATAAACGTGGTGATATATTAGACTGCCCTTTAACACTGATGTACAGTAATTCTATGTATAAACTAACAAATTAATTGGGATTGCTTCAGCAGTTCAACAAGATGCAGACAGTAATGTATTAGGCCCCTTTCACGCGAGCGAGTTTTCCGCGCGGATGCGTTGCGGGAGGTGAACACACAGCATCCGCACGGAATCCTGACCCATTCATTTCTATGGGGCTGTTCACATGAGCAGTGTTTTTCACGCATCACTTGTGCGTTGCATGAAAATCACAGCATGCTCCTCTTTGTGCGTTTTTCACGTAACGCAAGCCCCATAGAAATGAATGGGGTTGAGTGAAAATTGCAAGCATCCGCAAGCAAGTGCGGATGCGGTGCGATTTTCACGCATGGTTGCTAGGAGACGATCGGGATGGAGACCCGATCATTATTATTTTCCCTTATAACATGGTTATAAGGGAAAATAACAGCATTCTGAATACAGAATGCATAGTAAAACAGCGCTGGAGGGGTTAAAAAAAAATAAAAAATCATTTAACTCACCTTAGTCCACTTGATCGCGATGCCGGCATCTCCTTCTGTCCCCTTTACTGAATAGGACCTGTGGTGAGCATTAATTATAGGTCAAGGACCTTTGATGATGTCACTCCGGTCATCACATGGTACTTCACATGGTCCTTTACCTATAATTAATGCTCACCACAGGTCCTATTCAGTAAAGGGGACAGAAGGAGATGCCGGGCCGCGATCAATTGGACTAAGGTGAGTTAAATGATTTCTTTTCTTTTTTTAACCCCTCTAGCGCTGTTTTACTATGCATTCTGTATTCAGAATGCTATTATTTTCCCTTATAACCATGTTATAAGGGAAAATAATACAATCTACAGAACACCGATCCCAAGCCCGAACTTCTGTGAAGAAGTTCGGGTTTGGGTACCAAACATGCGCGATTTTTCTCACGCGAGTGCAAAACGCATTACAATGTTTTGCACTCGTGCGGAAAAATCGCGGGTGTTCCCGTAACGCACCTGCACATTTTCCCGCAACGCCCATGTGAAAGAGGCCCTAAACTGACCTTTAATACTGAGGCACAGTAATTGTATGTATAAACTAACAGATTAACTGCAAATGTGCCAGCAGTTGAAAAAGATGCAGACGTGATATACAGTATTAGACCGCCCTTTAATACTGAGGCACAGTAATTCTATATTAAACCAATAGATTAAGGGTTCATCTGCATCCGTTGCTCCGCAAAAAATATAGAACATCTCCTATATTTGTCTGTTTTGCGACAAGAATAGGCATTTCTATAATGAGGAAAAAAAGGAGACAATGCGGCAGCACTCTGCAAATCAGACAAAGTACAACAATGCTTACAAAAATTATGGTGCTAATACTACGCTTAAAAAGCGAGATGCTTGGTCAATGCATTTTGTACAAAACCATCTAAGCCCGTATGCCAAACGTCAAGGCGATCTCTGTTACACGGGTCCTAACACTAAATACTACCTGTTATGCGCCATAATGACCGCCATAAAATTCAGGGAGTGTTGGACCCACATGCATGTTGGATCCACTCTGCCTTTTTCCGTTTTTTGTGCCAAAATGGCCTCCATTACAAGGGATGCAGGTACCAACATGCATGCTGAGCCCACTCTATACCCTTCCTGGTGCTAAACAGCTTCCAATGAATGTAGTGAGAGCAGGCCACAGCTTTATACTGAAAATAATTAAAATCAGCCTATGGGGCAGACAGGCTAATCAGGAGTGCACGACTCGCTGGAGTGCCACATCTCCAGCATTGTAAATCTGCAAAAAAAGAGGGTTAGTCAGCACCTCCCAGTGCGCAGGTGCACGCCGCCATGGCAAAGACCTAGAGGAAAAAAAGGAGACAATGCGGCAGCACTCTGCAAATCAGACAAAGTACAACAATGCTTACAAAAATTATGGTGCTAATACTACGCTTAAAAAGCGAGATGCTTGGTCAATGCATTTTGTACAAAACCATCTAAGCCCGTATGCCAAACGTCAAGGCGATCTCTGTTACACGGGTCCTAACACTAAATACTACCTGTTATGCGCCATAATGACCGCCATAAAATTCAGGGAGTGTTGGACCCACATGCATGTTGGATCCACTCTGCCTTTTTCCGTTTTTTGTGCCAAAATGGCCTCCATTACAAGGGATGCAGGTACCAACATGCATGCTGAGCCCACTCTATACCCTTCCTGGTGCTAAACAGCTTCCAATGAATGTAGTGAGAGCAGGCCACAGCTTTATACTGAAAATAATTAAAATCAGCCTATGGGGCAGACAGGCTAATCAGGAGTGCACGACTCGCTGGAGTGCCACATCTCCAGCATTGTAAATCTGCAAAAAAAGAGGGTTAGTCAGCACCTCCCAGTGCGCAGGTGCACGCCGCCATGGCAAAGACCTAGAGGAAAAAAAGGAGACAATGCGGCAGCACTCTGCAAATCAGACAAAGTACAACAATGCTTACAAAAATTATGGTGCTAATACTACGCTTAAAAAGCGAGATGCTTGGTCAATGCATTTTGTACAAAACCATCTAAGCCCGTATGCCAAACGTCAAGGCGATCTCTGTTACACGGGTCCTAACACTAAATACTACCTGTTATGCGCCATAATGACCGCCATAAAATTCAGGGAGTGTTGGACCCACATGCATGCTGGATCCACTCTGCCTTTTTCCGTTTTTTGTGCCAAAATGGCCTCCATTACAAGGGATGCAGGTACCAACATGCATGCTGAGCCCACTCTATACCCTTCCTGGTGCTAAACAGCTTCCAATGAATGTAGTGAGAGCAGGCCACAGCTTTATACTGAAAATAATTAAAATCAGCCTATGGGGCAGACAGGCTAATCTCTTTTTTTGCAGATTTACAATGCTGGAGATGTGGCACTCCAGCGAGTCGTGCACTCCTGATTAGCCTGTCTGCCCCATAGGCTGATTTTAATTATTTTCAGTATAAAGCTGTGGCCTGCTCTCACTACATTCATTGGAAGCTGTTTAGCACCAGGAAGGGTATAGAGTGGGCTCAGCATGCATGTTGGTACCTGCATCCCTTGTAATGGAGGCCATTTTGGCACAAAAAACGGAAAAAGGCAGAGTGGATCCAACATGCATGTGGGTCCAACACTCCCTGAATTTTATGGCGGTCATTATGGCGCATAACAGGTAGTATTTAGTGTTAGGACCCGTGTAACAGAGATCGCCTTGACGTTTGGCATACGGGCTTAGATGGTTTTGTACAAAATGCATTGACCAAGCATCTCGCTTTTTAAGCGTAGTATTAGCACCATAATTTTTGTAAGCATTGTTGTACTTTGTCTGATTTGCAGAGTGCTGCCGCATTGTCTCCTTTTTTTCCTCTAGGTCTTTGCCATGGCGGCGTGCACCTGCGCACTGGGAGGTGCTGACTAACCCTCTTTTTTTGCACATTTCTATAATGAGCCACCCGTGGCATCCGTGTTTTGCGGATCTGCAATTTGTGGACTGCAAAACATGACGCAGTCTTCTGAATGAGCCCTAAGTGGATTTTGCCAGCAGTTCATCAAGATACAGACAGCCATATATTAGACCACCCTTTAACACTGGGGCACAGTAATTCTATGTATAAACTAACAGATTAACAGGGATTATGGCAGCAGTTGAACAAGATGCACGCAGCATTATATTAGACCACCCTTTAATACTGAGGCACAGTATATTTATATATAAACTAACAGATTAACTGAGATTGTGGCAGCAGTTCAAGAAGATGCACAGTGCAATTACACTCAACTTGCACTGTCCCTGCAGTCTCCCTATACTCTCCCTACAGTGTCTAACTCTCCCTACGATCTCCCCGCATTGTCCCTGCACTGTCTCTGCACTCCCCCATCCAATATTCTACAATTAAAGGATAACTGTCATATTTAGCTTATTAGCTAGTTTATTAGAGCTAGGCATATATGCCTGAGTTAGTCTGCCAATGATTGCCAAAATATCTGTATTTACCTTATAATAACAGCTTTCATTAATGTCTCCTGTCCCTTTACACTGCTCTCTTAAAAGACCGTTGCTATGGCTCATCTGTCTCTGGCTAGGAAGACAGAGGGGTGGTCCTTCACACTGCATGCCTGCATTAGGCTTCAGAGTGAGGAGGCGTGTCACTCAGTAATCCAATCTGATTGGCTGGCAGGAAGCTGCTGGCTACAGCAAGTTTGTATGTGACCTGAGGGAATGCAGTTTTGGCCTCAGAGAACTGGCAGAGGAGCCATCTTGAGAAGATCCTAATAATGTAGGATTCAAAACAGCCGTAACTAAGGGGAAAACTCAAGGAAAACAGTGGTAAGTGAAGAAACTAAAGATTGCTTTATGCATAATGCTGCTGCAGCAGTAACATATGCTAAAATAGATTTTTTTTTAATGAAAATATGACAGTTATCCTTTAAAAGCTTTCTGCAACACTGTCCATAGTGCATAAGCGCTTGTCATGTCTTTCCCTAAGCTAGGCTTACAGTGAAATGGCAGTACAGGATGAGTTTTTTCTTTTATAGGGCTGTGACATCACAGGGGATGTGCTGATTGACTGGCTGCTTGGCATTATGGGTCATATCACGTTCTTGGGCTTCTTACTTTCACTTTGTAACACATAAAGCAGCCATTTTAGAAAAAAATCAGATTTGTTACCACGGAGCGCAAGGAAATTCAGCTTCGCAGAGAATTGAATTTTTTCTAAACTTCGGATCGAATTCTGCTTCGGATGCTTCTATTCGCTCAACATTAGTCATTATGCCAGGACTTAAAACTGTTTGCAACCAGGACCTTTAATTTTAAGTATTTTCTTTCTGCATGAAGATGCGGCCTAAACATGTTACAATACTTAAGCATGGTTTCCTGTTTACATAACTATGCCCTTTATATGCATCATCACATCCACCGATAAATCAGACCGCTCCACTGCTTACTATTTCTATACTTGCACACTGAGGAAAAGTTACGATCGTCTGAGAGAGAAATAAGTGCAGAATATAGAGATTGTGAGGGAGCAACAATTGGTGCAATTGCTATTTTATGGCAACAGGCCTTACTGCTAGTGGAAAGGTTATATCACCTCGTGCCGATCACACTTTTGGCTACCCACTGGAGGATCTACACCACACTGTGGGAGTTGTATTATAAAGGCACCCCAGCGGACATCAGACAGGAGCCCAGAAAGCCCAAGAGGAGCCCTGAGGAAAGAAAGTATGTCTTCCATTCACTGCACAGCCCTAGAGAGCATTGGAGTGAGGAGGAGCCACCGTGGACCATTACTATCACTATCTAGGCCACAACTAACACTCCCATCCTCCTCTCAAGCTCCCACACAGGCTCACTGCACATTTTACTACTTATTTGCATATGGATTATATACACTTTTTCTTGAGAATGAAGCAACAGATTGCTAAGTGAAATGTATCATTATTTTTAGCTGAGCTAAACTGAATTTCCCGTGGCAGGCTCCCTTTAAGGGCTCATGCACACGAACGTATTTTCTTTCTGTTTCCATTCCCTTTTTTTTGCCGACCGTATGCGGAACCATTCACTTCAATGGGTCCGCAAAAACAGCGCTTGGCCGTTGGCCGTTCCGCAAAAAAGTAGTGCATGTCCTATTATTGTCCGCAAATCACAGTCCGTGGCTCCATTCAAGTCAATGGGTCCGCAAAAAATTCGGAATGCATACGGAATCCGTATTTTGCGGATCCATGCCCACTTTGCCCATGTGTTTACAAACATTACAGTACATTACAGTAATGATTAAAAAATTTCTGTTTCTGTTTGCGATCCGCATAAAAAGTATCACATACGGAAACCATGCGGATATGTTTTGTGGCATAACGGAACGGATGCAGACACAAAACAGAAAAAAAAAAAAACTCAGATATGGAACAACGGATCCGTGAAAAACGGACCGCAAAACTATTTGCTATAATACATAATCCTGCCAAATTATGCTTTATCCAGATTAATAAATGGCATATATTATAAAATAGATGATAGATAGATAGATAGATAGATAGATAGATAGATAGATAGATAGATAGATAGATAGATAGAGGGTATAACTTCATTTAGATGCACAAAGTGACCAACAGCAGGTTTATTTACATTGGTGGTCTTTAAAATTAGTATTTCAAATCTGCGGGAATTTTTTTTTATCATATTGAAGTGCAGCTTTTACTTGACTCAGTTTGATGCTGAAATGCTGCCCCTAACATAGATTTCCCCAAACCACCCTGTTCTGGCAGCTGAGAAAGACCAGGATGTCATCTACCCTTCATAAGGCCTCATGCACACGGCCGTTGCCCGGTCGTGGCCGTATTGCGGCCTGCAAACAGCAGGTCCGCAATATGCGGTCACCGGCCGTGTGCTCCCCGCATCACACTGCGGATCCATTCACTTGAATGGGTCCGCAATCCGGAGCTGCGGTGCGTAACGGTGCAGTACGAACATGTTAAATTTTTTTGTGGTGCGGAGGCACGGACAGAAACACCACGGAAGCACTACGGAGTGCTTCCGTGGAGTTCCGTGCCTCCGCATGGTACATGTTCTATTTTTTTTGCAGTGTGGACGGTTCATGGACCCATTCAAGTTGAATGGGTCTCGTTCCTTCCCGGCCGCCGCATGGACGTGGCCCGTGCATTGGGGACCGCAAATCCCCAATGCATGGAACGACCGCACAACGACTGTGTGCATGAGGCCTAAGTCTGATCACACTCCACAACAGGCTTGGTGTAATGGAGAGAAAACACTAATCTAGTTACCAGAAGCTTTATAATAATATAAGCTTTATAATAAAAACTGCCAAACACATGTGGTACAGCCCATGAAGAAGGAACCATACATAGTATATAAGGCCGAAAAAAGACATTTGTCCATCCAGTTCGGCCTGTTATCCTGCAAGTTGATCCAGAGGAAGGCAAAAAAAAAAAAAGTGAGGTAGAAGCCAATTTTCCCCACTTAAGGGGGAAAAAATTCCTCCTCAGGCAGAGAGTTCCATAGTCTCACTGCTCTTACCGTAAAGAATCCTCTTCTATGTTTGTGTACAAACCTTCTTTCCTCCAGACGCAGAGGATGTCCCCTCGTCACAGTCACAGTTCTGGGGATAAATAGATGATGGGATAGATCTCTGTACTGACCCCTGATATATTTATACATAGTAATTAGATCTCCCCTCAGTCGTCTTTTTTCTAAAGTGAATAACCCTAATGTTGATAATCTTTCAGGGTACTGTAGTTGCCCCATTCCAGTTAATACTTTAGTTGCCCTCCTCTGAACCCTCTCCAGCTGTGCTATATCTGCCCTGTTCACAGGAGCCCAGAACTGTAGTAACAGCAATATTGTCTATGCGGCTTGTATTGTAGATAGAAGCTACTACTGTCCATGCTCAGTCCTACCATGTTCAATTACATTAGACATTCTTGAGGGATACATTCTGTTTAGTATATTGTAGTGATGGTGGTAGTGGGGGAAGATGGGGGTAAAAAAAGAGGTCACGAGGCCGCCCATGCCCTCCCTTCTGCCACTGGCAGACTGGACATGCACTCCTGAATTTAACTGCTGTGGTCTGCATCTAACCTCCTAAGACCCCTTTTCCATATCTTAATCAGAGACAACTGGAGAAGGAGGAGACAGAAAATGGCAGCTATTGATGGCCACTAGTGATGAGCAGCAGGGGCAATATTCGATTTCGCAATATTTCGCAAATATATGGGTATATATTCGCAATCTTTGTTCACTTTTTCGCTTAATGTGCAAATAAGGGGTGTGGCCTAGCAACTGATTTTAAATTACCCACAGTTTGAGGCGATTGGAAAAGATGGTTGGAAGCAATTTTTGAGACAGTGAGGAAGAACTCATGATCACTGTAAGTACTTTCACATTACAGCAGTGTATTTGATTACATTTCACATGCATCTCAGACCAATCGCTTTATATGCAGATAGAGTGTTATAAAATATTTGCGATTGCGAAAATCGGCACTTATGATGCAATTTTTTTTTCCGCAATACATACTACTTCACTTTTTTATCAGGTCTAAGTAGATATTACTGATTGGTGCACTAAGTATTATTGTAACATCACAGCACTATGTCTGTAGCATGTATGTATGGACAGCATAGAAATATCTCACATGCACATTGCACATCCTTTTTCCTGCCGCACACTATTTACCCCACACACAAACACAGTCTATAGATTAGAGTTTGTGTCCTGTTGGTCAGGACTCAGGAGAAGCTTTCTTTGTCTTACCGCCAGTATTTACTGGTTCATTTAGGGCTGTTTCACACGAGCGGATGCCGTGCGTGACATGCGCTGCGTGAATGACAGCCAAGACCCCATGCGGACAGCAGAAGCACGGAGCATTATCATGACTGACAATGCTCCGTGCCTCTCTGTGATCTCTTTACTGCGAAATCAGAGTGAGATAAAGTTGTCACTGTGATTTCGTAGTAAATAGATCACAGAGAGGCACGGAGCATTATCAGTCATGTTAATGCTCCGTGCTTCTGCAGTCTGCATCGGGTCTTGGCTGTCATTCACGCAGCGGATGTCACGCACGGCATCCGCTCGTGTGAAACAGCTCTTAGAGTTACCCAGGGTGCACCACGGGGAAACGAACCAGCTGTACACCCAATACCGTACCATCACTTCACTAGACAGGTACATCTCTGCTCAGCTGGCCAATATCCGATTGCACAGACCCCACACACATACAATCGCAATACAATCCGATCTTACTGTAACGGTCGCGTACACACACACAGGGGGAGGGAAGTGACCACTGCGCTCCACCCTCACCCCTGGCCCTGCCTACTTGCCTCGCGAGTCCTAATGACAGGGGACAAATGGATGGCAATCCCTAGCTTGGAATAAGTGAAGGGAGGACAGACCAGACAAACAACAGAATGTGAACGGACCGAGTCTATACCAGAAAAGCTACGAAGTACAAATGGAGCAAGCAGAGAATAGTCCGGAGAAGGCGGAGTCATAAATACCAGGAGAGTCGTGAAGTACCAAAGGAGTCAGCAGAGGATCGTCAGGAGGAAGCCGGGGTCAGAATACCAGGAGAGCAGCAAAGTACACCAGGAGCAGGCAGAGGATCGTCAGGAATTCAGCAGGAGGTCAGTACGCCAGGAAAGACAAAGTCGCAGGTGGAACCTAAATAACAGGCAATCTGTGGCCAGCAGACTGCCTGTTTAAATAAGGAGCCAGAGGGGTCATGTGACGTGGCCAGCGTCACATGACTCCACACAGACTACACAGCCGAGCGCCAAGTGATCAGCTCGGCGCTCAGCCCTAAAACCATTCTCATGAATGCGCATAGACACGCGGGGGGCGTGCATAGTATTATCAGGAGCGCGGGCGACGCTGGACGCGCTGATGATGCGTGCGCACCCCGGTCGTGCCCGCATCCTAAACCGCGCCGTGACACTTATGGTAACATTAAATTTTATATTTCCCCTTCGAAGACAAGATACTTTTCGATGTTTTTCTGAGGACATTATTTTCAATACTTGTATTAAAAAAAATTGTGATTATATGCTTGCATCTTTATCCTGCAGCGCATGTTGGAGCGGGGCTACGACCGCACTCGGGTTCCCGCCGAGTAGCAGCGTATCGTTCGGCAGATCCATTATGAACTTTGGAGAAAGTTCAACGGCAGACACCCGAAGATGGCCATATTAAAAAAGTGGTCCGATTTGAAGAGGAGGACCTTTGAGCGGAACAGAGACATCCGCAACAGAATATGCCCAGGTACAATGCTTACATTACTTTTGTATCTCTCGCCAACACTTTGTAATGTATATATACAGTTATGAAAATAAGTACTGTATTTTTCGCCCTATAAGACGCACCTTTTTCCCCCCAAAAGTGGGAGGAAAATGGCAGTGCATCTTATGGGGCAAAAGGCTGCCATTTTTACACTGATACACCGCAGACAACAAGCTGCACAGCGCGGCCCGCATGTGTATCAACGAGGAGGGGCTGGGGGCCCGGTGCAGTCACTGTATTCTATTGCACAGGGCCTCGCTCACTGTACTAATGCTATCTACTGTAACTGCAGGCAGGCAATGGTTAACTATAGATATGTTCGATCCAGCACTGAGCAGCCTGTACTTACGATCATAGGAGGCTGGAGGCAGGAGGCAGGAGGCTGGGCGGGCGGGCACTGTCACATTAACTTCCTACATCACGTGCCTGCTCCGCCCACTTTATGAATGAAGCAGGCGGCGCAGGCACGTGACGTAGGAAGTTACGCTGCCAGTGCCCGCCCAGCCTGCTGCCTCCAGCTTCCAGCCTGCTAGGATCGCAAGTACAGGCTGCTCAGTGCTGGATCGAACATATCTATAGTTAACCATTGCCTGCCTGCAGTTACAGTAGATACCATTAGTACAGTGAGCGGGGTCCGGTGCAATGTATTACAATGACTGCACTGGGCCCCCGCTGCCATTTAAAAACTAGTGTAGATGCCAGCCCCCACCCCCTGTATTGGGGGTCATTCACAGTGGCTGACACTGTTATGGGGGGGATCTGTGGATAACAAATAGCATAAGATGCTATTTATCTGTCATCCACAGATACCCCCCATAGCAGTGTCATGCCATCCACAGATGCCCCCATAACAGTGCCATCCACGGATGCCCCCATAACAGTGTCAGCCACAGACCCCCATAACAGTGTCAGCCACAGACCCCCATAACAGTGTCAGTCACAGACCCCCATAACAGTGCCATCCACCGACCCCCATAACAGTGCTATCCACAGACCCCCATAACAGTGCCATTCACAGACCCCTATACTAGTGCCATCCACAGACCCCCATAATAGTGTCATTCACAGGCTATCATTAGTTCAAAGCCCACCAAAAGCACAACTTTTGGTTCAAATTTTTTTTTTTCTTATTTTCCCCCTCAAAAACCTAGGTGCGTCTTATGGGCCGGTGCGTCTTATAGGGCGAAAAATACGGGTATTTTATCCCTTTACAAATGATTACTTATTAACTGGTGTGACATGTAGCAAATCAACAGGCCACATCATACATCTCTACCTCTCCATGAGTATATATATATGTACAGTACAGACCAAAAGTTTGGACACACCTTCTCATTCAAAGAGTTTTCTTTATTTTCATGACTATGAAAATTGTAGATTCACACTGAAGGCATCAAAACTATGAATTAACACATGTGGAATTATATACATAACAAACAAGTGTGAAACAACTGAAAATATGTCATATTCTAGGTTCTTCAAAGTAGCCACCTTTTGCTTTGATTACTGCTTTGCACACTCTTGGCATTCTCTTGATGAGCTTCAAGAGGTAATCCCCTGAAATGGTTTTCACTTCACAGGTGTGCCCTGTCAGGTTTAATAAGTGCGATTTCTTGCCTTGTAAATGGGGTTGGGACCATCAGTGGCGTTGAGGAGAAGTCAGGTGGATACACAGCTGATAGTCCTACTGAATAGACTGTTAGAATTTGTATTATGGCAAGAAAAAAGCAGCTAAGTAAAGAAAAACGAGTGGCCATTATTACTTTAAGAAATGAAGGTCAGTCAGTCAGCCGAAAAATTGGGAAAACTTTGAAAGTAAGGGCTATTTGACCATGAAGGAGAGTGATGGGGTGCTGTGCCAGATGACCTGGCCTCCACAGTCACCGGACCTAAACCTAATCGAGATGGTTTGGGGTGAGCTGGACCGCAGAGGGAAGACAAAAGGGCCAACAAGTGCTAAGCATCTCTGGGAACTCCTTCAAGACTGTTGGAAGACCATTTCAGGGGACTACCTCTTGAAGCTCATCAAGAGAATGCCAAGAGTGTGCAAAGCAGTAATCAAAGCAAAAGGTGGCTACTTTGAAGAACCTAGAATATGACATATTTTCAGTTGTTTCACACTTGTTTGTTTTGTATATAATTCCACATGTGTTAATTCATAGTTTTGATGCGTTCATAGTCATGAAAATAAAGAAAACTCTTTGAATGAGAAGGTGTGTCCAAACTTTTGGTCTGTACTGTATATATATTTATACACACAGTGAGGTACATATGTATGATGTAACCATCTGATTTACGCACACAGAAATATATATGTGTGTGTATATATATATATATACACTGCTCAAAAAAATAAAGGGAACACAAAAATAACACATCCTAGATCTGAATTAATTAAATATTCTTCTGAAATACTTTGTTCTTTACATAGTTGAATGTGCTGACAACAAAATCACACAAAAATAAAAAAATGGAAATCAAATTTTTCAACCCATGGAGGTCTGGATTTGGAGTCACACTCAAAATTAAAGTGGAAAAACACACTACAGGCTGATCCAACTTTGATGTAGTGTCCTTAAAACAAGTCAAAATGAGGCTCAGTAATGTGTGTGGCCTCCACGTGCCTGTAGGACCTCCCTACAACGCCTGTGCATGCTCCTGATGAGGTGGCGGACGGTCTCCTGAGGGATCTCCTTCCAGACCTGGACTAAAGCATCTGACAACTCCTGGACAGTCTGTGGTGCAACGTGACGTTGGTGGATAGAGCGAGACATGATGTCCCAGATGTGCTCAATTGGATTCAGGTCTGGGGAACGGGCGGGCCAGTCCATAGCATCAATGCCTTCGTCTTGCAGGAACTGCTGACACACTCCAGCCACATGAGGTCTAGCATTGTCTTGCATTAGGAGGAACCCAGGGCCAACCGCACCAGCATATGGTCTCACAAGGGGTCTGAGGATCTCATCTCGGTACCTAATGGCAGTCAGGCTACCTCTGGCGAGCACATAGAGGGCTGTGCGGCCCTCCAAAGAAATGCCACCCCACACCATTACTGACCCAATGCCAAACCGGTCATGGTGGAGGATGTTGCAGGCAGCAGAACATTCTCCACGGCATCTCCAGACTCTGTCACGTCTGTCACATGTGCTCAGTGTGAACCTGCTTTCATCTGGGAAGAGCACAGGACGCCAGTGGCGAATTTGCCAATCTTGGTGTTCTCTGGCAAATGCCAAACGTCCTGCACGGTGTTGGGCTGTAAGCACAACCCCCACCTGTGGATGTCGGGCCCTCATATCACCCTCATGGAGTCTGTTTCTGACCGTTTGAGCAGACACATGCACATTTGTGGCCTGCTGGAGGTCATTTTGCAGGGCTCTGGCAGTGCTCCTCCTGTTCCTCCTTGCACAAAGGCGGATGTAGCGGTTTCGCTGCTGGGTTGTTGCCCTCCTACGGCCTCCTCCACGTCTCCTGATGTACTGGCCTGTCTCCTGGTAGCGCCTCCATGCTCTGGACACTATGCTGACACAGCAAACCTTCTTGCCACAGCTCGCATTGATGTGCCATCCTGGATAAGCTGCACTACCTGAGCCACTTGTGTGGGTTGTAGACTCCGTCTCATGCTACCACTAGAGTGAAAGCACCGCCAGCATCCGAAAGTGACCAAAACATCAGCCAGGAAGCATAGGAACTGAGAAGTGCTCTGTGGTCACCACCTGCAGAACCACTCCTTTATTGGGGGTGTCTTGCTAATTGCCTATAATTTCCACCTGTTGTCTATCCCATTTGCACAACAGCATGTGAAATTGATTGTCACTCAGTGTTGCTTCCTAAGTGGACAGTTTGATTTCACAGAAGTGTGATTGACTTGGAGTTACATTGTGTTGTTTAAGTGTTCCCTTTATTTTTTTGAGCAGTGTATATATACATAAACTTCAATCATCATTCTGTATTCTATTAAAAGGCCCTGTACATCATTACATTAGTTACATCCCCCACTTAACTCCTTAACGCCCGATGACGTACATGTACGTCAGATCTGGACATGACTTAAAGCCCAGTGACGTTAATGTACTGCATGATGATTGGGCGGGTTCAAGAGTTGCGCCCGCCCAATCGGGGGCAGGAGTCCGGCAGTCACTGATAGCCGGACCCCTGCTGTATGCGCTGGCATCGGTGAAATCACCTATGCCAGCGCATTAACCCCTGCACGGCCGCGGTCAGCGCTGACCACGGCACATGCGAGCTTCAGACATGTGCGGGGTGTCCATCGGGTCCCCGCGCTACTGTGACAGGGACCCGGTGGCAGGGAAGGTAGCCCGATGCTTTCCTTAGGCATCGTGGCTGCCTTCCGGGAGGGCCTGTGAGATCCAGCCCTTGTATTACACTGGTAATACACTTACAGCTAATGCATTACAATACAGAAGTATTGTAATGCATTGTAAAGGGGATCAGACCCCCAAAAGTTGAAGTCCCAGGGGGGGACAAAAAATAAACTGAAAAAAAAAAAGAGTTTAAAAATTTTAGGTTTTGAAAAGGAAATTAAATTTTCAAGAAAAAAAAGCATCCTTTTTCCAAAGTAAAGTTAAATAAAAATCGGGGGAAAAAGTAGACATATTAGGTATCGCCGCGTCCTTATCGACCGGCTCTATCAAAATATCACATGACCTTACCCCTCAGGTGAACACAGTAAAAAAAAAGAAAATAAAAACTGTGTCAAAAAATGCTATTTTTTTTGTCACCTTATATCACAAAAAGCGTAATACCAAGTGATCAAATTTTTGGTAAATGTTTTTTAAAAATAAAAATGAAATTTTGTGACAGAATTTTTCCACTGTCATGAAATACAATATGTGATGAGAAAACAATCTCAGAATGGCCTGGATAAGTAAAAGCGTTTTAAAGTTACTACCACATAAAGTGACACATGTCAGATTTGCTAAAAATGGCCTGGGCAGAAAGGTGAAAAATGGCCTGGTCATTAAAGGGTAAATTTGCATTTGTCATAAGTTCCCTCTGTATGGCGCAGGCCTTTTACAAAGGATATGGAGGTGGTTGTGGTCTCGGCAGAGGAGGAGGAGGAGGGAGAGCATGCTGGACCCTCCCAGCATGCAGATGCTCCACCACCACCTGATGAGGGCGAAATGGTGAGGTGGAGGCCAAAGAGGCTGGTTCCTCTCAGCAGCTGCATCCCCCCCTCAGCTCCTGATGAGGAAGAAGAGGTGGAGGACGAGGTTGTCACCAGCCCCCGCCAGGAGGGTAAATATGTGCACACAGCAATACAATTCTGTATCCATAACATGTAGAGAAACAAAGGGCCAACAATGAGGACAACACTCACTACAGTAATAGAAAACAACAACACTCAACACTAACTCTGTAATCTACATAAAAAACATTAACTAACCAACTAAATAACATTATACTCTACATAACTATCACAAACTAAGCAACTAAATACAATTATACTCTACTGAACTAGCTCTAACTAACCAACTAAATAACATTATACTATACTGAACTATCACTAACTAGCCAACTATGTAATCATTATAAATATCATTAACTAACGAATTGTAATGTAAATCATCAGTGCTTTAACAAATACTCCACACAATGAACTAATTGCCTCTTAATCTTAATTGAAAGTAATTTTAATATTTTTTTTTATCCTAACAGTACTCTGTAAATAAATTTAAAAAAAAGATGCAGCTGCAGCAGGATGACCAAAGGGCAATGCTGGAGATCAGATCCCAGCCAAATAAAGTATGGGAGCAGCAAAGAAGAAGGTGCATTAGCTGGAGGAGCTGCACCATAAGGGGAAGCAGGAGTTTCTGGACCTCCATAATTAACTAAAAAGTTGCCTTAAAGGCATATTTGTTTCTCAACATTGTTAATAAATATTTATTTACGTTCTAACTAGAGTTGAGCGAACACCTGGATGTTCGGGTTCGAGAAGTTCGGCCAAACTTCCCAAAAATGTTCGGGTTCGGGATCCGAACTCGACCCGAACTTCACCCTGAACCCGAACCCCATTGAAGTCAATGGGGACCGAACTTTTGGGCACTAAAAAGGCTGTAAAATAGCCTAGGAAAGGGCTAGAGAGCTGCAAAAGGCAGCAAAATGTAAGTAAATCCCCTGCAAACAAATGTGGATAGGGAAATGAATTAAAATAAAATAAAATAAATAAAAATTAACCAATATCAATTGGAGAGAGGTCCCATAGCAGAGAATCAGGCTTCATGTCACCCACCAATGGAGAAGGCCACTTTTACTTATTTAGGCCCCAGCACCCAGACAGAGGAGAGAGGTCCCATAGCAGAGAATCAGGCTTCATGTCACCCACCAATGGAGAAGGCCACTTTTACTTATTTAGGCCCCAGCGCCCAGACAGAGGAGAGAGGTCCCATAGCAGAGAATCAGGCTTCTTGTCACCCACCAATGGAGAAGGCCACTTTTACTTATTGAGGCCCCAGCACCCAGACAGAGGAGAGAGGTCGCATAGCAAAGAATCAGGCTTCATGTCACCCACCACTGGAACAGGCCACTTTCAGATATTTAGGCCCCGGCACCAAGACAGAGGAGAGAGGTCGCATAGCAGAGAATCAGGCTTCATGTCACCCACCAATGGAGAAGGCCACTTTTACTTATTCAGGCCCCATCACCCAGACAGATGAGAGAGGTCCCATAGCAGAGAATCAGGCTTTATGTCACCCACCAATGGAGAAGGCCACTTTTACTTATTTAGGCCCCGGCACCCAGACAGAGGAGAGAGGTCGCATAGCAGAGAATCAGGCTTCATGTCACCCACCACTGGAACAGGCCACTTTCAGATATTTAGGCCCCGGCACCAAGACAGAGGAGAGAGGTCGCATAGCAGAGAATCAGGCTTCATGTCACCCACCAATGGAGAAGGCCACTTTTACTTATTCAGGCCCCATCACCCAGACAGATGAGAGAGGTCCCATAGCAGAGAATCAGGCTTCATGTCACCCACCGATGGAGAAGGCCACTTTTGCTTATTTAGAAACATAGAAACATAGAATGTGTCGGCAGGTAAGAACCATTTGGCCCATCTAGTCTGCCCAATATACTAAATACTATGGATAGCCCCTGGCCCTATCTTATATGAAGGATGGCCTTATGCCTATCCCATGCATGCTTAAACTCCTCCACTGTATTTGCAGCTACCACTTCTGCAGGAAGGCTATTCCATGCATCCACTACTCTCTCAGTAAAGTAATACTTCCTGATATTACTTTTAAACCTTTGCCCCTCTAATTTAAAACTATGTCCTCTTGTAGCAGTTTTTCTTCTTTTAAATACTCTCTCCTCTTTTACCTTGTTGATTCCCTTTATGTATTTAAAAGTTTCTATCATATCCCCTCTGTCTCGTCTTTCTTCCAAGCTATACATGTTAAGGTCCTTTAATCTTTCCTGGTAAGTTTTATCCTGCAATCCATGTACCAGTTTAGTAGCTCTTCTCTGAACTCTCTCCAAAATAAGGCCCCTGACACCCAGACAGAGGAGATAGGTCCCAAAGCAGAGAATCAGGCTTCATGTCACCCACCAATGGAGAAGGACACTTTTACTTATTTAGGCCCCATAACCCAGACAGAGGAGAGAGGTCCCATAGCAGAGAATCAGGCTTCATGTCACCCACCGATGGAGAAGGCCACTTTTACTTATTTAGGCCCCTGACACCCAGACAGAGGAGAGAGGTCGCATAGCAGAAAATCAGGCTTCATGTCACCCACCAATGGAGTAGGCCACTTTTACTTATTTAGGCCCCAGCACCCAGACAGAGGAGAGAGGTCGCATAGCAAAGAATCAGGCTTCATGTTACCCACCACTGGAACAGGCCACTTTCAGATATTAAGGCCCCGGCACCCAGACAGAGGAGAGAGGTTGCATAGCAGAGAATCAGGCTTCATGTCACCCACCACTGGAACAGGCCAATTTCAGATATTTAAGCCCCGGCACCAAGACAGAGGAGAGAGGTCACATAGCAGAGAATCAGGCTTCATGTCACCCACCACTGGAACAGGCCACTTTCAGATATTTAGGCCCCGACACCAAGACAGAGGAGAGAGGTCGCAAAGCAGAGAATCAGGCTTCATGTCACCCACCATTGGAACAGGCCACTTTATAATATTTAGGCCCCTGGCACCCTGACGGAGGAGAGGTTCATTCAACTTTGGGTTGCCCCGCAATATAATGGTAAAATTAAAAAAAGAGGATTGAATGAAGAAGTGCCCTGGAGTACAAGAATATATGGTTAAGGGGAGGTAGTTATAAATGTCTAATCTGCACAAGGGATGGACAAGTCCTATGGGATCCATGCCTGGTTCCTTTTTATGAATGTCAGCTTGTCCACATTGGCTGTGGACAGGGGGCTGTGTTTGTCTGTAATGACGCCCCCTGCCGTGCTGAATACACGTTCATTCAAAACGCTGGCCGCCGGGCAGGCCAGCACCTCCAAGGCATAAAAGGCTAGCTCTGGCCACGTGGACAATTTGGAGACCCAGAAGTTGAATGGGGCCGAATCTTCAGTCAGTACGTGGAGGGGTGTGCACACGTACTGTTCCACCATGTTAGTGAAATTCTGCCTCCTGCTAACACATTCCGTATCAGGTGGTGGTGCAGTTAGCTGTGGCGTGGTGACAAAACTTTTCCACATCTCTGCCATGCTAACCCTGCCCTCAGAGGAGCTGGCCATGACACAGCTGCATTGGCGACCTCTTGCTCCTCCTCTGCCTTTGCCTTGGGCTTCCACTTGTTCCCCTGTGACATTTGGGAATGCTCTCAGTAGCACGTCTACCAACGTGGGCTTGTACTCGCGCATCTTTCTATCACGCTCCAGTGCAGGAAGTAAGGTGGGCACATTGTCTTTGTACCGGGGATCCAGCAGGGTGGCAACCCAGTATTCCGCACACGTTAAAATGTGGGCAACTCTGCTGTCATTGCGCAGGCACTGCAGCATGTAGTCGCTCATGTGTGCCAGGCTGCCCAGAGGTAAGGACAAGCTGTCCTCTGTGGGAGGCGTATCGTCATCGTCCTGTGTTTCCCCCCAGCCACGCACCAGTGATGGGCCCGAGCTGCGTTGGGTGCCACCCCGCTGTGAACATGCTTCATCCTTATCCTCCTCCACCTCCTCCTCATCCTCCTGGTCCTCCAGTAGTGGGCCCTGTCTGGCCACATTTGTACCTGGCCTCTGATGTTGCAAAAAACCTGCCTCTGAGACACTTCTAAGAGACTGGCCTGAAAGTGCTAAAAATGACCCCTTTTCCTCCTCCTCCTGGGCCACCTCCTCTTCCATCATCGCCCTAAGTGTTTTCTCAAGGAGACATAGAAGTGGTATTGTAACGCTGATAACGGCGTCATCGCCACTGGCCATGTTGGTGGAGTACTCGAAACAGCGCAACAGGGCACACAGGTCTCGCATGGAGGCCCAGTCATTGGTGGTGAAGTGGTGCTGTTCCGCAGTGCGACTGACCCGTGCGTGCTGCAGCTGAAACTCCACTATGGCCTGCTGCTGCTCGCACAGTTTCTCCAGCATGTGGTGCAAGGTGGAGTTCCACCTGGTGGGCACGTTGCATATGAGGCGGTGAGCGGCAAGGCCGAAGTTACGCTGTAGCGCAGACAGGCGAGCAGCGGCAGGATGTGAACGCCGTAAGCGCGCACAGACGGGCCGCACTTTATGCAGCAGCTCTGACATGTCGGGGTAGTTGTGAATGAACATCTGCACCACAAAATTCAGCACATGCGCCAGGCAAGGGATCTGCGACAAACCGGCTAGTCCCAGAGCTGCGACGAGATTTTGCCCATTATTGCACACCACCAGGCTGGGCTTGAGGCTCACCGGCAGCAACCACTCGTCGGTCTGTTGTTCAATACCCCACCACAACTCCTGCACGGTGTGGGGCCTGTCCCCCAAAAATATGAGTTTCAGAATGGCCTGCTGACGTTTACCCCGGGCTGTGCTGAAGTTGGTGGTGAAGGTTTGTGGCTGACTGGATCAGCAGGTGGAAGAAGAGGAGGAGGAAGCCGAGTAGGAGGAGGAGGCTACAGGAGGCAAAGAATGTTGCCCTGCGATCCTTGGCGGCGGAAGGACGTGCGCCAAAGAACTCTCCGCCTGGGGCCCAGCCGCCACTACATTTACCCAGTGTGCAGTTAGGGAGATATAGCGTCCCTGGCTGTGCTTACTGGTCCACGTATCTGTGGTTAGGTGGACCTTGCCACAGATGGCGTTGCGCAGTGCACACTTGATTTTATCGGATACTTGGTTGTGCAGGGAAGGCATGGCTCTCTAGGAGAAGTAGTGCCGACTGGGAACAACATACTGTGGGACAGCAAGCGACATGAGCTGTTTGAAGCTGTCTGTGTCCACCAGCCTGAATGACAGCATTTCAAAGGCCAGTAGTTTAGAAATGCTGGCATTAAGGCCCAGGGCTCGAGGGTGGCTAGGTGGGAATTTACGCTTTCTCTCCAATGTTTGTGAGATGGAGAGCTGAACGCTGCCGTGTGACATGGTGGAGATGCTTGGTGACGGAGGTGGTGGTGTTGGTGGTACATCCTCTGTTTGCTGGGCGGCAGGTGCTAACGTTCCTCCAGAGGTGGAGGAAGAGGCCGAGGCAGCAGCAGAAGAGGGAGCAGGGGGAGCCCGAGTGAGTTCCTTGTTTTTAAGGTGTTTACTCCACTGCAGTTCATGCTTTGCATGTAGATGCCTGGTCATGCAGGTTGTGCTAAGGTTCAGAACCTTAATGCCTCGCTTCAGGCTCTGATGGCACAGCTGGCAAACCACTCGGGTCTTGTCGTCAGCACATTGTTTGAAGAAGTGCCATGCCAGGGAACTCCTTGAAGCTGCCTTTGGGGTGCTCGGTCCCAGGTGGCGGTGGCCAGTAGCAGGCAAACTCTCTTGGTGGCGGGTGTTCTGCTTTTGCCCCTTGCTCCCTCTTTTGCTACGCTGTTGGCTCGGTCTCACCACTGCCTCTTCCTCTGGACTCTGAAAGTCAGTGGCATGACTTTCATTCCATGTGGGGTCTAGGACCTCATTGTCCCCTGCATCGTCTTCCACCCAGTCTTCCTCCCTGACCTCCTGTTCAGTCTGCACACTGCAGAAAGACGCAGCAGTTGGCACCTGTGTTTCGTCATCATCAGAGACGTGCTGACTCTGATGAGGTGGTATTCCCATGTCCTCATCATCAGGAAACATAAGTGGTTGTGCGTCAGTGCATTCTATGTCTTCCACCGCTGGGGAAGGGCTAGGTGGATGCCCTTGGGAAACCCTGCCAGCAGAGTCTTCAAACAGCATAAGAGACTGCTGCATAACTTGGGGCTCAGACAGTTTCCCTGATATGCATGGAGGTGATGTGACAGACTGATGGGCTTGGTTTTCAGGCGCCATCTGTGCGCTTTCTGCAGAAGACTGGGTGGGAGATAATGTTGTGAACGTGCTGGATATACTGTCGGCCACCCAATTGACTAATGCCTGTACCTACTCAGGCCTTACCATCCTTAGAACAGCATTGGGCCCCACCAAATATCGCTGTAAATACTGGGACCTGAGGTAGTTGGTTCACAAGGACGTGTGGCTGTGGCAGAACGGCCTCGTCCTCTCCCAGCACCAGAGGGTCCACTAACACCACCACGACCATGTCCGCGTCCCTTACTAGATGTTTTCCTCATTGTTACCGTTCATCACAATAAGAAAAAAATTATTTGGCCCAATGTATTGAATTCAAATTCAGGCCTTTTTTTAACAGGCACCTAACACTATCTGGCTATCTATTTGTGTACCGTATTACACTAATACAGGCAGAGCAGTAACCACAGATTTAGGGGAATATCAATTGTAGGCCTAGTATTTAGGCCCTGGATAAAAGGTATCCTTTTACGCACAGAATTACACTTGGAGATGCACAGTGTGTGAAAATATATATACAGTAGGATTATGCTTTGAGCACTTGTATTTTAACACTTAGTGTAATATACCCTTTAACGGAAAGAAATACACTTAGAGATTCACAACAGTGTGTGCAAATGTAGAGGATTATGCTGTATTTTAACACTTACTGTAATATACCCTTTAATGGAAAGAAATACACTTGGAGATGCATGGTAGCGTGTGAAGTTATTGAGGATGACCCTATCAGCACTTGAATTTGCACCTTCAATGTAATATACCCTTTTACGGACAGAAATACACTATGTGAGATGCACAATAGTGCGTGCAAATTTAAAGGCTTATGCTTTCAGCAATTGGAATTTAACAGTTTGTGTAATATACCATTTTACAGAACAAAAATACAATTGGAGATGCAAGCTGAGTGTAATATACCCTTTTACGGACAGATTTACACTTGGCCTGCAACAGCAGAAACCACAGATTTAGGGTATTGCTAATTTGGGAATTGAATTTCAACCCAGAACAAAAATATATCCTTTGCCAGACAGCAAACAGTATTACAATTGGCTAGCCACAGCTGAAACACCAGATTTAGGGTATTGCTATTTTGCCAATTGAATTTCACCCCAGAAGAAAATATATCCTTTGCCAGACAGCAAACAGTATTACAATTGGCTAGCCACAGCTGAAACACCAGATTTAGGGTATTGCTATTTTGGCAATTGTATTTCACCCCTCAATAAAATAGCAAGCACAGCCAAGCCCCTGATGTAGGATATAGCAAAAAAAAACCACACTATTGATGATTAAATGGACTTGATGGCAGCTTGTGCTGGCGCACCACAAGACACAAAATGGCCGTCGATCACCCCAGAAAAAAGTGACAGAAAAACGCTCTGGGCAGCCTAAAAACAGTGAGCAATTAACTAGCAGTAGTTGAATGAATCACAGCTGTAGATCGATCACTTCATAAGTGTTTTTGCTGAGTAAATCCCTGCCTAATTTCGCCCTAACAGCAGCTGCATCCTCTCCCTACACTGATCAGAGCAGAGTGACGTGCGGCGCTATGTGACTCCAGCTTAAATAGAGGCTGGGTCACATGCTGCACTGGCCAATCACAGCCATGCCAATAGTAGGCATGGCTGTGATGGCCTCTTGCGGCAAGTAGTATGACGCTTGTTAATTGGCTGCTTTGCAGCCTTTCAAAAATCGCCAAGAAAGCAGCGAACACCGAACCCGAACTTTTACGTAAATGTTCGGGGTCGGGTCCGTGTCATGAACACCCCAAAATTCTGTACGAACCCGAACTATACAGTTCGGGTTCGCTCATCCCTAGTTATAACAATTTGAAGAGCATGTCACCTCTTTTGACACTATATTACTTTAGCAAATAAATGTATTCCCAACAATATAACACTTGTTGATCATTATTTCTCTTAACTCTGCCTTGTGCAATTTCCCTGGTATTCTAAGTTCCTGAGTTCATTGTCAATTGGGTACGTCCCTACAATCTGAGGCGGCATCAGGCTGTATAGAAACACATCCCCATCTCGTAAATACAGTTGCCAATGAACTTAGAGACTTAGAATAATAAAGGTATGAAACAATGCAAAGTTGTGAGAAAAGATGATCCAGAATTGTTTGTTGTGGAATGCAGTGTAATTAATAAAACAGATATGTCAGGTGTGGTGATGGCTCCTATTTCACAAAGGGTTACAGGAAAAGAAGGGAGGGAAATGTAAAGTTTGGCAAAGGCAGTGATACAATTCTCTATATCAGGGATCAGCAACTGCTGGTACTCCAGCAGTTCCTAAACTATTATACCCAGGATGCTTAGTTCACTTCTATGGGGGTTACAAGAACAGCTTAGCAAGTGTGCATGCTGGGAGTTGTAGTTTCTTTGCAGCTGGAGTGCCAAAAGTTGATGATCCCTGCTTTATATAATGAAACATACATACATACATAATATTTTCATGTATTATGTATATTGAACGTTATATTTATCTAAACAGAGAGAATTTACGTGAATTGAAATGCGGTGCCATGGAAGGTTCTTCGGAAGTCCAAAACATAGCAAGAATGTTGTACCTTTTTGCAGGACTCTGTAATTGTAAAATAGTGTAACAGTCTTGGAAAGGTGAAATATTTTATTTCTGGCAATAAAGAGTTTTCAGTATTAGCAAACTAAAAAATCAGCAAACTAAAAAATGGTGGCTCACTTCAGGCAGGGTTCTGGAATAGGTGCTTCCAACCCAATATAGAGGAACACCCAACCTCTAATAGTAATTTGTAAAAAGATTCGAGATTAAGGGCGAGCACTCAGCAATTGGACCACAATAATATGATATAAAATTTAATTAAATCACAATAATACAACGCGCATGTAATTGATAAAATCTACAATATCATATAAAATCTGTAGACATAAAATACTAAATATCACAGGTGAAGGTAAATGGTAATAAAAGTCCTTTAATGTCCAGAATAACTAATATATAGGCAATCTGAACCGCAGGTGACTGCACTTGACATCCAGTACGCACACTGAAGTTACTAAGTAGCAAATTCTTGCGTGCTATTGCTAATTTGTCGAATCCAATGCGCATATGAGTATGTCAATTAGATTGTAGACCATAGAGATCCAATGCGCAAACTGAAGCTGCTAGGAGTAGCTAGTTCCTATGCGCTGTAGTTATGCTTCCAAGTCCAATGCGCCTATAGGTATAGCAATGGAGTTATAGGCTCTTGCGCACTAGTGGTTGGCAAACAAACTCCTGCTTGCGTAACAACACGTGTCCTTGAATATAGTTTTGTATAGTGGATATACACGCTTATTCAAATAATTAGTCCGTCACATAAAGGTCTCGACCGAAGTCTTCCTACCTTCCCATTGGTACGTCTCACAAATACCTCTATAGACGTGCCAGATAGATGAGCGGCATGGAACGCTCCCGGCTTCTCGCTTGTGGTTCCTGTCGTTAGTTAGTCCCAGATCTCGCGGTGTTGTGGACGTGATCTGTGTCCGGACGTCGGAGAGCAGAAGTTAACAATTTCTATGCTCTGCGTATTGAATATCCCACTTCATCTGTTAGAGTCTAGTTTGCATGGCCATGCATAAGGTGCGGAGGTGCTGTTTCAACAGGTGTGCGGTCCAGACGCGTTTCGGGAATCCTTTTCCCTTCGTCAGTGGTACAGCATCACCTGTAAGCCTCCGCCTTTTATATCGTAGATAAGCACCAAAACCTGGATCGCTGGATTCACTTAGAACATTGGAAAATCGCATGCGTTTTTGTTGTGCGTTTTCAGTGCGTTTTTTTTGGGGGTATGCGTTTTTTCCTGAAATAGATTCCTTATTGCATCCTATAAAGCTGGTATGCACCCAATTTGTTATTACTCATTGCCTATGTAAATAATCAGCTATTTTTATAAATCTCATGATATTGCAATACCATAGTGCTAAAATATTATCATATTTATGCATCTTCAGCATAAAATCAAAATGGATTATCTATATGCTGTCTGAATCCATATGCATGTTGGTACAATTAATCATTTGTGGCTTCATTACTGTAAGATATCAACACAATATAAATATATATAACATCTAAATTAATACAGAATAAAATCCCTATTATATATCACCAACTGTATAGTGGCAATATAGACCTTTATTGATGTGAATAAAAACAAGTTAAAAATACTAATACAATGCTTAAAAGTGCTACTGTTAGTAGATAATGATAAAATGTGTAAAAAATGTAAAAAATAAGAGGTTGAGAGACTGTTTCAAAATTCCCAATCTGGTTTTGTTAGAGATGTACAGATATGGGGAACCTCACTGTATTAGGTTATGATGTATAGGACTGGCTGCCCGCGTCCGAGTCCACGACTCAGTGTCGATAAACGGCCTGACTGAGTCGCAAGAGTCGGAACGGGGGCACCCAGTCTATAGAAACCCAAAAATTTCTAGTTCGGCATTCAAACCCACTGGCAACAATGATCCAAATTGGTATATATGTCTGGATTCTGTCCTTGACATCTGTTTGATATAGTTGCCTCCACGCCAGTGTTTGTTTACCTTTTCCAGTGCCGTAAATACCAGGCCTGAGGGATCTTTATTATGTATGTCTTTATAATGTTTAGATAGACAGTGTTTTTCATACCCTTTACGTATGTTGGCTATATGTTCAGCCATCCTGGTTTTCATAGGGCGTTTAGTTCTGCCTATGTACTGTCTCCTACAAGGGCACTGGATTAGGTAAATAACTCCTGTCGTGTTGCAAGTCAGACAATCCTTAATATCCCATATGTGATTATTTTGTGTTGAGGAAATTGTAGTAGTCTTCCTGGTATACGGGATTGACTTTACAGGCCATGCATTTCCCACATTAGAAAAAACCTTTTAGATTCATCCAAGTGCCCAAGATTGTATTCTCATTTTTTAATACATTAGACTTTTTAATCGATGGGGCTATTTTTAGGCCTAAATTAGGTGCCTTGGTGAATACTAATGCTGGCGTGATTGGTAAAAGATGGCCTATCCTTTTATCATTTAAAATATGGTGCCAGTGGGTTTTAATGATTTTTTGTAGCCGCTTATAGCTATTATTAAATGGAAGGACAATTTTATTATTAATGACCTCACTATCTTGTGTTCCTTCAAACCTTGGTTCCTTATTTATAAAAAAGGTACTCCTATCTAGTTTCCTGGTTTTTTCTAATGCTGTATTAATCACTATTTCAGGGTATTGTCTTTCTACAAATTGTTCCCTCATTTTGGCCGCTTCTTGTTCAAAATCCAAATCCTGTGTGCAGTTTCTTCTTATTCTGCGGAATTGGCCATATGGGACATTTATCAGCCAGGTCGGCAAATGACAGCTCGAAAACTGTATAAAACTGTTTGTCGGGGTAGGTTTTGAAAATTTATTACAAATATATCTTTGTTCTACTCTTTTTATTTTCAAATCCAAAAATTCTGTCTCCTCTATAATATTTGCAGTGAATCTCAAGTTTATCTGATTAATTGCTTCCAAAAAACGAATCAAGTTCTTCTCTGCTTTTTCTCCAAATAAAGATGACATCATCTATAAATCTCCGCCATAGGACCAGATCCCCCCCCAGCCTGGGCCCCATGATGTTATATTCCCATTCTGCCAAAAACAAATTAGCATAGCTGGGGGCGAATCTGGTCCCCATGGCGGTCCCACATTTCTGCAAATAAAAATTTTCCTCAAAGTAAAAATAATTGTGGGTCAAGATGTACCTTATACCTTCTAAAATAAATTCTATACATGTCGTGTCAATTGTGCCGTCCCTTCTTAATTGTTCCCCTACTGCTGATATACCTTGTTGATGGTCAATCACTGTGTACAGTGACTGAACATCAAGTGTGCCCATAATCCAACCTGGTTCAGTTTGCATTTCTTCCAATATTTTTATAATATGGGTTGTATCTTTAATGTAAGAAACTGTTTTTTTGACTACCGGTTGTATCTGAACCTCTATGTATTTAGACAAATTAGAAGATATTGAACCGATACCCGAGACTATCGGTCGGCCCGGCGGTTTATCCAGACTTTTGTGCACTTTGGGGAGACAATAGAAGACTGGTAGTCTCCTTTGTGTCCCCAAAATGAAATCATATTCCTGTTTGGTAATTGTTGAAAGTTCGAGACCCTTCTTACATAGCAGGGTATGAAAAACACTGTCTATCTAAACATTATAAAGACATACATAATAAAGATCCCTCAGGCCTGGTATTTACGGCACTGGAAAAGGTAAACAAACACTGGCGTGGAGGCAACTATATCAAACAGATGTCAAGGACAGAATCCAGAAATATATACCAATTTGGATCATTGTTGCCAGTGGGTTTGAATGCCGAACTAGAAATTTTTGGGTTTCTATAGACTGGGTGCCCCCGTTCCGACTCTTGCGACTCAGTCAGGCCGTTTATCGACACTGAGTCGTGGACTCGGACGCGGGCAGCCAGTCCTATACATCATAACCTAATACAGTGAGGTTCCCCATATCTGTACATCTCTAACAAAACCAGATTGGGAATTTTGAAACAGTCTCTCAACCTCTTATTTTTTACATTTTTTACACATTTTATCATTATCTACTAACAGTAGCACTTTTAAGCATTGTATTAGTATTTTTAACTTGTTTTTATTCACATCAATAAAGGTCTATATTGCCACTATACAGTTGGTGATATATAATAGGGATTTTATTCTGTATTAATTTAGATGTTATATATATTTATATTGTGTTGATATCTTACAGTAATAAAGCCACAAATGATTAATTGTACCAACATGCATATGGATTCAGACAGCATATAGATAATCCATTTTGATTTTATGCTGAAGATGCATAAATATGATAATATTTTAGCACTATGGTATTGCAATATCATGAGATTTATAAAAATAGCTGATTATTTACATAGGCAATGAGTAATAACAAATTGGGTGCATACCAGCTTTATAGGATGCAATAAGGAATCTATTTCAGGAAAAAACGCATACCCCCAAAAAAAACGCACTGAAAACGCACAACAAAAACGCATGCGATTTTCCAATGTTCTAAGTGAATCCAGCGATCCAGGTTTTGGTGCTTATCTACGATATAAAAGGCGGAGGCTTACAGGTGATGCTGTACCACTGACGAAGGGAAAAGGATTCCCGAAACGCGTCTGGCCCGCACACCTGTTGAAACAGCACCTCCACACCTTATGCATGGCCATGCAAACTAGACTCTAACAGATGAAGTGGGATATTCAATACGCAGAGCATAGAAATTGTTAACTTCTGCTCTCCGACGTCCGGACACAGATCACGTCCACAACACCGCGAGATCTGGGACTAACTAACGACAGGAACCACAAGCGAGAAGCCGGGAGCGTTCCATGCCGCTCATCTATCTGGCACGTCTATAGAGGTATTTGTGAGACGTACCGATGGGAAGGTAGGAAGACTCCGGTCGAGACCTTTATGTGACGGACTAATTATTTGAATAAGCGTGTATATCCACTATACAAAACTATATTCAAGGACACGTGTTGTTACGCAAGCAGGAGTTTGTTTGCCAACCACTAGTGTGCAAGGGCCTATAACTCCATTGCTATACCTATAGGCGCATTGGACTTGGAAGCATAACTACAGCGCATAGGAACTAGCTACTCCTAGCAGCTTCAGTTTGCGCATTGGATCTCTATGGTCTACAATCTAATTGACATACTCATATGCGCATTGGATTCGACAAATTAGCAATAGCACGCAAGAATTTGCTACTTAGTAACTTCAATGTGCGTACTGGATGTCAAGTGCAGTCACCTGCGGTTCAGATTGCCTATATATTAGTTATTCTGGACATTAAGGGACTTTCATTACCATTTACCTTCACCTGTGATATTTAGTATTTTATGTTTACAGATTTTATATGATATTGTAGATTTTATCAATTACATACGCGTTGTATTATTGTGATTTAATTAAATTTTATATCATATTATTGTGGTCCAATTGCTGAGTGCTCGCCCTTAATCTTGAGTTTTCAGTATTAGTTATAAGTATTTCATTATTTGAACCATTTTTTAACTCCCCCATGTAAGGGGGCTGTAAGGGATGTGTGTGTGTGTGTGGGGGGGGGGATCTTGACTAGTTACGGGAGTGTGGGGGTTGCATGGGAGGAGGGTTAAGACTTTGACAGGGACCCCACAACAGTATTATACAATGACACTACATGACAGTGTGTGTGTGTCTGTGTGTATAAAATACATTTAAGTAAAGGATGGCGTGGCAGCCTGGTCTGGTCTAGATCGTGACTAGCCAAAGGAGTGGGGTTTACACAGGAGGGGGGAGTTGCGAAGCGCGCCGGAGGGGCATACAAAAATTTGCTGTGGGGCCCAGTCACTTCTAGTTACACCCCTGCATTGGAACAACTCGGTGTACTACAGGTGACACATTTAGCTCTGCTACTCTATAAACAAACCTCCGTCACATTTGAAGGCTTGTGCCTTTGATTTTTGTCAGCTTCAAACATGGGCAAGGCTTACTTGTATGTGGTTGTCCAGGGGGAGGGGGGAGGTGGCTTTGAGGCCCGAAGTGGTTCAGGGCTCTGGTGTTTACACACGCTGCCTGCACTGATAGCAGGAGCCGGCCGAGATCCACGTGCAGAGGGAGGGGGCGGGCACTACAGTGGATAAGGGAGATGATGGTTTCACAAGGCTGCTGGAGTGGTGGGGATTGCGCATGTTCGATCCCTTACAGGAGCCTGCTGCAGCCAGATACAGGGAGAGAGGGGGGTGGGCACACAAGGCTCTGACGTTTCGTGTACAGAGCCGGGCCCCTCCCTAAGGCAGGGAAAAGCCTGTACACGAGACATCACAACTGGAGCCTTGTGGATGACGTCCCTGGTCACATGACCCGCATCGGCCCTGCAGAATCCAGGTACTATAGAAATAAAATGTAAATTACAAAAGTATTATTAGATAGGTTATAAGTCACATGGGCATATATTTATATAACTCGGACAACCCCTTTAATGGAGGAGGTGGGAATTTGTATTTGCACCAAAATAATTCAAAAAAGATTTTAACGTATATAAGTGCAGCGCTTAATGCAGAATACAAGATTTTTTGTCCACTGAAATAAGTCACAAAAGATTTTACCACATATAAGTGCAGCGCTTAACGCTGAATAAAAAATGTTTTCCACCAAAATACTTTAATAAAGATTTTACCACATATAAAGGAGCACGGAGATGGAAAGGGTCTTCGGATTCCCCCCGCACTATACAGACATCTCAGAAATAAACCGCTGCTCCAGACAGCAGCTCCTGGGAAGGTCATGGAGCGTCCCGGGTCATCCGGCATCTATTTGCTCCAATAAAGGATTATTTTGAAAGTGTGTAGAAGTCACACGGGGCCCCCACGCTGCAGATTTATCATGGAGAAATCATGGAGATTTAACCGCATATAACCGCAGCGCTGAACGCTGAGTAAATTTTATTTTTCAACCAAAATACTTCAATAAAGATTTTACCATATATAACCGCTGCACTGACTGACTGCTACCGCCGCTACTTCCATGAACCCCTGCTACTTCCGGGGGGTAGGCTGCTGCGAAGCAGGTGCTCTACCCCGGGGACGTTTGGCTCTCGACCTCCCACTGCTGCCACCCTGCTGAATCCCAGTCATGCTTTCAACACGACATGAACTGACAATGTATTTCCCTGTTTGTACTGAAATAGGCCACTAAACGCTTTCAACACATCTAACCGCGGCCGACGTGAACTGAGAATGTATTTTTCTTTTTGTACTGAAATACAAAATAACACATATAACCGCCGCACTGACTGACTTATACAGCCGCTACTTCAGTGAACCCCTACACCACTACTTCCCGGGCAGGTAGGCTGCTGCGAATCAGGTGCTCTACCCCGGGCACGTTTGGCTCCCGACCTCCCACTGCTGCCACCCTGCTGACCTTTAGCCATGCTTTCAACACATATAACCGCCGACATGAACTGAAAATCTATTTTTCTTTTTGTACTGAAATAGGCCACTGAAAGCTTTTGCCACAAATAAGTGCACCAGTGAAATGTGTATATATTTATCTTTTTTTAATGTAATACGCCCCTATATGCTTTCAACAGAAATAACTGCAAAAGTGAACTGGGCATATATTTTTCTTGTTGGACTGAAATGGGCCACTATACACTTTCACCAGAATTAACTGCAGAAAAGCACTGAGAATATATTTTTCTTTTTTTCCTGAAATACACCCCTATACGCTTTCACCAGAAATAACTGCAACAATGCAGTGCGTATATATTTTTCTTTTTTTATTGTAATACGCCCCTCTATGCTTTGACCAGAAATAAATGCAACAGTGCAGTGTGTATATATTTTTCTTGTTGTACTGAAATATGCCCCTATACGCTTTCAACAGAAATAACTGTAGAAGTGAAATGCGTATATATTTTTCTTGTCGTACTGAATAAGATACTAACATATAAGCCACTAAAGGCTTTCCAACATAGCACTTGCTGCCCAATAACAAAAAGTTGGAATGACAGAGCTGTCTAATGACTATTTAGATCCCCAAATAATCTTTCCTTGCACTTGTAAATCACTTTCCTATCAATGTCCCTAGCGCCTTCTGACGTCTCTCCCTGCACTAAGATGCTGTGAAATGATTTCTCCCTATCCTTTCCCTGCACTTATAAATCCTTTTTTCTTTTTTTCTTTTTTTTTAAACATAGAGGTTTTTCCAATAGCTGTCCCTACCGCCTTCACACGTCTGTCCCTGCACTCTGAACGCTGGAAAATGGCAGAATCTAAAATGGCTGCTGTATTTATAGGACTGTGACATCACGGGGCTGGCTGGCTGCTGATTGGCTGCATGCAGGCATGTCAATCTGGGTGATCCCGCCTTTCCAGAGTTCCTTGCCTATGTCCTCAGTCCTCACATGTGTAGCCGCCATTTTAGGAAAATTGCGATTCGTTACCACAAAGCGCAAGGAAATTCGCATTTGTTGGGAATCGAAGTTTTCCTGAAATTCGGATCGAATTCCACTTCGTCAGCTTTGATTCGCTCATCTCTAATTGCGACCCCACAGGAGTGAATATAGTGTTTGTGAGAGCGGACATTTTTTTCTTTATATATATATATATATATATATATATATATATATTACACTCACCTAAAGAATTATTAGGAACACCTGTTCTATTTCTCATTAATGCAATTATCTAGTCAACCAATCACATGGCAGTTGCTTCAATGCATTTAGGGGTGTGGTCCTGGTCAAGACAATCTCCTGAACTCCAAACTGAATGTCAGAATGGGAAAGAAAGGTGATTTAAGCAATTTTGAGCGTGGCATGGTTGTTGATGTCAGACGGGCCGGTCTGAGTATTTCACAATCTTCTCAGTTACTGGGATTTTCACGCACAACCATTTCTAGGGTTTACAAAGAATGGTGTGAAAAGGGAAAAACATCCAGTATGCGGCAGTCCTGTGGGCAAAAATGCCTTGTGGATGCTAGAGGTCAGAGGAGAATGGGCCGACTGATTCAAGCTGATAGAAGAGCAACGTTGACTGAAATAACCACTCGTTACAACCGAGGTATGCAGCAAAGCATTTGTGAAGCCACAACACGCACAACCTTGAGGCGGATGGGCTACAACAGCAGAAGACCCCACCGGGTACTACTCATCTCCACTACAAATAGGAAAAAGAGGCTACAATTTGCACGAGCTCACCAAAATTGGACTGTTGAAGACTGGAAAAATGTTGCCTGGTCTGATGAGTCTCTATTTCTGTTGAGACATTCAAATGGTAGAGTCCGAATTTGGCGTAAACAGAATGAGAACATGTATCCATCCTCTGATGGCTACTTCCAGCAGGATAATGCACCATGTCACAAAGCTCGAATCATTTCAAATTGGTTTCTTGAACATGACAATGAGTTCACTGTACTAAAATGGCCCCCAGAGTCACCAGATCTCAACCCAATACAGCATCTTTGGGATGTGGTGGAACAGGAGTTTCGTGCCCTGGATGTGCATCCCTCAAATCTCCATCAACTGCAAGATGCTATCCTATCAATATGGGCCAACATTTCTAAAGAATGCTATCAGCACCTTGTTGAATCAATGCCACGTAGAATTAAGGCAGTTCTGAAGGCAAAAGGGGGTCTAACACCGTATTAGTATGGTGTTCCTAATAATTCTTTAGGTGAGAGTGTGTGTGTGTGTGTGTGTGTGTGTATATATATATATATATATATATATATATATAATATATATATATATTGTGAGACAGTGACAGGTCTCACTCAGGTTAGAGGCAAGGAAAGGGTGGATAGTGCGGTCCACACCCTTGTTCCACCACAGGTGAGAGAAGCTGGAGGTAATCGGCCTGGCATAAGGCACCTCCCAGAGTGTCAGAAAGGGGGTAGTGGGTTACCTGTGGACAGAGGCCTGGAGGCTCTGTCTGTGTGGTCTCAGCTGGGCAAGGCTGAGGGACCACAAGGCTGGGAGATAGCCTGGAGTTGGGGGACGCAGCGACGCCTGGGAGGGTCGCAGGGCCATAGTCAGGCAGACTACTGAGCCCCAATCCCCCACAAGAAATACTGAACTGGAGACAGTGGGCGTACTGTGCTCTGTACAGCCAGGAGGCTGTGGGACATTGGCTGACAAAGCCGCATGTGTTCACAGGGTGTGAACTGTGACCTTAGGTGAGTCAGGATATTATATGTTTAGTTAGAGCCCAGCCGGGCAGGTGTTTATTTTGTACCATTTATGTTTGGATTGCTGAGGAGCCAAATAAAGTGATGTTTGGACCAGAAACTTGGTGTCTGGCGACGATATTTGTGTGAATCACCCCCGGAGAAGAGCTAAACCCCTACAATATATATATATATATATATATGTCATTTATCAAACTGGTGTAAAGTAGAACTGGCTTAGTTGCCCATAGCAACCAATCAGATTCCACCTTTCATTTTTTACAGCTTCATTGGAAAATGAAAGGTGGAATCTGATTGGTTGTTATGGGCAACTAAGCCAGTTCTACTTTACACCAGTTTTGATAAATCTCCCCCACTGACGTCACCGCGCTCACCACGTGGTGAGCGCAATTGCGTCATTAAAGGTCCTTTTGGCAGGTCCTGAAAGAAGAAGATGATGCCGGCTGCGCGAACAAGTGGATGAGGTGAGTTAATTATTATTATTTTTTAACCCCTCATGCCACATTTTAGTAAGCATTCTTTATTAAGAATGCTATTATTTTCCCTTATAACCATGTTACCACAATCAGTTTTTTCTGAAAAAATGCATTGCACTCGCGTGGAAAAAACTGAGCAACGCAACGCAATCTCAATCAAAACTGACTGAAATTGTGTACGCACTCGCATGATTTTCCCTGATCGCAAACGCAACGCATGTGGACCAAATCCAGACACGCTCGTCTGCAAGGGGCCTAAGACAATTAAGTAATGTCATAGTTAGATCCTCATTTTTGATATTTATGGACTCTATACTGACAGGGAGTGTTCCACAGGATTGGCGCATAGCAAATGTGGTGCCAATATTCAAAAAGGAAATCAAATTCAACAGCTCACTATCCTTTTTCACGCTGCATGAGAAGGGGCGATCCTCACGTCAAAGTCCAATAAATAATCCCAGCAGACGTTCTTATTTTTCAATTCGTTATATTCTTTATTTCATCAAAAATACAAAATTACAGGATGCGTTTCGTCCCGTCCAGCCTTTCTCAACTGCATGGTGTCAAATGACTCCAGATAGCATTTTATAGGTACAAATCACCTGTTCATGACATCATCAATTAATCAAACAGACAGGAAATGACATAGAGAACTAGTCAAAATTATTTTATCCTCTATTCGGCCATATTTGCTGCAATAGAGAAACTAAGTACTCCATAATATCAGTGTGAAGTTGCAGTCTGTAAGAAGACATATTCCATTTTTTTTTTTAAATATTAAACGTTAGAAGGACATTAAAAACTCATAACTTCATAATCCCTATTAAGACCCTTGGGTTGTAGGCTATCTAACGTATGGATCCAGAATGCCTCCCTTCTGAGTAATAACTTTTTGATGTCGCCTCCCTTTCTTGGCTGATGAACCTGCTCTATTATCTGGTATTTTAACTGAGAAATGGAATGTTTACAATTATGGAAATTATAGGGTATGGTTACCAGAAGATTCTTTTTACATATGGGGGACTTATGTTTACTGATACGATCTTTGATTGTCTGCATGTTCTCTCCTAAGTACAACAAGCCACAAGGGCACTTTATAAGATAGATTCCATTGCAGTATCGCAAGTATAATACCCCTTAACTTTATAGGGTTTACCACTACGTGGATGATCAAAGAACTGACCCTTCAGTACATTTGAGCATTGCATGCAATGAAGGCAAGGGTACGTTCCAGTTTTTTGATATGTCCGAGTTTTTTGTGTTAGCCTTCCTCTTTTACTTCCTATATCTGCACGCACTAATTGGTCTCTGAAATTGGGGCTCCGCTTATAACAAATAAGGGGGGGGACTTTTAAATTCCAACACTGATTGATATGACTTCCCCAATATATGCCAATGTTTACGTACAATGTTGTCAAAATGGTAATTATAGGGGTGGAACTTATGCACGAACGCTACACGATTATCCTTATTTCTGACGACCCTCTGTTCACGCATGCTACATCTGTCCTCCATTAGTATATTATTGGGATAACCGCTTTCCAAGAACCTAGATGTCATTTCTTTCATTCTATCTTCTTGTATTTCTGGGTCTGTGACTATATTCTTAACCCTCATGAATTGGGATTTTGGGATAGCTTTCTTTAAAACCAATGGGTGAGCACTTTGATAATGGAAAATGCTGTTCCTATCTGTCATCTTCCTGTGTAGGTCAGTGCATAAATTCCCATCTTCAGGTTTCATTATTACCGTATCTAAAAAGGTAACGGAATTCTGATTATATACCAATGTAAATTTCAGTTCACTCCAAACACTATTCAGATGTTCAAAGAGGGAGGAGGGACTTGAGTGGCCCCACCCACATGCAAAAAATGTTGTCTATAAACCTTTTCCAGGTCAATGCATATTTTTGAAACAATTCATGTGTGTAAACGTACTGTTTTTCAAAGGACGACATAAATGCATTTGCGTAGGGCGGGGCCACGTTCGAGCCCATCACAGTATGACGCCTCTGCAAATAAAATTGGTCCTTTTAACTGTGTTCTATTGAGGTATATAAGGCCTCTTTCACACTTGCGTTGTTGGGATCCGGCATGCACTTCCGTTGCCGGAGGTGCCTGCCGGATCCGGAAAAACGCAAGTGTACTGAAAGCATTTGAAGACGGAACCGTCTTCCAAATGCTTTCAGTGTTACTATGGCACCCAGGACGCTATTAAAGTCCTGGTTGCCATAGTAGGAGCGGGGAGCGGGGGAGCGGTATACTTACAGTCCGTGCGGCTCCCGGGGCGCTCCAGAATGACGTCAGAGCGCCCCATGCGCATGGATGACGTGATCCATGCGATCACGTGATCCATGCGCTTGGGGCGCCCTGACGTCACTCTGGAGCGCCCGGGGAGCCGCACGGACGGTAAGTATACTGCTCCCCCGCTCCCCGCTCCACTTTACCATGGCTGTCAGGACTTTAGCGTCCCGGCAGCCATGGTAACCACTCTGAAAAAGCTAAATGTCGGATGCGGCAATGCGCCGAAACGACGTTTAGCTTAAGGCCGGATCCGGATCAATGCCTTCCAATGGGCATTAATTCCGGATCCGGCCTTGCGGCAAGTGTTCCGGATTTTTGGCCGGAGCAAAAAGCGCAGCATGCTGCGGTATTTTCTCCGGCCAACAAACGTTCCGTACCGGAACTGAAGACATCCTGATGCATCCTGAACGGATTACTCTCCATTCAGAATGCATTAGGATAATCCTGATCAGGATTCTTCCGGCATAGAGCCCCGACGACGGAACTCTATGCCGGAAGACAATAACGCAGGTGTGAAAGAGCCCTAAGCTGACCACATCAATGGTCACTAACCAGCAATCACTAGGAACAATTTTCGATTCCTGTTTAACTCTAAAAAACAAGAGGTGTCTAATAAAAAGGAGTCAGTGTTTCTCACCAGTGGCATCAATATTTTCTCTAGGACGATGGCCAGAGGAGATAGAACAGAGTCGACCGAGGCCACAATAGGACGACTTGGCGGGTTCTCTAAGATCTTGTGCACCCTCGGAAGTATGTAAAATACTGGTGTCACCGGTGAGTGATAAATCTAAAAATCATGCAATTTCATATCAATGGTACATAGGTCTACATAACGTTTCACCACATTTGAAATTCTTGTTTTAACTTGAAAAATTTGATTATAATCCAGTGTCTGATAGGTGCTTGTATCGGATAGTTGTCGCTCTGCCTTCCTGTATATATCTGGCCTTGTCCATAATAACAATAGAGCCCCCGTTGTCGGCAGGTTTGATTATCAAAGAGAATGTGGGTTACTGATGGCTCACCCAACCAATACAATGTGTAGGTGCTCAAGGTTTAGCTGATTCACCCAATCAGAAGAGGTTAAATATTATCAACGACTCATCATTTATCAGATCACGTATAGCTTGTCTCTCTAATGCTGTAATATTCTGTGTTACTCGTAATTCTCCTCCTATAATCATATCCATTTCATGCTGTGTCTCTTTCATTACTAAATGTACAAATGTCTCTACTGGATGGTAATTCTTCGGAGGTGTATACATACTTTTTAACCTCAAACCTAGATCAGTCAGTTTAATCATCTCTTGTTCTTTTCCACCACACATTTTAACACCCGGTGTAGTTTAGGATAACTCTTTAACAGGATAACTCTTTAATGTGCCTTCAGCCTCACTTTGCGAAAAAACTGCTGAAGGTCTATGTCCATTTAGAAAGTATCAAATTGACTGATCAGGCTAAATGAGAGGCCCTTCTCCAATGTCTGCATTACAGTTTGATCTATAAGTTTAGAGGATAAATTGATGAACAATATTCAAAAAGGGTCCAAAAACAGAGTCCAGAAACTATAGGCTGGTAAGTTTAACATCTGTCGTGGGAAAACTGTTTGAACTGCGGCAAGATTGGGATGTACGGGCCGGTGCATGCGCATTAAACACTTTGCTGCCTCCGCCCATAGTGGGTAATGGAGTGCGCAGGCGCAAGGATTATGTTGAACGGCGCAGGCGCCCGATTTGTCAATGATGGGAGGATGGAATCTGAAGAACCTAGGGCGGGCCAGAGGGGTGAAAGGGGAGGGGTTTAATTTGAACAGCGCCGTGGGGCCTGGGCACCAGCCGCATAAACGCTGACCCTGGGCACCTTCAGAAGCTAATGAGCATATGGAAGAAAAGCATTTTTAAGAGAAAATAGGCGATAGACAGCAATATGAAAGGTAAGAATATAATATGGGGAATGTAATGGATATGATGTTTGTAGGGTATAATGGTCATTTTAGGTGAAAGACTCCCATTAACACTGGGTGTTAAAGGGGTTATCCGAGTTATTTTTTTGTTCTTTCTATGTTCCTAACTAAGCAAATGTAACAGCTTTCCAATTAACTCACTTTATCTCCAGTGTCTGGTTTATCAGATTTCACTGAGGGTCACATGACCTGTGATGGCAGCTTCTATCCCTGCTCTGATAAAGGTCGTTTACAAGCCTGTAAACGAGACGTCACTGTGCTGGCCACGCCCCCCCTTCACTGCCGTCTACTCTCTGCTAGGATTCTTAACCCCTTCAGCTGCACAGCTCTGCAGGCAGTGAGGAGACAATGCTGGGCACTGGAGCTGACATACTAGAGAGAGCATTGCACAAGAAGGTAGGGGGAAGATCCTGTGTGTATTAGCAGTGTCATTATACCTCTGGGACTTGTAGTCCTACACATACAAGTTACTGTTGATTCTTCCAGCACTCAGGGCAGCTCTTGTATCCACTCCCTTAGCAGTGTCATTATACAGCTTGGACTTGTCCTAAACATACAACATGCTGCAGAGTCTCCCAGCAGGCAGACATGTCACTCAGGGCAGCTCTTGTAGCCACTCCCTTAGCAGAGCGGGGGGAGGGGTAGAGATTGTTTTTATTGCATGTAAACAAAGAGCCAGAAACGAACCAGGGAAATTAGTAAATATATTTTCTTTTTTTGCATAAAACCTGCTTAGCTCAGTTATATATCAGATTTTCAGTGCTATATTATTATTTTTTCATAACTCGGACAACCCCTTTAAGTCGCTATCATACTGAGACTCCCAATAATAGTAATGCCCCCATTAGTGCCGCCCAGAATTAATAATACCACCATTAGTGCCACCCAGAATTAATACTGTCCACATTAGTGCCCCCAGTAATATTAATGCCCCCATTAGTGCACCCCAGAATTAATGCCCCTCAGGAAGAATAATGCCACCCATTTGTGCCCCCATGAAGAATAATGCCCCATTAGTGCCCCCAAGTAATAGTAATGCCCCCATTAGTACCCCCAGGAAGAATAATGCACCATTAGTGCCCCCCAGAAAGAATAATACCCCATTAGTGCTCCCCAGGAAGAATAATGCCACCATTAGTGCCCCCCAGGAAGAATAACATCACCCATTAGTGCCCCCCAGGAAGAATAATGCCACCCATTTTTTCCCCCGAGGAAGAATAATACGCCCATTAGTGCCCCCAGGAAGAATAATACCCCCATTAATGCCCCCCATGAAGAATAATGCCCCCATTAGTGCACCCCAGTAATAGTAATGCCCCCATTAGTACCCCTCAGGAGGAATAATGTCCCCATTAGTGCCCCCAGGAAGAATAACACCACCCATTAGTGCCCCCCACAGGACTAATGCCCCCATTAGTGCCCCCAGTTTGAATAATGCCTCCATTAGTGCCCCTCAGAAAAATGCCCCCATTAGTCCCCTCAGTTAGAATAATGTCCCCATTAGTGCCCCCAGTTAGAATAATGCCCACATTAGTGCCCCCAGTTAGAATAATGCCCCCTATTGGTGCCCCCAGTTAGAATAATGCCCCCTATTGGTGCCCCCAGTTAGAATAATGCCACCCATTAGTGCCGCCCAGTTAGAATAATGCCCCCATTAGTGCCCCCTTCTCTGTTTCAAAAAAATAAATAAAAATAAGCACTCACCTCCTCCATTTTCTTGCCCCACTGTGAACGCTCACTGCTGACTGAAAGCTCAGGAGAGGACAAGGTCCTGCCCTGAGCATCCATTTAGCAGCGAGAGCAAATGGAGGAGGTGAGTGTTTTTTTTATTTTTTTATTAATACAGGGTGGGTAAAGGCTGCACTAATGAGCAACCCGCAATAGAAGCGCTCATTAGTACCAGTCCTGCTGTTAGGAAAAAAACGTCAGTTAACATTGCCGGTAGAAAAAAATTTGCGGCACTGGCAGGGCCACTTAAATACCGGCCTTGCCAGTGAGATACCAGCAGCGTGGCAACCGTAAAGGGCGCCCACTGCATGTAAAGCACTGACAGAGGAAGTGGACTCCCTCGGTCTCCCATTGGCAGCCCGCAAATGCAATCGCGGGGTACCAATGTGTAAAGGTAGGCTGGGGTCTTATGAAGGCCCCAAGCCTGCCTTGAGCACTTTCCAGCAGTCTGTGCCTCTCTGGCGCAGCCTGCTGGTCAATGTCGGTTGTAATTTAAAATCAATCAGAATATTGTCTGTTATAGTCCCCTTGTGGGACTATTAAGTGGTAAAAAAAAGTTAAAAAAATAAAATTATTAAATAAAACAAATTGAAAATACGCTTTTGTTTGGTATTGACGCATCTGTAACGACCCTGACTACATAAATATCATGTAAATTATTCTCTACAGTGAACACCGTAAAAAAAAAAATCTAAAATGACAGAATGGCTAATTTATTCTTAGTTGCCACTGAAAAAACGTAATAACAAGCAATCAAAGCGTAATTTACTCCAAAATGATACCAATGAAAATAGAAATCATCCCACAAAAATCAAATCCCTACACAACTCCATAGAAAGAAAAATAAAAAAGTTATGGGTCTTGGGAAGCGGCAATGCAAAAACATTTTTTTCCTTTTAAAAAAAGATTTTTTTATTGCAAAAAAGTAGTAAAACGCAAAAAATATATATATATGTATTTGGTATCACTGTAATCGTCCTGACCCAGAGAATAAAGATATTATGTTATTATAAAAACACAGTGGCAGTATTGCTGTTTTTCACATTTCCCTTCCAGAAAGAGTTAATAAAAGTTAATGAGAAAGTAAGGCTACTTTCACACTTGCGTTGTTCTTTTCCGGCATAGAGTTCCGTCACAGGGGCTCTATACCGGAAAAGAACTGATCAGTTTTATCCCCATGCATTCTGAATGGAGAGTAATCCGTTCAGTTTGCATCAGGATGTCTTCAGTTCAGTCGTTTTGACTGATCAGGCAAAAGAGAAAACCGCAGCATGCTACGGTTTTCTCTCTGGCGAAAAAAACTGAAGACTTGCCTGAACGCCGGATCCGGCATTTTTTCCCATAGGAATGAATTAGCGCCGGATCCGGCATTCAGAATACCGGAATGCCGGATCCGTCGTTCCGGCATGCGCATGCGCAGATCGGTAAAAATGTGAAAAAATGTACAAGACGGATGCGTCGGTCCGCATGACAAGTGGAGAGACGGATCCGTCCTTGCAATGCATTTGTGAGACGGATCCGCACCTGGATCCGTCTCATAAATGCTTTCAGTCAGCGGCAGATCGGCGGATCCGGCGGGCAGTTCCGACGACGGAACTGCCCGCCGGATCACACTGCCGCAAGTGTGAAAGTAGCCTTATGTGTTCCCCAAAATGGTGCCATTAAAAACTATAACTTTTCCCACAAAAAAACAAGCCCTCATACAGCTATACAGATGGAAAACAAAAAAAGCTATAGCTCTTGGAAGGCAAAGATAAAAAAGGAAGAAAAATGCTTGGTTATTAAGGCCCAAAACAGGCTGGTCACTAAGGGGTTAAACCTTGTATATAATAAGAGTACAGAACATGTTCACTATAGGCTATATTAATCCATCCTTTTTATTGAAACTGGAATAAATAGTTTACATATACTCCAAAATGTCCTGCATGACCTATCTAACTGGGTTAGGCTCCATTCACACGTCCGCATTTTTTTCCCGCATCTTTTCCGCAAAAATGCGGAATATATGCGGACCCATTTATTTCAATGGGTCTGCAAAAGATGCGGACAGCATTCAGTATGCTGTCCGCATCCACAAATCCGTACCGTTCCGCAATGCGGATCCGTCAAAAAAGTACCGCATGTCCTACTTTTGTCCGCAAATTGCGGACCGTTGCCCCATTGAAGTGAATGGGTCAGCAAAAAAACGGATGACATGCGGAAAGATGTCAAATGTCATCCGTTTGTCATCCGCAATTGTGGATCGTGAATTGCGGATCTGCAGGAAATAGAAAAATAATCCTGCCCCATGTGACCTTGATCTCCAGGGAGACAGGTGGCAGAAAGACAGGATTCATCTTCTGAGCCGACCAGCACATATATCTGCAGACATTATGTGCAATTTTGAAGTGGAAAAACTGATAGTCCTCATACAAGAGAGGCCAGCCCTGTGGAACTCCAGGACTGAAATATACCACGAACGGACCATCAAAGATCGTTCATGGAATGAAGTATGCGTAGAGTTGCTGTCCACTGCATGGACCTCCGCATCAAAAGAAAAGCAAATTAAAATGTGTGAGTAAATACTTTACTTTAAAGTTGTGTATTTAATATTGGTTAATACACACATTCATGTTGCATGGTGTGTGTATAGGCAGCCTGCTATGCACTGGCGTGCAGGAGTGCATAGCGTCATTGCTTGCTATGACGCTGTGTGCTCCTGTACTTCAGAGCATGGCAGGCTGGGTATACATGGACCGTGCTCCATGGATGTGTGCGACACGACTTGTTACATGAGTGCGCCATATGTCCTGGAACAGCATAGACTGTGTAATTTGCACATAGTCTAGGCTTGTACATGACAGATGTTAAATCACTTTTTTTAAAATATATTACATGGTTTTGTTTTTGTCCAAAAGGCCTATTCTGAAATTGTCTTTTTTAACAAAGTCAATATCAAATGTTTAAAGTTTCTAACTAAAACTGACGGGCGCGAGACAATCGATAGTTGAAAATGCGCTTCCTGTCATCCAGATCGCGTCTAGGGAAGGGCCGCATCAGGTGGGGTGACAATGCAAATCCTTCGTCTGCCACGATCACAAATGGAGCCGGCGGACCTGCAGATCCGGGAAGTCTACTGGGCTCTGGCAGGGCAAGCTGGTTTGTGTGAAGCCGTTCACCCATTCTGGAAGCACTAAAGATGCGGCTGTCTGAAGTGCTCCCATAGGCCCCGATATCCACAATTACAAACCTGTAGTTACTGTCAGCAAGGGCCATCAGAACTACAGAAAAATATTGCTTGTAATTGAAGTACCGGGACTCTGAGTGAGGCGGCTTCTTCACACGGATATGCTTACCGTCCAGTGCCCCAATGCAGTTAGGAAACTGCGCCGATTGGTAAAATCCCTCGGTGATACGTAGCCAATCTTCCGCCTTGGGGGTGGGCATCACCGCTTCTCTGAGACGCTGCCATATAACTGTACAGGTATGACAGACGATCCCAGAGATTGTAGAGATTCCAAGCAGAAACTCAAAATGCAACGAAGCGAATGAATTTCCAGTAGCAAGGAATCTGAAAAATACAAAAAAGAAAAGAAAAATAAGTTCAAACTTTCATTATAATATATTGATATTGAATATATATCAGTGGTGGTGAACCTATTGCACGGGTGCCAGAGGCGCCACTCGGAGCCCTCTCTGTGGGCACCCACACCTTGGAAAAAGTCTGACTGTACCAATATGACCTTTCCTGCCATTCATCAGCACAGGACGCACCATGAACAGCACAGGCAGCGAACTGAATGTAGACAGGCTATTATAGCTACTACATGATAAAGTACATGAAAGATATACTATATTGGACTCTAGGATTTAGGTTAACTTGCCACGTTGGCAATTTGCGATAAATAAGGGGGTTTTGGGTTGCGGTTTTGGACACTTGATCTCTAAAAGGGTCGCAATCACTGATATATAGTATCTAAAAATGGCACATTCACTTACCTCAGGGTGACAAGCAACCGTTGTTCAGCAGATATGCAGCGCCTCATGCTGGTGTCCAGGAAATTAAGGTCAGAATGTAGAGAGACCAGCAGATGATCGAATGCTTCCATGGACATCCGGAAATAGCTTTTGAACTTTATAGGGTCTTGTCGCAGATCGTGGTATAACTTATGAAATTGTCCTTTCTGAAGGCGCTGAGCAACAATGGGATGGACCCACTGCCGTCTCCTCTTCCTCCCCGGTTCTTCATCCAGCATAGATGACGGCCGTCTGAATCGCCTAGAGAGAAGCCAGTAAAATAGTATGTTATCCATGTCTTCTGCCATGTTGATCGCTGAGAAATCGGTAGAAACCTATGCCAGCCAAGCAGAGGTTTCTTACACAGCTCTGAACGACACCAAAAGCACAATAAAATGGCAACTGTACAAGCACATGGCCTCTGTTCTTATAGACTTTTTTTTTCTATGGTACCCTAGCAACATCTTTTCCGCCTTCTTTTTCTGATTTTTGCTGAAACACGGAAACACAGAAAAGATGCGGATGCACTTTTCGAAAAAAACGGAACACGGATCCGCAAAAAAACGGAACACGGATCCGCAAAAAAAAGGATCGTAAATCTGGAAAGAAAATATACTGACGTGTGAATAGAGCCTTAGAGATCCTACAAGTAATTAGCCCATAGTTAAACATGGAATGGAGCTCCCTTCCGCCATGAGCACCATCAGTAGAAAATGAACTTGTGCATTGGAAAGGTTATGGTTTTTATGGTCTTTCCTGTCAGGTTCTTCTTTCTTTGTCCTCTGTGTGTTCTCATCATATTTAGCTGCATAGATTTCTCTCTCATCCTCCATAACCACTAACCAGGTTCCTTCAACAGTAGAGGACGATGTGCTTTGGTAGTTGTGCCTGTGAACTGCATGATTGCAGCAATGTTCCTGCATAAACTTCTTTCAAACTTACAAAATATATAAAGCAGGGGTGCACAGCTGGTTGCCTTGTGGCCACATGCAGCCCTCAATACTTTTCTGTGTGGCCTCCAACCATCTGAAAACAGACACGCATGTCTATGCCTAATGCCTTGTGGCTGTTCACATGTATTTTTCACAAATTCTTCTATATGATGGGAATCCTGGAAGTTTAAGCAGACATTTTTGGTATATACAGTAGTATTTACAGTATACCATAAGAACAGCAATTCAGTGAGTAATATCCTCTTTAAGTTTTATTTTTAGTCTGACAATGTGGACTGCAACCAGAAAACTTTGTGCACCCCTCATATAAGGTTTTCGTTTGTTATTGTACTCCATATATATTAACTGAAAGTGTGTTGTATGCATACTAATAAGGTTTTTGATACTGTTATTTTACTAGTATATATTAAAGGGGTTGACCTATGATTAATATAACAGATTAAAGTCATACATCATGTAGAACATGACAATCCAAGGGCATAACTAGAATCCTGTGGGTGCCAGGACACATTTTAGATCTGGCCTTTCCCCATGGGTTTCCCTCGCCACTTCTGACATGTTGCTCAGATGCAGAAGACCGAGTGGCATTGCTATTGTCTATAAAGATATATAACTCCCAGCCCTCAAAAAATATTTTTTGTAGGACAATCCCTATACCTAAAATTGTTGTGTTCTTATGCATTTATAAGGTTTTTGTTACTATTACTGTGCTTGTACATACTAACATTATTTAAAGAAAATCAACAAGTGAAAGCAGATTTTTTTGTGCTACAGTCCTAGAGAACAATTGGAACAACATACAGTTCCTGTTTATATGAATACACATGATGATCCCTACAACAGTTTTTGTGTATACTATATTATTCTAGTTCACCACCTGCTCTTTGCCTCTTTAGTGGACCTCTAAATGCATTAATTTTTCTGCCAAATTTCAGTGTTTGAATCTGGTCTGATCTTGGCTTTCCATGTATTTTCATTTGGTCTGCAGTTCAGGAGACCAGACTTCTCCAAGCGTAATTTGAAACAATCTATCTTGGAACATGGTTGCTGAAAAACTTGCTTACTAATATTGCCGAAAGCTGCGTGGAAATGTTCTCTCCCTGTCTGTCTCCTTTATATTCTGGGATGTTTCAGCAACAACCCAAGCCTATCAAGTCTCAATAGTCTGGAGTTTGAATTGCTCATTTTTGGCATTGAAGATCTTATGCATTCCAATGCATCTCCCACTCACAAGACTAAATATTTTAATGAAAATGTTGTTTCCCCGATCAAAACCTCTAAATATTTCACTTGTAGACTTTGACAAATGAACAGGCGTTGGTATGAATGTTCTTTTTAAATTAAAACTATAGACTGACATGCAAACCATAAAATATATCCCCTGTTGGCTGGCCAACACTTTGGCTGAACAAATCTGAAGGATTCCATTAATCAGTATTAACCATAATAATATACACTGAACAAAAATATAAACGCAACACTTTCGGTTTTGCTCCCATTTTGCATGAGCTGAACTCAAAGATCTGAAACATTTTTTACATACACAAAAGACCCATTACTCTCAAATATAGTTCACAAATCTGTCCAAATCTGTGTTAGTGAGAACTTCTCCTTTGCCGAGATAATCCATCCCACCTAACAGGTGTGACATATCAAGGTGCTGATTAGACAGCAAGAATATTGCACAGGTGTGCCTTAGACTGCCCACAATAAAAGACCACTCTGAAATGTGCACAGTTTTGCCTTACAGGGGGGAGGGGGGGGGGGGCAGAAAACCAGTCAGTATCTGGTGTGGCACCATTTGCCTCACACAGTGCAACACATCTCCATCACATAGAGTTGATCAGGTTGTTGATTGTGGCCTGTGGAATGTTGGTCCACTCCTCTTCAATAGCTGTGCGAAGTTGCTGAATATTGGCAGGAACTGGAACACGCTGTCGTATACGCCGATCCAGAGCATCCCAAACATGCTCAATGGGTGACATGTCCAGTGAGTATGCTGGCCATGCAAGAACTGGGATGTTTTCAGCTTCCAGGAATTGTGTATAGATCCTTGCAATATGGGGCCGTGCATTATCATGCTGCAACATGAGGTGATGGTCGTGGATGAATGGCACAGCAATGGGCCTCAGGATCTCATCATGGTATCTCTGTGCATTTAAATGCCATCAATAAAATGCACCTGTGTTCGTTGTCCATAATATACGCCTGCCCATACCATAACCATAACCTCACCGCCACCGTGGGCCACTCGATCCACAACGTTGATGTCAGCAAATCGCTTACCCACACAACGCCACACACGCTGTCTTCCATCTGCCCTGAACAGTGAAAACCGGGAGTCATCGGTGAACAGAACGCCTCTCCAAAATGCCAGACACCCTCGAATGTGAGCATTTGCCCACTCAAGTCGGTTACGACAACGAACTGCAGTCAGGTCCAGACCCCGATGAGGACGACGAGCATGCAGATGAGCTTCCCTGAGACGGTTTGTGACAGAAATTATTTGGTTATGCAAATCGATTGTTGCTGCAGCTGTCCGCGTGGCTGGTCTCAGATGATCATGGAAGTGAACATGCTGGATGTGGAGGTCCTGGGCTGGTGTGGTTACACGTGGTCTGCGGTTGTGAGGCCGGTTTGATGTACTGCCAAATTCTGTGAAATGCCTTTGGAGATGGCTTATGGTACAGAAATGAACATTCACTGCACGGGCAACAGCTCTGGTAGACATTCCTGCAGTCAGCATGCCAATTGCACTCTCCCTCAAACGTTGCGACATCTGTGGCATTGTGCCGTTTGATCAAACTGCACATTTGAGAGTGGTCTTTTATTGTGGGCAGTCTAAGGCACACCTGTGCAATATTCATGCTGTCTAATCAGCACCTTGATATGCCACACCTGTGAGGTGGGATGGATTATCTCGGCAAAGGAGAAGAGCTCACTAACACAGATTTAGACAGATTTGTGAACAATATTTGAGAGTAATGGATCTTTTGTGTATATAGAAAATGTTTCAGATCTTTGAGCTCATGCAAAATGGGAGCAAAACCGAAAGTGTTGCGTTGTTATTTTTGTTCAGTGTATATACTATGTGTATTGCGCTGATTGAGGCCAAAGAATAGCCTTATCAGCCAATCAGGGTTGGTAGCAGACAGGAATATGCTTGTGCAGAATGAGCAGACATACTTCTGTGTTCAGCTGTTGATGAGAGTGGATGGGGCTATGCAGTGTCTGACAGAAAACCATTTTACACAGTATACAGAGGCACAAGCAAGCATCTATTCTACTGTAACAGTGACAGTGTAGGGAAAGAATAGAAAAACTAGAAAGACTTTGATCAGGGAAAGTTTTGAGGGAGTGAGGAGCTGGGCAAACTTATTAATACAGCTGCTGCAGCACCTCATTCTAGCAGTTCTACATAACAAAACCAACTACCTGCTTTGCCAAAACCTCAAGTTTCTACATATGCATTTTGCCACCATATTGCCAGCACATTTTTTGAACAACATTTATTTTAATGCATTGCATTATGGCTAAAGCATTTTATGCCAATAACGCCATTTTTACAACTGTGAAATTAAATGCAAATAAAGCCTTAGACAGAAATATTACTGCCTTCCCTGCATAATTGCATTACAAGTTTGCAAAGTGTGTCTTTTTAGTGAAGAAAGGTATTTTTTTAACCTGCATTTTTAAATGCAAAGTAGGCAGAAATCTTACCAGCCTCCTAGTCTCCCTGATGATGACTTGTATGTGAGCAGTCAGTGTTTGGACTGCCATGAGGAGAAGGTTCAGGGCAAGGTGGGTGAAACATGCATAGCTGTGTTGGTGGCAGTGGTGATTACACTTGTCGCCGTGGCGAAAGTGGAAGCGACAGTGGCACTCTGGGAAAATACAGAGCAGGGAATTGGGAGATATCACAATTTGATAAAATAGGGGGGGGGGACTATGACGATGATTGTGTGTTGAACATGATCTGGGAGCCAGATGAGGTGTTGAGAAGGAGTAGGAGACATCAGTGGAGAAGGTGGTGGCCGCAGTGGCAATAAAAAGAGGAGGCAATGTATAACCAAAACCTCCAAATTAACTGCCAGGGCCAGATCTGCTTGTCTTGTGATGCCACTAATACTGTGGGTGCAGGCTCAAAACTTCCCAGACCTAGGTTCAAGCTCGGCTGCCTCTACCTCTGTGTGAGCAAATCCCATATGGCAGCTTTTCCCCACAAGGCCAGCATGCAAAACCACAATTGTGTACAGGATCTACAGGATTAAATTAAGCCACAGGCTTTGAAACACATACATAGGTACCAGGGACATCAGGCAGCATCACCAGATCCTGTGGGAAAATAAAACTGCCCAGCATTCTCAATCAGAATAAGTCTGTACTCCATCTTCTGGTCTTCTTTGTAACAGCCAGCCTGCATACCCAAGCAGTACAGTGTCGTCATCATCATTAGCTTTTTATTCTCCTGCTCAGACTCCTTGTCCTTCACTCCATTGTAAGACATCCAAAATGGAATGTGTGGCCATGAGAAAAATGTACATAACCAGCAATTAACTTAGCAAGCTGAACTCCCATTTGGCCAAGCTGCTAGTTGTGGAAACAGTGGGTGCATTCACCTAAATTAAATTTTTCTTCAGTATGGCCCGGGCATTGTGCTTGGACTGAATCTTGGCCAGGCAGGCAAGAGTACCACTGCTATATGCAAAATATAACTTGTCGGTCCTATATAAAAAATGTAACTCTTGACAGTCTGCAAATGTGGCGTACTTCCGCATCTTCAACAAAAAAAAAAAATTCTGGGCTCTGGCCCTGGCAGTGTGCTAGGGCTCTTGGTGCATCATATGGGCAGGTATTCTGACCTTGATGAGGCATAATTTTTATACCCTTGATCCACCAAAAAGCCACACTTTTTTCTCCATAATACTGTGTTTAAACAACAGTGCGGTGTGTTTTTAAACACGCTGTTTGCTAATGCCGTCAAACATGCATTCACCCATACCTATGTATGTCAGTGTCACTCTGACATGATTTTCTATTGCTGTCATTACGTTCAAGAGCTTAGGGATTGGGGAGGAGGGAAAAAGCAAGTCCTAGAGTCCTAGAAGGCTAGAGGGTGTAATGTACTAATTTTCAGGGCAAGTGTGTATGTACAGATATAGCATCGCTAGCGCTCCCTTCAGAATCGCGGCAGCACAAAGCGATTTCCAATTTTAATTAGCAAACCCGAATCGCGTAAACAGCCATTGAGAAAATTCAGGGTGCAATGTTGGTTTGTGAACACCAGATGGTGCATGGAACTACAGTCAATAGTGCAGGTAAAGTGCAGGTTATTTTCCTGCTGGAGACCCTTTCACTGCTGGTGCCTTTCACTGCGCTTCTGGTGGAGTACGTGTTTATTAACTAAAATCAGGACAATAGCTATCTTATTTAATCTGTTTTGTCCATAGTGATAGTGCCAACATTACAATAAAAGATGGACACTTTACTTTCAGTGAGTCCGCGATCCCGAGATAACACCTGGTGTTATCAAAATCCAATCCACTTGTACAGTCACAGATCTAAAGATGCACATACATACGCACAGCCTTTTGTCATTCATGTCTTCTTTTTAATTTATGGATTGTCCTTGTGCACGTTTTTTATTCCCCTAACAGTGATTTGTTAATAACAGGGTAGGCTGAGACGCCCTATAAATAAATACCATACACTACTGACCCTATATGGAACACTAGATATACAGTATATAGCTATATACCTGAAATCTAATTTCATCATCCCCAGTAGTGATATTTCTATCTATGCCCCCTTTTGCCTAAATGCCAGTATCGCTATATCAGGATAATACACACATCTCCTGCAGCCTGGTCCTTATAAATAAGCCGAACATACTGTACTGTACTGTACACATGGCAAGGCACACCTTACCCTTCCATCTCCTAACAGATCCTCCTCCCCACACAGAGTTACAGTAACGGTAGGCACAGTACTTTCTTATTTAATGTGTTTTGTCCATAGCGATAGTGCCAACATTAGAATAAAAAAATAGACACTTTACTTTCAGTGAGTCCTCGATCCCAAGATATGTATGGGTTTGTATAGGGTTTTTCTGTGTTGGCTCCACCGCTTGTCTGTATTAGATCCTATTGTAGCCATACTGAGGGTGTAAAGTAACACAATATAGTGTTAAACAGACTCCCTCACTTGTTCACAAATAGCCAAACATGTGATAATGAAGGGCGGCATTAGCATATGAATCGCAATTTGCATCTAAATACCTTTAGTGTTTAGGGAATAAGAAAGTTATTAGAGAATGTCCCAATTTCAAGTAATAAGATAGTTTTCTTTAAGTATGTCAGATACACAATCTATATTATTGCATTCATCTGTTTTTTTATCCTTTAAGTGTATAATGCTATTCTTAATGTTGGATCTCTTTCTCCACAATTGTGCAATGGAAACCTAATATGAATTATGATGTTAACACTGACACCATTAAAACAAATAATATTGTTACATGAAAAACAAAAATAAATCAATACAGCTGCAGCGCTGGGTAAGTTTTAAAATACACCAAAAGTTTACAGGCAAAAATAGACCAATATATACAGCGTTGCTGCTATATTGATTTATTATATATAAATATATTTATATATATTTTATATATTTATATTATATATAAATTTACATATAGTATAATTAGTGTAATATTGTATAATTATTTAATAATAGAGGTTATCTATCTATATCTCTATATGTCCATTATACTGTACAATACACTATATCTAAATCACCATACTTCATATGGATCATGGAATAAATAATTATACAATATTATACTAATTATACTATATGTAAATTTATATATAATATAAATATATTTATATATAATAAATCAATATAGCAGCAACTCTGTATATATTGGTCTATTTTTGCCTGTTAACTTTTGGTGTATTTTAAAACTTACCCAGCGCTGCAGCTGTATTGATTTATTAATATACTACTGCCACTATGATCCTGCGATGATACTGCATTAATTAGGTGGACAGATAGATTGATATGTAGAAAGATAGATATGAAATAGATAGATAGATTATTACGGCACAATAGTGATTGCTATTACCGCATTAACCCAGTCTAAAAAGGCACAGTTTAGGCTATATTATGGAGTAGTATTTTTTTTATTTTTTTTTGTTTTTCATGTAACAATATTATTTGTTTTAGGCCTCTTTCACACTTGCGTTGTTGGGATCTGGCATGCACTTCCGTTGCCGGAGGTGCCCGCCGGATCCGGAAAAACGCAAGTGTACTGAAAGCATTTGAAGACGGAACCGTCTTCCAAATGCTTTCAGTGTTACTATGGCACCCAGGATGCTATTAAAGTCCTGGTTGCCATAGTAGTAGCGGGGAGCGGGGGAGCGGTATACTTACAGTCCGTGCGGCTCCCGGGGCGCTCCAGAATGACGTCAGAGCGCCCCATGCGCATGGATGACGTGATCCATGCGATCACGTGATCCATGCGCTTGGGGCGCCCTGACGTCACTCTGGAGCGCCCGGGGAGCCGCACGGACGGTAAGTATGCTGCTCCCCCGCTCCCCGCTACACTTTACCATGGCTGTCAGGACTTCAGCGTCCCGGCAGCCATGGTAACCACTCTGAAAAAGCTAAATGTCGGCTCCGGCAATGCGCCGAAACGACGTTTAGCTTAAGGCCGGATCCGGATCAATGCCTTCCAATGGGCATTAATTCCGGATCCGGCCTTGCGGCAAGTGTTCCGGATTTTTGGCCGGAGCAAAAAGCGCAGCATGCTGCGGTATTTTCTCCGGCCAACAAACGTTCCGTTCCGGAACTGAAGACATCCTGATGCATCCTGAACGGATTTCTCTCCATTCAGAATGCATTAGGATAATCCTGATCAGGATTCTTCCGGCATAGAGCCCCGACGACGGAACTCTATGCCGGAAGACAATAACGCAAGTGTGAAAGAGCCCTTAATGGTGTCAGTATTAACATCATAATTCATATTAGGTTTCCATTGCACAATTGTGGAGAAAGAGATCCAACATTAAGAATAGCAAGAGTAGGTGTGGAAATTGTCCTGGCAGAAGGGGGGTCGGTGGGGGGGGGGGGTCGTTGGGGGCTGCCGGCAAGGAGGAAATAATCAAAAGGCTTTGCTAAATACAAATGTATCCATACTGTACATGTTGTTTTTCGATACTGTATTAACATTCAGCCACTATAGGAACATAGCTAATAAATACACTCTGTATCCACTACATTATATATCTGTATACTGTACACTGCTCCATTACATATCTGTATACAACACTTCATTATATATCTGTATACACCGCTCCATTATATATCTGTATGCAGTAGGCCGCAAAAAATCTGGTACAATGTATCACCAGGTGTTATCCAAAACTAATCCACTTGTATCACAGATGTAAAGACATAATGGAGCGGTGTATACAGATATATTATAGAGCTGCATATGTAAATATATAGTCTAATATTCTAGATATACTGAATCATAATTGTGATCGATACATAAATATATGAATGTACATTTAGTCCATTATACTGTAGTTAGTCCTGTAACTATGCTTAGCATGAGCCCAGCTACAGCTCCTAACAAAAAGAAAGAGTGCTTCAAACCATTGGACTCACAACTGCTGTGACTAATCCCAACCCCCACAATTATCATCTATTGTTCTTAAAGAAAAAAAACGTAGTGCATATAGTACTTTCTTTAGCTGGGGGAGGGGGGGAGGGTAACACATCAAATGTGTAACACCAAACCAGTAATAGAGGTGGGAAGGGGAAACTCTGTTTTATTCTTTTTATTTTATTTATCCATGGTATCTTTCTGAGTGTATATAGTATGTATACTAACCTCACTGAAAGTAAAGTGTCTTTTATTGTAATGTTGGCACTATCACTATGGACAAAACAGATTAAATAAGAAAGTACTGTGCCTACCCTTTTGCATATATTTAAATATAGGATCGATGGTCGGCTCTGTATATAAAATATTAATCTATTATTTTTTTTTTTAACATTTACTGTGCATAAAATCACAAAAATCCCTGTATCCTTATTTTAAAAAAAACATAGAAAAAGATAACAAAAATAGAAAAATACAATTGCACATTTTATTACTACCATATAATAGTACTGTAGTGAGCAGATAACCACTACACAAGATCCATGATTGCCAGCAATATATATATATATATATATATATATATATATATATACATAAATACAGTAGATACACTGTTCAGCATATACACTCTGAACCTAAGCCATTCCAATATTTATATGTGGACATTACATTAAGGTGAGTTCACACGGGCGAGGGGTTAAAAAAATATAAAAAATAATTGCATGGGGACGCTTCAAGTTAGAATATACTAAGAACTGTGTACATAACTGCCCCCTACTGCCTGGCAGCACCCGATCTCTTACAGGGGGCTGTGATCCGCACAATTAACCCCTCAGGTGCTGCCAGGCACGGGTGCTGCCAGGCAGCAGGGGCCAGACCCCCCTCTCTCTCCAGTATTAAAAGCATTGGTGGCCAGTGCGGCCCCCCCTCCCTCCCCAGTATTAAAAGCATTGGAGGCCAGTGCGGCCCCCCTCCCTCCCTCCCCAGTATTAAAAGCATTGGTGGCAGTGAGGCCCCCCCTCCCTCCCCAGTATTAAAATAATTGGTGGGCAGTGCGGCCCCCCCTCCCTTCCCAGTATTAAAAGCACTCTGGTGAACAGCTAGCGGGATTAAAAATAGGGCTGGAGGGGTTAAAAATTAATAAAAAATTATTTAACTCACTTTAATCCACTTGATCGCGCAGCCCGTCTTCTCTTCTGCCTTCTTTGGCGCTGTGCACAGTGCTTTTAATACTGGGGAGGGAGTGAGTGAGGGAGGGGGGGGGCCCGCACTGGCCACCAATGCTTTTCATACTGGGGAGGGAGGGGGGGCCGTACTGCAACCAATGCTTTTAATACTGGGGAGGGAGGGAGGGGGGGCCGCACTGGCCACCAATGCTTTTAATACTGGGGAGGGAGGGGGGGGCTACACTGGCCACCAATGCTTTTAATACTGGGGAGGGGGGGGGGCGCACTGGCCACCAATGCTTTTAATAATGGGGAGAGAGGGGGGTCTGGCCCCTGCTGCCTGGCAGCACCTGAGGGGTTAATTGTGCGGATCACAGCCCCCTTTAAGAGATCGGGTGCTGCCAGGCAGCAGGGGGCACTTATGTACACAGTTCTTAGTATATTCTAACTTGAAGCGTCCCTATCACTATAGGAACGCCTCTGTGTTAGAATATACTGTCCGATCTGAGTTTTCACGATCTAACTCAAATCCGATGGTATATTCTAACATAGAGGCGTTCCCATGGTGATGGGGACGCTTCAAGTTAAAATATACCATCGGATTGGAGAAAACTCCGATCCGATGGTATATTAATAGGGACTCCTGACTTTACATTGAAAGTCAATGGGGGACGGATCCGTTTACAATTGCACCAATATTGTGTCATGTAAACGGATCCGTCCCCATTGACTTAACACCATATACAGTTGAGGTGCCATCGCCCGGCTCCTGTATAGTGTCGGGATAACTATGGGCTGTATCAGGAGCCAGATAGCGATATTAACTTTAACTCAACACCGCCATCTACTGGTATTGGTGTCTATTGATAGACTGGAGGAGAAAAAAATCGCGTTTAGTTAGTAACGAATTGCGAAATAAGGGAGCGGTAGCGATGACACATCTGTATGTGTTACGATCAGTGTGGGGGAAAAACTCCACACTAAACACAGGAGGGAAGGGGAACAGTAACTGGGCCTGGAAACTAGGGAAGAAACAAGTCACCTCCTAAACAACCCTAATCCGGGCCCTAACTACCTATCAATATGAATAGACCTTGAAGGTAGGAATATTCATATGCTGTATACCTAGGCCCTTATATCCCTATAATGCCCCGGAATGGGGTTAAGACCAAAGACAACCTATTCCTCCCTAGATAGACGAATAGAAGTCTCTGTCTCAGGCCAGGATACAAACAACAGGGAATATAACAAACACAAAACAATAAGAAAAGACAAGACTTATCTGAAAGTAGAAAACTGGCAACTCCAGAAGCACCACAGAGTACAACCGACTAGCTAGTTAAAAGGCAGGAAGAAAATCTATAAACCGCACCTCCAAGAAAGAGAAGCAGCTACTTATGGGAAAAGTAAATTACCAACAAGCAACACCTAAAGCAAGGGGTGTGGCATTCACCAAAACACAGACACAATAAGATCCATAATGAACTTGTCAATTTAACCCACGAGTTGCCAATCTCTACGATCTCCTGGTACCTGCCACGGGAATGTCCTTGACAGTATGTGTTTATGTCCACTAAAGGAATCTGCTCCATTGCATTTCCAATCACAAAATTTTGCACAACTGCCTCCTGTGACTCGGGGAACGTCATAGACTGTTTTGGGTGGAAATTTTCACCCCACGCTTTCCAATTATTTGCCAAAAAATACGCTTAGTAACCTAACCGCCAGATTCCAGGAGCCATTGTCTGTTGGCTGTTGTGGCAGTTAGCTTGGATATTCATCAGGTTGCATATAGCAACCAATCACAGCTCAGCTTCTATTTTGCTACAGGTCATTAATATGAGCTCTGATTGGTTGCTATAGGCAACGAAGGACATTCTTCGTATAAGACAGCTTATGTGTGAGTTAATATGATTTCGATTGCGACGCTTAGCCAACGTTGTTATAGAGGCTGATGTAACTCACATGACCTCAAGTGTATACTAATTCTGTGGGGTTTTATATACTACAAAGAAAAAATGTGTGGGATGGGGTCAGCACAACCCGCATTTTCCGTTTTATATACTGTCAATTAAAGACAATAATGTCCGGCTGTGGAGGTCTTTCTTAGGGGGCGGGTTAGGTGTTGTGTAAGTCACTATTAAAGGAGCGGGCTGTTGTGAAGGTCAAAGTTAAGGGGGTGGGCTGATGTGGAGGTCACATTTTAGGGAGGTGTGGCACTGTGGGGGGTTAGTGTTAAGGGTGGGGGAGGCTGTGGAGGTCACTGTTAAGGGGGGAGGGGTGCTGTAGAGGTCACTGTTATGGGGGATTCTGTCGATATCTTTTAACGACACACACAAACATTAAATGAAATAGATGAAATATACCAGTGCGAAGCAGTGTCCTTCTGATAGTATATATATATATATATATATATATATACACTCACCTAAAGAATTATTAGGAACACCATACTAATACGGTGTTGTACCCCCTTTTGCCTTCAAAACTGCCTTAATTCTATGTGGCATTGATTCAACAAGGTGCTGATAGCATTCTTTAGAAATGTTGGCCCATATTGATAGGATAGCATCTTGCAGTTGATTGAGATTTGAGGGATGCACATCCAGGGCACGAAGCTCCCGTTCCACCACATGCCAAAGATGCTTTATTGGGTCGAGATCTGGTGATTGTGGGGGCCATTTTAGTACAGTGAACTCATTGTCACGTTCAAGAAACCAATTTGAAATGATTTGAGCTTTGTGACATGGTGCATTATCCTGCTGGAAGTAGCCATCAGAGGATGGATACATGTTCTCATTCTGTTTACGCCAAATTCGGACTCTACAGAAATCGAGACTCATCAGACTAGGCAACATTTTTCCACTCTTCAACAGTCCAATTTTGGTGAGCTCGTGCAAATTGTAGCCTCTTTTTCCTATTTGTAGTGGAGATGAGTGGTACCCGGTGGGGTCTTCTGCTGTTGTAGCCCATCCGGCTCAAGGTTGTACGTGTTGTGGCTTCACAAATGCTTTGCTGCATACCTCGGTTGTAACGAGTGGTTATTTCAGTCAATGTTGCTCTTCTATCAGCTTGAATCAGTCGGCCCATTCTCCTCTGACCTCTAGCATCCACAAGGCATTTTTGCCCACAGGACTGCCGCATACTGGATGTTTTTCCCTTTTCACACCATTCTTTGTAAACCCTAGAAATGGTTGTGCGTGAAAATCCCAGTAACTGAGCAGATTGTGAAATACTCAGACCGGCCCGTCTGGCACCAACAACCATGCCACGCTCAAAATTGCTTAAATCACCTTTCTTTCCCATTCTGACATTCAGTTTGGAGTTCAGGAGATTGTCTTGACCAGGACCACCCCCCTAAATGCATTGAAGCAACTGCCATGTGATTGGTTGACTAGATAATTGCATGAATGAGAAATAGAACAGGTGTTCCTAATAATTCTTTAGGTGAGTGTATATATATATATATATATATATATATATACAGTGCAAATTGGAAAGCTATGCCGTGATCCTCATCTTAACAGATGAATCTTTGATTCTAAAGGGGTTTTCCCACAAGTTATTTTTATTTGGTGTGGAGATAAATCTCAGTAAAATTTGGTGCTACATAAACAAATGCTACCATACCACTAGTGGACCGGGTGTCTTAATAATCATAAAATATAACTTTTACTAAATATACCTTAAAAGCCAATAACTAACAAAGACAGTAAGAAAACAAATTACAACAGAATCTCAATCCACATCTCAGCATGCTGCCTAGTCATAACAATAGTAGTAAGATACGGTCTTACCACTCTCAGACGTTTGGACAATGGGCCAGCAACTGGTGTGCAATTACAGTATATCCTTCACTGCAGTGGCCGAAGCATGTTGGTGGCTGGTGCTTTTGATGTTAGCAGCATAAGGTTGGAATACTCCTATAGTATCCTTGTGATAATGCCCTACTTGGTGTGGGTGAGGGGACTATTAAATTTGGCTGCCTAACAGACACAGAGCACCCGCCCTGATAGGGGCGACCCCGTACGGAACCTGTCCCTGGTTCAGGGCCTATTCCCTATACTTGCTGTGGCGAAACCAACCTCGCCACTGGGTTTTGGAGGGGCCTGGCTACCAGCCTCTTGCCCCAGGATTATGGGCCCTCTCATCCGCCCATGCAAAACTTAAACCCCATGGCGATTTGACTGTGTTTGTGGCATCTGAGCGCTCAGATCCAAGCCATATGGGGACATGTGGGGTTTTGAGATGTGTGACAGAACCTTCTGTCTGTGTAATTGTATTTTATGTTATGTGAGGGTACCCAGTTAGCTCATTTTATTGTATTCATGTTGTCTGAGTGTCATTCACCTAATAATATGCACTCAGACTTGAGCTGTCTGGGAATGTGTTAAATGTCTATGTATATTGTGTGGCCTGCAATTGTACCCTGTAATTTGTCTATTGGGGAATTTCCGTGGGTTTGGTGTCTGGAGACAGTTAAGTTATACAGTGTCTGGACTAATTGTCTCCAGGCAAACAAAGGGAGAGACCTGTGAAGATATGTGTATTGTGTGGCCTGCAATTGTACCCTGTAATTTGTCTATTGGGGAATTTCCGTGGGATTGGTGTCTGGAGATAGTTAAGTTATACAGTGTCTGGACTAACTGTCTCCAGGCAAACAAAGGGATAGACCAAACTGTAAAGCATGTACTATTGGTTGTCTCTTGCCTCCCCCTTGCATGGGGTACAGTATAAATACAAGTTCTGTTCAATAAAAGAGTGCCTGTTTTATCCTTCATCATGTTGAGGCTGATGTTTGGGTAACTGATCGACGCTGGGGATTGCTATACGCTGGGAGATTTGCTATACTCCCCTGGCTTTACTACTAGCTCTTTTAAGAGCTGTTCCTGCTCTCTGGTTTTAGGAGAGGTCCACCCACTGGAGCCTGGAGCCTTGTCGTAGGTCCAGGGTGGGTAGGAGACGGTGAGACCTCAACCAAGCTTCGGTGGGTCGTGGGGTCTGCAGTGCGTACGGTGTCAAGTGGAGTGCTTGGATTCCTCGGAAAGCACAAGGAGCATCTATCAACGGAGGTACCCAGTCGGGGTGCTAGGAGGTCCGTTACACTTGCCCTCACTAATTCCCTACATGCCACGTTTCATCCCTACTTGGGACTCATCAGGGGATTCACTTTAGTGAAGAAAATATTTGATGCCAATGTCTTCTCCCAGATAAGGGGTAAACACAGAGGGACAGTGGTCCGAGTGTGCCTGGGTGTGGGGAAGTGTCCCCTATAAACCACAGTTTACATCACTCAGCTAAGATGCAGTTCACTTGCCTAAGGCTAAGTCACACTTGCGTTCAGGGGTGCTATGAAGGAGTCTGTCAAAGTTTTCAATAATTTGGAAAGCACAAAAAGCATGGTATGAAGAGCTATTCTTACTGCTTGAAATACCAAAATAAAGTCAATGAGGTCCCTTAGTTTTCACTAGTATCCATTGAAAAACATATCCAATATAAATGAAAGCCATGACACTAGTAAGAGAATTAGTGTCCCCGTGTACAGGTTTGTGCCACTGCAGCGAGCCCCTGAGGAGCTGATGCAGAGAATGGAAATGTAGAGAATGCAATGTTGTGTCACGTGTACTCCCTCAGGCCGATACTTTCTGGGGACCTGTGCAGTGTAAGATGGTTTGAAGAATCATGCCAGAAGTAAAGTTATAAAAGTCTCTCTTTAATTAGTGCAAAATGTAATGTAGTACATCCAGCACTTGCAGTCATTTTTGGGTATAGATGTCCCCTGTGTGATACAGGCCTGAAGTTAGACTGTTATGGAAGTGATCTAGGTGATGAGTGGGTGCCTGAGCCGTAGTCTCTCAACTGCAGCAGGGTCTGTAAAGCTGTGATTTTGCTTGTCATTCAGCTGACTAAGCACCCTAAAGCTTTTAGGAAAGCAGTGTTCTTGATTCTGGCAATCACCCTGGAGTAGAGGTCCCACAGGTGAACTAGTTAAGGTCCCTTGTGGAAGGAGCTCTGGCAAATCTGGGCTCAAACTAACCCTCCAGGCAGGAAGCATGACCAGCCCACTGTCACGGACGTTCCCGAGACAGTGGCAGGAGATCGGTGAGACTGGCAACACGTGGTTTGATCTGACATGTTTTCCGTTTAGATCAAATGACGTCTGTGTTGTTTCTGGTGCTTGTCACACCTTCTTTCCCCAGGTGTGGCTATTATGGTCATTTAACCTTCTCTATTTATTGTTGTTTCTCCCACTATGCTATGCGGTTTATAGCTTCAGTTTGAGCTGTGGATAGCTGTGGATCTCGGCTGAGTTCCTGGTGCTGCCATAGCCACTTGAAGTTAATTGTTTTCTTTCCTTTTTGTGTTTTGTTTGAGTTATTTTGTGTGTTGCATTTCCCTGTCATTTGTATTAAGGCCTGAGGGAGACTCCTGTTCGTCCTTCCTTTTGGAGGAACAGATTGTCTCAGTCCTGACATTTGTACCAGGGTCCTATAGGGTGAGTTTGGACATTAGGTATTCCTGTGTATGAACTCACCTACCTCTGGGGTCTGTTCATACTGGTAGATGGTCAGGACTTTGATTAGGGTTTTACTACGAGGTGTCCATCTCCTTTCCCTAGTTTCCAGCCTTATTCCCTCACCCCTTTCCCTCCTATGTTCAGTGTGGTGTTTCTCTCCCACACCCGAATGTGACACCCACTTCCCCCAAGGTTAACCCTGTTCCTGCCACTCATATCTCCACTGCTGGAGTACACAGCATAACATAACAATAACAATTGCATAATATTTGGTCTGGGGTACTGCACTACATTAAGATAATTATGTTGTAATTCATTTTAAGACAATCGACCACAGACACTATGGAAAGTACAAGAACAGCATGGTGGATCAGTGATCAGCTCTGTGGTCTTGCAGCACTGAGATCCTGGTTACAAATATAACAAGAGAGGTATTTGTGGTTTGTATGGGTTCCTCCTGCATACATCAGTCTCCTCTCCTGTGAAATTAGCCCCATTTTCAGTGTTGGAGATAGGAAAATCTACTTGTGAGCTCCATTGGAGACGGACTAAGTGATAATCTCTATACAGCGCTGCAGAATATGTTGAAACTATGTTGATTGGTCCCTGGGCAAGAATTTACTTGGGCCCCCTGGATCCCCCCCCCACCCGCACTTTGCTGTACTTGCTATGCAGCAGAACTTACCTGTCAAGTCCAGGGCCTCCAGGTGACGTCTCCTCTCTGTCATCATCTTCTCTGTAGATCTTCTCTCTCATCATCTTCTCCACTCGGTCTGGACAACTTCTCTCAGCCGCCTCGTCTCTGCAGAGTGTGACACACAGACATCTTAGCTTCCTCACATTCTATCATTATCCCCCAACTGGAGTCCCCACAGTGTTATCCTCCTGCTTGATGTGCCCCCACCCACCCAGGCGTGTAGCTATAGGGGGTGCAGAGGTAGCAGTCGCTACCGGGCCCAGGAGCATGAAGGGGCCCAAAGACCCTTGTGCCACATAAGAAGACACACAAAGCACTGAGGGAAGGGGGGCCCAAGCTGAACTCTTGCACTAGTGCTCCTCATAGTCCCACCGATAGTAATTCCCTTCTAGAATGCCCTCATTAGTAACACTGCCCCAACCGTGATAATGCTCCTCAACAATGCCCCCATTATTAGAAGAGCCCTCCCATATTAATGAGAAAAGGAGAGAAGAAAGAGACAGGAGGCCGCGCCTCGTGTGTGTGGCTGTATATTTGGTTTGAACGCACTGTATACAAGAAGCGCTTAACGTATGTTGTTGTGTGAAGCCACAACAACTGTAGAAAGCTTGTGCTGGTATTCTCCCGTCCAGCATGCGGGGTCCTGTACTGCTGCCAAGGGTTCCTTTTTCTCTGCCCCAGACGGTGGCAGGAGAAATAAGAATGAAGATAAAAGATATAGTGGTTTTTGAACCCTATTTGCGGCGCTGAAAACAGGAGGCAGATTCTCGTGAAGTATTTTTTTAAAAATTGGATAGCTTGTTTATTCTTTTGTCAACGCGTTTCAAGGGCGCACAGCCCTCTTCGTCAGGACATAAATCTGCCTCCTGTTTTCAGCGCCGCAAATAGGGTTCAAAAACCACTATATCTTTTACCTCCCATATTAATAATACCCTCACAGAGTCCCCAGTAGAAATAAGGCCCCCTATTGTTCCCCCAGTGGTAATAAAGCTCCCTACAGACCCCACAGTAGTAATAAGGCCCCCATAGTGCTCTTAGTAGAAAAAAGGCAGAGATCTATAAGACCCTCCTATAGAGCCCCCAGTAGTAATAAGACCACCTATAATGTCCCCTGGATCTGCAGTGCCCCCTGCAGTTATAATCCTCCCTCCACCATACAGTCCCATGTAAATAACATCACCTCCTCCCCAGCCGCCTCCAACACACAATCCCATGTAAACATCACCCCCTAAGGCTACTTTCACACTTGCGTTCGTGCGGATCTGTCCTGTACTTGTACAGGACAGATCCGCACCAATAATACAAACGAATGCATCCGTTCAGGACCGATTCGTTTGTATTAGATTTGAATTTCTAAGTCCCAATACGGATCCGTCCTGACTTACATTGAAAGTCAATGGGGGATGGATCCGTTTACAATTGCACCATTTTGTGTCAATGCAAAAGGATCCGTCTCCATTTACTTACATTGTAAGTCAGGATGGATCCGATTGGCTCCGCAAGGCCATGCGGACACAAAAACGCTGCTTGCAGCATTTTGGGGTCCGCCTCCAAAACGGAACGGGGGGCCGTACGGAGCTGAACGAATGCATTCTGAATGGATCTGCATCCATTCAGAATGCATTGGGGTTAAACTGATGTATTTGGGGCTGCTTGTGAGAGCCTTGAAACAGATCTCACAAGCGGATCCCCAAACGCAAGTGTGAACGTAGCCTAAACATTAAGTCCCATGTACATAAACATCATTCCCCCCCACCATCCACTTTCCACATACAGTCCCATGTAAATAACATCACTCCCTCCCCCAGCCACCTCAAGCACACAGTTCCATGTCAATAACATCCCTCCCTTCAGCCCTAACATACATCCTAGTTAAATAACTACAACCCCCAGCATTGCTCTGCCTCTCCCTTCACTTACCTCTCCTCATATACAGACATCAGCATTAGGCTCCTTCTCCTTTTCACTCCGGTCCAATCCTACACTGGTCACATGATGGTGACATCATCCAGGTCATCCTATCACAGCCTGTTTTGCTGATCACATGACCTGTGATGTCACCACAGGTCCTTCACCTCTTCCCAGTGTATTAGATTCAATTGTATTGCCGTTCTGTGTTCGGCAATACAGTTGTATCTAGCAGGCAGGGAGGGCATTCGGGGCATGGGACAAAACATCCGGGGCCCAGGCCCTGAATGTTTTAACCTAGCGACGCCCCTGGGAATGGGAGTCGGGAAACGGAGGTCCCTTGGGCCCCCAGGAGCAACTGGGCCCGGGGCAGCTGCCCCTTTTGCCCTGTGACAAAGACAGCCCTGCACATTTATAATACATTAAGTATACATGAGTTATTTGTATAAAGCTAATTTTATAAGCAGTGCCTGGACACGTTCTAGAGATATCATACGACTAACATGGCTAGAGCTGTAGTATGTTATGAATAGCTTCTAATTGCAGGCCAACAGTTTTCCCACAACCATTGAATCGATTTCAGTTATTCTGCATTGTAATAAAGTAAGACACTACACAATATTTCACAGATGTTATTTTTCCACACTTTACATTTGTTTCTTAGTGTGGATGTCAGATGTTTAGTGGCACCTTTTATTTATGGCTGCTTCATGTTTGCATTATTGTAATAGAGAGAGTGATCATTAATCACCTGTTAAGGATATCAGTCTCAGGATCAAAGGTCCTGTTAACCCCAAGAGGCCTTTCAAAATTCTGTCCTGGCTCTGACACCTTAGCCTGGAATGAGTTTTTTCCAGCAGCGATGCATCCGCGGCTGGCTCTTGTCTGGCCTCTTTTGTAAAGGCGTCTTGTCTGGCCCCTTGGCTGCCTTTACTGGCTGCTACAACATCTTCCTGTGGGTTTAGGGAGCGGGTCGGGCTGCCGCAGGCTGAATTTGCTCTGGCTGAACTTGGCCTTGGGAGCAGTCAGCTTTCTTTTATGCTTCTCTGGGAATTAAGCCCTGCATTTGAGCCATGCGACAGGACACATGCCACTCTGGCTGCCTCCTCTCCGCTCTCAGGGTTTCGGGGAAGGTCAGCTCTGTAATAGGGAGTTGCCTTATTGTTAACCCTGAGGGGAAAATTAATATTAGGTAAATTCCCATAAGTGCAAGGACAAATATTTACTTAGCATTTGCCTCACCCAAACCTCTAAAGACTACCAAATGGCTCACGTTGTTAGGATAACGTGTGTTATTCTGGGTGTTAACTCTCACACTCTGTAGATTGCTGAAAAGCACCAAAAAGAGTTAAAACTGTAGCTTTACAATTCATAATTTAACCATTTGAACTTACAGTAAATGAACTGCAAAAATATGTCTTCAATTTGCACCTGCCGTGCTAAGTCTATGACTTGCTGTCTGAACTTAATGTTTTTATTAAGTGCAGTAATTTCCTTGTAACATAATAATAACAGTCAGTGGTAGTTTATGATTCTCCGCTTATTTCCTCTAAGTTCTGCTTGATGTATATTAGCGTTGAGATGTGGCCTAAACATAAGGTCACATGTATACTAAGTCATGTATATGGCCATGGCAAATGTTAGGGTACAATGGATGGATACAGTATGTCGCAGCAAAACACAAGAGGTTTTCAGTCTGAAAGTCTGGAGAGTGGATGTTCATCTCTAAACTCGTGATCCTCATTTTAACAGATGAATCTGATTCTTAAAGGAGTTTTCCCACAAAGAACACGTATATATCAACGATGTACAGGGTAAGGAATATATCTGTCAGTTCCATGCAGGTAAAGGGGTTGTCCAAGTTATTTTTATTGATAACCTATCCTCAGGATAAGTCATCAATATCAGATCGGTGGGGGTCCGAAATCCAGCACCGCCACTAATCAGCTGGTTGAAGAGATGGTGCGTGCCAGTACTGCCTTCTCGTCATTGTTTACCAGTGTATAGGAACAAGCTGTCGCATTGAAATGAATAGGATGGCTTAGGTGTGATTACACCTGCTCACCGCCGCTCTTGCAATGGCGAGCAGGTAAACAATGAAGAGAAGACTTGATATTGATGACCTATCCTGAGGATAGGTCATCGATAAAAATAACTTGGACAACCCTGTTAATGGATTAGTGGTGACGAGAAGGCAGTACTGGCACGCACCTTCTCTTCAACCAGCTGATTAGTGGGGGTGCTGGATTTCGGACCCCCACCGATCTGATATTGATGACTTATCCTGAGGATAGGTTATCAATAAAAATAACTTGGACAACCCCGTTAATTGATTAGTGGTCACACATCCGTATCATTAGTAGTGATGAGCGGCAGGGGCATTATTCGAATTTGCGATATTTCGCAAATATTTGGTAGAATATTTGTCATAAATTTGCGAATTTGTGAATTCGAGATTATTTTCTTGATCGCGAAAAATCGGCAATGTAATATTTGCGTAATGCAAGCTAAATACAGGCGTGGGTCATTATAGCTTAATTTTTCAAACTGCTAGAAGTTTCCTGAGACTGGAGAAAATGGTTGCAACGGCAGAACATTACAATAGCTTTATATGCAGATAGAGTGCTCCAATATATTCGCGATTGCGAAATCGGCACTAATGATGCGAATATTTTAGCGCAATACGTGCAACTTCACATTTTAACAGGTCTGACTACTTATTAGTGATTAGTGCATTAAGTATTGTTGTGAACTCGTGACATCACAGCACTATGTATGTATGTATGTAGCATACATACATACAAACATACATGCATACATACAGTACTATGTATGTAGCATGTATGTATGGACAGCAGAACCTATCAGCTACACTATATCTAACCTACACTGACTATCTCCCATTAACTCTCTGTATTTTATATATATATAGATATATAAAAAACAAAAAAAGTTCAGTGGCAGCACCGTCAGAGGAAAGAATACGGGTGCAGCTGGCCCAGTGTGGATAAAGCCAATCCAAGTAGATAAAATTGCAAAAAAGGGCAGCACTCCAGAAAGTAAAAGAAGAAAAAACTTTAATTACCCATATGGGACAGGCGACGTTTCGGCTCAATGTGTGGTTACTGATAATAAAAAATCTAGAATATTTGAAATTACGAATATATATCACTATATTCTAAATATTTGCAAAATCTCGAAGTGCCGATATTCGCGATTAATATTCGCTATTCAAATATTCGCACCCAACACTAATCATTAGACATATTCCATATACTATAACTTGGACAGGTTCCACATGGTCTGTGTGGTGGTAAACTGTCAATGTCTTATACTGGTGTCTTCTATTTCCTTACTAGAGATGAGCAGATTGCTCAAAATTTGATCCGGGTTTGATTCAGCTAAATTGGTAGACTGATTGAATTCGGGCCTGAATTGATATCTGACTTTAAAGTGCTCCAATTGCCCTGAAAATTTTTGCATGACACTCTGAGGTCTCCTAGAACTCATATTTTTCTCTCTTGATTTTCACTTTTTTTAAATGCAAATTAAAATTTCTCTCTCTCTCGGATTCAAATCCACCTCAAATTGTTTTCTGAATTTGATTCACTCATCTCATCAACAGACCACATATCAGCAGTTGTGATCTGGAGTGTTTTCTCCGCCATTTACTTCCAATGGCAACCGATACCCTTTTTGTTATACTGTATGATCCTCACCTGTTGTATTGGACTAGTATATAATTAGTTCATCATTGGTGCTCCATTTCTCACATTGGTGCACTAGCCCTAGAAGGATGGCTGCTGTTTGCCTATTGTGTATCTGTGTATGTGGAATGCTGAATGACTTACACCAATTGTTGACCTAGAAGGAGATGTGAATCATTCTGTATTTCAAATATAAGCAATGTAACATGCGTGCATCATTCTGACACCTCCATTGCAATTTTTAATCACCATAATTTCACATAAATATAATAATCATAGTATGACCTGGGAAAGGTGCATTTTGTTGAAATACTCAGTTCGGCATAAGGACTCATTACAATACTTTCCGCTTCAGTCTCAGCCAAGACAATCCCGACTCCTGACCCGAACAGCTGCTCTTAAATGATAATGCTATTACCACAGCTGCTTTTAGAAAATATTCATCACCGTAAGATGTACATCATGAATTGCCTTGCCTACTTTCATTAGGGCCAAATAGACACCATAGTTATGCCAGTGCAATAGAAAGCACAGGTCCCACTGTGGTTGATAGCCAAGCTCCCACTGTTCCTCTTATTCTGGCCATTTAACCCCATAGATGCAATGGTCAATGGCGACCATGGCATCGGGAGCTCCCGATTACACCTGTCCATGTCTAACCTTGGCTGCTGGGGATATAACAAAGCTCTCCAAGTCTGTCTATTAGGTCACCATTATAACAGCGCATAGGAAAAAGTTAGCATCTTATTTATATCACGTGTCTTAGAAGTAAAAAAATAAATAAAAAAACATTTCCTTTTTTTTCCTATTAAAAATGCATATAAAAAATGAGTCAGTAAGGCCTCCTGCACACGACAGTATTTTTTCACGGTCCGCAAAACGGGGTCCGTAGTTCCGTGATCTGTGACTGTTTTTTCATCCGTGGGTCTTCCTTGATTTTTGGAGGATCCACGGACATGAAAAAAAAGTCGTTTTGGTGTCCGCCTGGCCGTGCGGAGCCAAACGGATCCGTCCTGACTTACAATGCAAGTCAATGAGGACGGATCCGTTTGACATTGACACAATATGGTGCAATTGCAAACGGATCCGTCCCCCATTGACTTTCAATGTAAAGTCAGGAGTTAATATACCATAGGATCTGAGTTTTCTCCAATCCGATGGTATATTTTAACTTGAAGCATCCCCATCACCATGGGAACGCCTCTATGTTAGAATATACCATCGGATTTGAGTTAGATCGTGAAACTCATATCCGACAGTATATTCTAACACAGAGGCGTTCCCATGGTGATGGGGACGCTTCAAGTTAGAATATCCTACGAACTGTGTACATGACTGCCCCCTGCTGCCTGGCAGCACCCGATCTCTTACAGGGGGCTGTGATCAGCACAATTAACCCCTCAGGTGCCGCACCTGAAGGGGTTAGTTGTGCTTATCATAGCCCCCTGTAAGAGATCAGGGGCTGCCAGGCAGCAGGGGCAGACCCCCCTCCCTCCCCAGTTTGAATATCATTGGTGGCCAGTGTGCGCCCCCCCCGGCCTCCCCTCTATAGTTTTAATATCATTGGTGGCCAGTGTACAGCCCCCCTCCCTCCCTCTATTGTTTTAATATCATTGGTGGCCAGTGTGCGGCCCCCCCCCTCCCTCTATTGTTTTAATATCATTGGTGGCCAGTGTGCGGCCCCCCCGCCCCCTCTATTGTTTTAATATGATTGGTGGCCAGTGTGCGGCCTCCCCCCCCCCCCCCCGATCATTGGTGGCAGCGGAGAGTTCCGATCGGAGTCCCAGTTTAATCGCTGGGGCTCCAATCGGTAACCATGGCAACCAGGACACTACTGTAGTCCTGGTTGCCATGGTTACTTAGCAATATTAGAAGCATCATACTTGCCTGCTGCGCTGTCTGTGACCGGCCGGGAGCTCCTCCTACTGGTAAGTGACAGGTCTGTGCGGCGCATTGCTTAATGATCTGTCACTTACCAGTAGGAGGAGCTCCGGTCACAGACAGCGCAGCAGGTAAGTATGATGCTTCTAATATTGCTAAGTAACCATGGCAACCAGGACTACAGTAGTGTCCTGGTTGCCATGGTTACCGATCGGAGCCCCAGCGATTAAACTGGGACTCCGATCGGAACTCTCCGCTGCCACCAATGATCGAGGGGGGGGGGAGAGGGGAGGCCGCACACTGGCCACCAATGATATTAAAACAATAGAGGGGGGGCCGGAGGGGCGCACACTGGCCACCAATGATATTAAAACAATAGAGGGGGGGCCGGGGGGGTGCACACTGGCCACCAATGATAATACAATAGAGGGAGGGAGGGGGAGTATTATCATTGGCTACCAATGATAATACAATAAAGGAAGGGAGGGGGGCCTCACTGGCCATCAATGATATTAATACAATAGAGGGAGGGGGGGCCGGGGGGGCCGCACTGGCCACCAATGAAATTAAAACTGGGGAGGGAGGGGGTCTGCCCCCTGCTGCCTGGCAGCCCCTGATCTCTTACAGGGGGCTATGATATGCACAATTAACCCTTTAGGTGCAACACCTGAGGGGTTAATTGTGCGGATCACAGCCCCCTGTAAGAGATCGGGTGCTGCCAGGCAGCAGGGGGCAGTCATGTACACAGTTCGTAGTATATTCTAACTAGAAGCGTCCCCATCACTATGGGAAAGCCTCTGTGTTAGAACATACTGTCGGTTCTGAGTTTTCACGAAGTGAAAACTCAGATCTGAAAAAGCTTTTATGCAGACGGATCTTCGGATCCGTCTGTATAAAAGTAACCTACGGCCACGGATCGCGGATGCCAATCTTGTGTGCATCCGTGTTCTTTCACGGACCCATTGACTTGAATGGGTCCGTGAACCGTTGTCCATCAAAAAAATACGGATCACGGAGGCGGCTGCAAAACGGTGAATCTTCAGAAAACGGAAAACGGCACAACGGCCACGGGTGCACACAACGGTTGTGTGCAGGAGGCCTTAATTATATGTACTCCAAAAAGATACCAATAAGAACAACTCATCCCCCTTAAACATGTCATCATACTGCTCCAAAAATGGAGCAACTTCTCCAAAAGTTTTCTACTGCAGAATTAAACTATATTGTGGATAATCAGACGTTGTTGGCAATAACATGGGCCTTTGAGGACTAGAAGGACTGGTTAGAAAGAGCTAAGTTCCCTGTTGTTGTTAATACAGACCATAAGAACCTTTTGTATATATAGTCTGATGACAGGCCTAACTCCAGGCATGATTGGACAGGCATGACAGGCATGATTGGAGTCGGGAAGGAATTTTTTATTCCCCTAAAGTGGAGAAAATTGGCTTCTACCTCACAGGGTTTTTTGCCTTCCTCTGGATCAACTTGCAGGATAACAGGCCGAACTGGATGGACAAATGTCTTTTTTCGGCCTTATGTACTATGTTACTATGTTACTATGTTAGATGGGCTTTGTTTTTTATTTCGGTTTGATTTTGTTATTATCTTCTAGATTCCAAAAATCTAACAGTTGATGCAGTTTCTCGTGGTTTTGTATAACAGCATGTGGAGACCCCCATACCTTCTCCTATCATTCCTCCTGATAAAACTGTGACAGGGTTATCACAGGGCACTTCTGATTGTCTCTCACAGGCTCATTTGCATGCACCTCCAGAGAAACCTACTAAAGTGTTGCTTGTCCCTAGAAATATTAGGTCCACTATTCTTTCATGTGTCATGGTAGGAAGATGACTAGTCATCTGTGTCTTAGTAAGATACTGTATGTAAGACCTTGTCTCCATCTGTTAAGTGGCCACTTGTGAGGAAAGGTGTGTAGAGTTTTATTGGGGAATGTGATGCCTTACTGACCCAGTACTGGTTCAGTACTATTAGAACAATAGCACACGTATAGTTTTTCTTGTGTTTTAATGCTGTAAAAAAAAAAAAACTTTGTCAAAATTTTTTTTTCTTTGCATCATCATATTCTTACCCCATAACTTTTTTTTCTTTTTATGTATATGGAGATGTGTGAAGGCTAATTTTTTATCACTTTTTATTCAATTTTTTGTGGTACAGTGGCCAAAAAACGGTGAATCGGCCAGTTTGACATTTTTTTCCATTTCGCCGTTTGCAATAAATATTTTTAGATTTTTGTGTTTTTACATGTGGTGATACCCATGATGTTTATTTTTTAATTGTATTTTATTTTAATTTTGGGAAAAGGGGAGGGTGATTTGAATTTTTTATTTTTTTTTATACTGTTAAATAGTTCCCCTTCAGAGCTATAACAAGCAATCATTAGATTGCTTCTCTCATAGACTTCAATGCATTAGATTAAAATAGATTATGTGGTCTGATGAAAAAAAAGATTGAACTTTTTGGCCTCAGTAGTAAGTGTTATGTTTGGAGGAAACCAAACACTGCCAATACCATCGCTACAGTGAAGCATGGTGGTGGAAGAATCATGCTGTGGGGGTGTTTTTCAGTGGCTGGGATAGGAAGACTGGTCAGAGTTGAGGGAAAGCTGAATAGAACAAAGCACAAAGATATCCTTAAAGGGTTTCTATCACTTCATATGACATAATTAGCTGGCAGACACTAGCGATCTGCTAGTGTCTGCTCTGGCCAACCATCCTACTATAATCACTTGTGGGGCAGCAGTTTTGCTAAAAAACTAACTTTTATAAATATGCTAATGAGCCTCTAGGTGCTATGTGGGCGTCATTAGCACCTAGAGGCTCCGTCTACCTTCATACACAGCGGCCGCCCATGCGGAACAGCCGCGCATGCGCATTGAATGTCTGACCGCTCCGAGCTCAGACATCTATAATGCGCCGAATACAGCCGCGCACGGCGCATGCGCGAGAATTCGGCCGCTGCGTCACACGGAGGAGGACATGGGCGGGCTGGAGGGACGTGCTGGGCGGCCGCTGTGTATGAAGGTAGACGGAGCCTCTAGGTGCTAATGACGCCCACATAGCACCTAGAGGCTCATTAGCATATTTATAAAAGTTAGTTTTTTAGCAAAACCGCTGCCCCACAAGTGATTATAGTAGGATGGCTGGCCAGAGCAGACACTAGCAGGTCGCTAGTGTCTGCCAGCTAATTATGTCATATGAAGTGATAGAAACCCTTTAATGAAAACCTGATCTAGTGTGCTCTTGACTAGTTATGAGCGAAGTTTCAAAAAATTAGATTCAGCAGCTTCGCAGAACTTTATCAAGAAATTCAATTAGTTACAAATTACTTTGTCACAAATCACTTTCATTGAGTGGAGCAGGCGCAATGACAGGGATTGTGCCGCCCCCCCCATCTTTTAACCCCTCATATGCCGTATACAGCGCTGATCGCAGCATCTGAGACTCACATTTAGGTGCTCAGGGGATAAATCCGGGGTTCGATGCTTCATATGCTTAGATTTGCTCAACACTACTCTCGACCTCAGACAGGACCAAAGGTTTACTTGCAACAAGACAGTCACCCTAAGCACACAGCTAAGACAACAAAGAAGTGATTTAAGAACAACTCTGTGAATGTCCATGAGTGGCCCAGCCATAACCATGACTTGAACCCAATCAAACATCTCTGAAGAAACTTAAAAATGGCTGTCCACTGACAGTCCCTATCCTGACAAAGCTTAAGAGGATGTGCAAAGAGGAATGGTAGAAAATCCCCAAATCCAGGTGTACAAACCATATGGCATTTAGCAATTAGAGTTTGTAATTGCTGCCAAAGTACTCAAGTACCGAGTATAGGGTCTGAAACTCTGAATACATACGTCAATGCAAAATTTTAATTTTTCCTTTTCAACAAATTAGCAAAGATTTTGAACATTCATTGCATAATGATTGGAAACACGTAGAACTTTTTTATTTTTATTTTACCATATGGCTGTATAATAACAAAATGTGGAGAAAAGTGAGTGTATGAAGACTTTCTGAATGCACTGTAGATCATAACATAATTTTTTTATAATGTGTCAAACAGGGACACTACATAGAATCCTATTTCCTAGCCAAGTACCAAGGACTAGACCACTAGGAGCATTCAGAGAATAGAGCATGCAAACTTTACTGAACCACCTTCATTGAACTTAATTTTTATTTGGATATTCCATTGAGGTATTATGGTAATTAATAACTTTAAGGTGGTATCATTTGGTCACTGAATGACAGGATTGTGTACACATTGTATGAAAGTATTAATAGGATATTACGTAGCTCAATCATCTATTCTACCACATAGTGACTGCTATTCATCTTCAAGAGGCATACACTAAGCCTAATTTAATATCAAACAATATCATTACATAAAGACTATATCTAATGAACCCTACCTATCCTAAAGGCACTCAGGGAGGGTTTTACAGGACAGACAGACAGATATTCTTTATTGATCAGTTGTCTAGATATATAATATTTAGTTATGTTTGCTAAAGGAAGTTAAAACACATTCACATCTTTGAGTAGATGCTGTTATGGTGACATCTAATGGTCTCTCGAAGGCATGCTGTGCAGCTAATGTGGAAGTAAAATGTGTGTGTAAAGCTATGTAAATTCAAGTATAAATAACAAAATTATAATAAGATAACGCAAACGTTCAGTTTTCTGCACTAAGATTAATATTATGCACTAAGATTAATATTACATGGATCTTATCAGTTAAGCACCAGAACATTTTGGGCCATAAGGACCAGGCATAGTTTAACAGCTACAAATTATTCATCAGGCTGTGCACTCGATTTAGCTTTGTATTTTCACAATAGACCAGGGATTTCTTTTCTTGCCCCATTTACAGACATTATATTTGCTTCTTTAGATTTGACATTTAATGTAGCAAAAATACAATTTGTATTTTACACTGTTTATTGCTTATTTTAGAACAAAATTTAGCCTATTATAAGTAATGTATGTGTTACTATGGATTGGATAAGGCTAGTTGGCTAATGAGGGGTTTGGAAGGGAGCTATACATTATTATAGTTGTTATTATTATTTACTTTTAAGTACAGTATGTCTCCCTAACGGTCCGATCTCTGTTTTTCTTTAGATTTTAGGTCAGAGGTGTATGGATTTCTAAAGTAATGTTGATGGTACTCCTATAGACATTAACAGGACTGTTATGTATATGTGCAATATAGTTCAATAGCTTGTTGTAGCCACAAGATAAGAAACATCACAAGTACTTTGCAGATTGTGAGGTCCCCAACTCAACAATTTCCATAAATATAAACGTTTGATAACTTTAGTTTCTATGATAGTTCAAAACCCAAGGTTTATTTTCATGTGACTGAAGATTTACTGAGATTTAGTTTAGTTTATCTAGGTCAGGTGTATATAGGGTCATCAAGCTTGACAATTTTGCAGCATACAATCATTTTTAAAGAATATAGGCGCAGTTAATGAACAGAATGAAAGGCATTGTTCCCGATACATGAAGAGGTAAGGGCAATGTACTTAATGAATGACTAATTCTCAATTTTGGCTAATTCTAAATTTTGTATAGTAGATGAACCCGCGTTGACTGAAGGATGAGACAAATGATCGGTGAGTGAATTGTAATAGATTGCAATGTGGAAACCCTAGCTGTATTGCATTAACACATAAATGCATAAAGAACTCAATAGAGCGCAGATAGTACTTGCTGGTAATGCTGCGATAGTAGGGGGAAGTGTGGACCTGCAAGGCTTCCGTAGAGTTCAGTGTTTGACGTCACACCATAGTGTTCCCTGTTTCCAAGCGAGCGCTTCGGTGTGACGTCACACACTAAACTCTACGGAAGCCTCGCAGGTCCACACTTCCTCACACTTCCTAGGATGAAGTGTGGACCTGTGAGGCTTCTGTAGAGTTCAGTGTTTGACATCACACCAAAGTGCTCTCTTGGAAACAACAATGCCGCTCCCCCTGCACGTGTGAGCTGCCGGCCGGAGCCGCACGTGTGAGAAGGAGGAAGCAGAAGATCTTTCGAACACAGACAGAGTACATAAGGAAGACTCCCCCTGGACAAAACTCCTATCACAGCATTACCGGCAAGTACTATCTGCGCTCTATTGAGTTCTTTATGCATGTATGTGTTAATGGAATACAGCTAGGGTTTCCACATTGTGATCTATTACAATTCACTCACCGATCATTTGTCTCATCCTTCAGTCAGCATGGGTTCATCTACTATACATTTTTTAAGTCAATTTTAAGGGTGCTGGTAATTAACCCTTTTCAAACCCAGCAGTGACGGGACCCACATACTACAATAGTGTGTGGCTCCTCCTATAACGGTAGCGCTAGTATCCTCTACTCCCTTTAATTCAAAATTTTGGAAATCCTCCTTAAAGGGGTTATCTCATGACTAATATAAAAAATAAAAACCAAGCATTACATAGTACATGACAAACTCTTCCTAACAAAGCTAGAACCAGCCCTATACCTCATATGGATCCAGAGATCTCTCGACTCATTGCTCTGCTAGATTTATATCAAGCTGACAGCTCAAGGGGAGTGTCTTTTCTGCTGCAGCTAAGGGGGCGTGTCCATGCTCTCTCTATCACAACTCAGAAGGTATTTAAAGGATGAAACTGAGCATGTGCGGCCTTGTCTGTAAGCCGGACAAAGAAATAAGGGGGAAAACAGCAGGTGGCGCCATACAGATAAATTTTATTGAATATCTCAGTGGCTATGCAAAAATTTTAATTACCTGCATTTACAAAAGAATTCACATCAAGGCGCTTGTTTGAAAACTATAGAATATTCTTTGTGGAACAACCCCTTTCAGAATGTTTAGTATTACTCATAGGGACTACCTATTTAATAATCTAATTTAGAAAAAAAAACACGTAATGAATATAGAATATATGAGAATTAAGGGCCATTTCAGTTTAGTAAGACTACATCAGATAATTGCTGAACTAATTTCCTGAATTTTCAGAATTTTAGGGTATTTTCAATATCCAAGCAATATGAAGAATGGCTTGTTATGACTTTCCAGATGCCCTGATGGTTATCTTCACACTCTGTTATAGAATATAATATTTTTCACTCTTACACAATGCTTTCTCAAGCTCCTATGCCCTCAGCCCACTTCCTGGGCTTTCATGTAATTCCGGGATAACAATGAATTTGAGACTAACATATTTTGGGTCATATTGCTTGACCAATGCAATTCCTGACCCAAACAAAGTATTCTTGTAACATTTAAGAACCAAAAATAGCCAATGTCCATTATATATTTGTGTGTGTGCTTAACAAAGGGTGAGTCACACAATGTGTGTAACCTCGTCTGCACTGGCGCACACAGAATATAAAATTCCAAATAAATTACTGTGAGATGTTTCCTTTGTGCATTTCTTCTGGGAATTTACAGCTGTTTTATCATACTTTGGTAAGAGTATGTCATTACCATAGAGACCCCGACACTACATTGTATACAGTTGTCCATAATTGTAAATACCACTGGGAGCAATGGAGATACAAATCACCTCTTCCATTAATTCAGATTGGCCTTGGACAGCGTTGGACTTAAGCTATAGTATGTATTTTATTGGGTACTGTCCCACACTTCTGGTTTAATTTGATTTGTTAGTTCTTAGCATCTTGCCACATTGACTTAATGTTTCCCAAATCACTAAATTAATAAAATGTGTTTATGTGCGCACACAAGGGTCATCATTGAGCTTTTATTTGGATTTTTTGTTACTATGAATGTAACAAAATAACACTCAAATGTTTGGAAACTTTGATTGCATATCCATGACATCAAAGATTTTCTAGTCATTGAGATATTCTCAGACTTGACCCTTATATATGTGATTTCATTCTGGGTAGATCCCGATCCACTTACAGACATAAGAAAAAAGCCAGGGACCACCTAGTGAGGAGTCACTATGTGGAAGCCATCTTGACTCTGAATTAGATAAGGTAGTTCGAAAACTGGTCCCTCTATTTTAAATTGTAGATAATTCTCCAAGAATCAAGCTTCACTTTACCTGTCAATGGTTTTAATATTATGGCCGATGGGTGTATTTCTCATATTCCATGAGATTCATGAGAAACAGTGAAAACATTCAGCAGTATTATTTATTCAGCAGATATTAAATCCATAGGGTCGGTCTTATAAAGACGTAACTTTAGCAGGTGCAAACACTGCAGTGGTAGGGGAGCTGTAGAGTGTCAGGGGCCAAGAGCTGCTTTGCCACATAAGAGAATAGTAGTGTATATTTCCTGCGAGGTGACATCACTTTTTATTATCCATGCATTATGACATAAATATGTGCATTATCTTTAAGCCTTACTTACTTGCTGTAAGATCACTGCATTATCTCCTTCTGAAATCACTGTGCTCATTACCTCTATACTGTGACATCACTGTCTACATGTTCCTATTATTATGAAGCTACGTTTATTATCCCTGTGCTGTGACATCACTCTGGTTCTTAGATGTGACATGATTATGTCTATTATTATTCCAGTTCTGTGACATCACTGGGCCCATTTTATGACATCATCATATTTTTTGTTTATGACACCACTATTTGCATTATACCTGTACTATAAAAAATACTGTGAATATTACTCCTGTGCTGTTACTTGACCTTGGTCATTATTCCTCTACAGTAACATCAATACTTTATAATCTTATGTACAATCCTATAATCCAATGTATAAGGGCTCATTCAGACAGCCGTATGAATGAGTCCGCATCCATTCAGCAATTTTGCGGAACAGGTGCGGACCCATTCATTTCAAGGGGACCGCAAATGATGTGGACAGCACACTGTGTGCTGTCCGCATCCATGGTTCTGCCCCGCAGCCCCGCAAAAAAGATAAGGCATGTCCTATTCTTGTCCGCAATCTCGCACAAGAATAGGCATTTTCTATTATAGCTGTGGCCATGTGCAGTCCACAATTTACAGAACACACACGGCCAGTATCCATGTTTTGCGGATCTGCAAAACACTACGGTTGTGTGAATGCGCCCTTATCCTATGTTTATTATTAGTGATGAGTTTTAAAAAATTTTAATCGGCTGCTTCGCTGATATTCAACAAGAAATTACAAATTACTTCCTAACAAATCGCATTCCATTGTATGGAGTGGGTGCAATGACGGGGAACGGCGATTGCGCCCTTCTCCTTCATTTAACCCCTCAGATGCCTCATTCAACACTGATCGCGGCATCTGAGAGTCACATTCATCCTATTATAGGGTTATTCAGGGGTTGAGACAAAAAAATACATGCTCACCTCATCCATTTGAATTTAGAGAGGCCTTCGTGGACATCACCACGTCATCACTCTGGGCAGGAGCGGTGACGTCATCAATCAAGATGGCCGCAACGGCCTCTCCACAATCAAAAGGATGAGGTGAGTATGTTTTTTTTAACTGCCATTTCAGGAAAAATGTATTTGTTATCATGAAGCACCAAGAAATTCAGATTCGTGGCTAATCAAATTTTTTCTGAAATTCAGATCGAATTCCACTTCACTAACTGTGATTTGTTCAACATTATTTATTATCTCTGTAGTGACATGAAAGTATTTTATGCCTATACTGTTGCATACTTGTCTATCAATCTCTTTTCTTACTTTTAAACTTACTGCGACCATTCCAAGGGTCTAAGTACTGTATATGAGGTGCAGAGGTTGCAGATGCATTTGAGATAATTTTTTGTAGGAGGTGCCAGAAAGAGGATACCACATAACAGAATACCAGTACTATAAATTTTATGTATATTTGGGGGTTCTGTTACAGATTTTGCATCTGGGCATAGAAATGTCGAATTACACCTATGCTGTTCTATCTGAATTTGGAATGAAAAATAAGATTTGAATGTAGACAGAGTGATTTTGAACATTTATTGGCTGATGACCCAAATCAAATGAGCAGTAGAAGGATAAAGCCGTACAGGAGAGCTAGACAACAGCATCCAGAATCACAGACCTCATGTTAATCAACTTTGATTTGATCATAATTGTGCTTAAATTATCATTCAGGAAAAGGCAGGAGGATCTGGAGATTGAAATGTCAGATAACTCATCTACTGGATTTGACTGTCAGCGGCATTCTGTAGCCTTCTATGTACTGTGATAGAAGCTGTAGAAGACAAATGTTTGAACATTTTAATAAAACTCACAAAAGTGTTTAATCCCTTTGTAGGTTTGCTGGTTTTAGCTGTATTTCTATTTTTTTTTTTGTTTCCGTTTTTAGTTTTGGCCTCACTGGTTGATTGGCTGCCTACTGCAATGTATAGTATGGTAGTTCTCCAATTCTGTAATAGGAAGTCTTGGATTCTCAATGACTTTCTCAAAGTTGAAAATATGTGAGCAAAACCTAGCTTTACTAGATACTGAATGACATAAATAAAGGTATTGACCTCTTTTAAACTATGACTGCCATGGCTATCTGTCTTCGGTCAGGGGAGGAAGAAGAGTGACCAGGAAACTTACTGGGGACTATATATACAGATACCAGAAGAGAAAAGAAGATTGTGACTGGTGGAGATATGGAGTGGAAGGAGTTGGTGAGTAAAAGACCTATAGAGTGCATGTAAGGGCAAAAAAACAGATAAGCAGACCATGTAACACTAATAGGTGAAAGGAGAATAAAAAAAAATAAAAAATACATTTTGAGTGGAAATAGTGCAAAATAGTTTAAAATAGAAGTTAATTGCTTTTTTTGACATTTGCACATGAACTTGATTAGTGGAATAATCTCTATAACGTAGTTATACCCCTACAACAATGCCTTTGTCATATGCTTGGACTCCTTTCTATTAGCCATAGCAGAAAGCCACTAGCAAGGAAAACCTTTCACTTTGTCTTACCATGTATTATATGGTTGGCCACTCATTTGAATGGCATGTATAGCCAGCTATAACTTCCCTTGATCTATATTAACTAGTCACTGCTGTGATTTACCTCTCATTGTTGGCATTACACTCATTAGTGTTCATTTGTTCTGGATTTCTTTTAATATAACTTTGCTTTCATCTCTTGTTTAAAGCACATGTTGGAAAATCGTAACCTGGCACGTCAATGTGCAGTACCAGAGCTTGTTTGGACTGTAGGTGGATATTAAGTGTAGTCACCCACTGACTCCAGTACTTGTTGCTAGGCAATGGCACAAGTTCATGGCTCAAACTCTGTAGACATATGGCAAATGTTGGTACTCAAGATTAAAGAAATGCAATGAACAAATGTTTAGTATTCATAATGTCCAAAAAATGTTTGGCTAAAGGAACTCAGGGGCTTGTTCCTTGTGTGGCTCCACCAGATGACAGATTTAGTGCTAGCTGGATTCTTATATTTTAGTATTCACAATGTGTACATCAGTATATAGAAAGCAGGGAGTCTACTAGTCCTCAGATGCATTTTTTCATTGCATTGATTTTATTGATGGTCTGGTCTTACTTCATAAGGTGTGTGCTACACTACAACTTTTGTAGCGTTATTGATTGATTTTAACTATTGACTGATGTAGTGGCAGCCGAAAAGGCGGAGGATGAGAGAGGTAGTTACCCTGAAAAAGATTATTGTAAATGCATATCACAGTGACAATCCCGTCACCAATACCCTCCTAGGGCCATGCAGTGGTAGGAGTGCACACCTTTTCTTCCCTCAGGGCACACCCTGATGCTGGGGATTGTTGGGGTGCCCTTGGTGTTAAGTGCGTTGATAGGGCGAAAGGCAGGAGCATGGATGTAGGTGCAATGGCCGACGAATGATGATATAGTCAGTGACCAGGCCAATTGTTGCAATTGTTGCAATTGTTGCAATTGTCTCTCTTTACTAGAGTGAATAATAAGTGCAGTAGTACATCCAACCATTTCAAGGCACATTTCCAACAGCAGTTCAAGGTGCAATTCTTTCTCAATAGCAATGTATGAATAGATAGTAGCAATGTTAAAGTTTGTCTTTCTAAAGTGTCTCTGCAGAATCTTAGCCATGCAATTGAGGTTTTTGGTTCTTTAACTCCCAAGCTGAGGGGTGCAGATATAAGACATGGTTAGCCAAACTGTCTCAAAGTGTGGAAGGGTGTGTTAGCAATGTTCCCTCTCACAGCAGCAAAATCTCACTCTGCCATAAATGTGCACAATACCTTGTTGTCTGACACCAATGCACAGCCTTGCAGATTCTGGACCTTTTAGTTTCTTTTATTTCTCTTTAAAGCACTTTTGGTAGTACAATAGCTTGCTTAAAGTAGCTATAGTCTCCAAGATGATGGTTCTCTGAAAGTCGAGTCTAGCTCTGAGAAGCACACACAACATAGATCCTCGCTGTAGCCCAGCTACACTGAAACTCCCTCTAACCAGGTCTATCTCATGACAATCTAAAAGGGGCTTGAGTCAAGGTGTTTAACCCTGAACTATCTATACAATACTATTGAGTAGGCAAATAAAGCAAATTTAAAAACTGTGTTAACCAGATACCAATATAGCAATTATTTCTTTGCAGTTACTGTTTTGGTGTACTGCATCAACAACGTCAGTCTACAAGATTGATTGCAACCCAATGTATTCAATTGGACTGTAGTTGTAGCTCATGGAACTTCTTTGCATCAGGGCTAACCACAATGTCTGCATATAAGCGCAAGGATTGGTTAGTGCTAGCTAAGGAATTAACGCTAGCTAAGCAGCCATCAGAAACCATGATGGGCTTGGTGGGAAAGGAGCTCCAGGCTATAAACACCTCGGCCCACAGCAGTGACATTTCTAATGGAGGGAGGAAAGCAAATAAGAAAAATAGAATTTTTCACTGATTAGAAAGGGATTAGGAGTAGAACAGGACAATTTTCAAAAACTAGATAAGGGTACTGAAAAGCCCCTTTGAAAGGAAGATGCCACAGTCACCATAGGCTGCAATATGAAAGTATTGTAGTATATGGTATAAGCTATCCAACAACTGCATGTTTAAGTCCCCTATGGAGAACAAAACATAAAAGTGAAAAAAGAAAAAAATATATAGGGGTCCCTCAAGTTACAATATTAATTGGTTCTATGATAACCATTGTATGTTGAAACCATTGTAACTTGAGTCCATAACTCTACTGAAAAACAGTAATCGGCTCCAAAACCCAAAAATATCATCCCAAGATAAGAGAAAGTGAAGATTTAAGAAACGTAAGCAGATCCCAAGGCAGATAAAGCAAGTCCTTACATATAACAGCCAGGAATAGATGCTGGAAGCTGTAAATCACTTTCTATGGAGAGAGCAAGAGCCTCTTCATGTTCTTGCAAAGTACATACATGTACCAGAAAAGTAAAATGAAGTCCAAAGGAGCAGCTCATTCTGGCACAGACATGGGGCACTACAGAACATGTAGTACCGCAGAGAAGATACTAGACCACCAATAAAGGTGTTTTACCAGTGAAATGGCTATGTCAAATGGTTGGCTATGGGTCTGAGGCATTGTTTCAACTTATGATGGCCTAAGAAAAACCATTGTATGTTGAAAATATTGTATCCTTAGGCCATTGTACCTTGAGGAATCACTGTATTTTGAAACATAAAAAATTTAAATAAATGTATTAAAAATCAATTTACCCCTTTCACAATTTTACATATAAAAATAAATAATCCATAAAAATAAATATAATTGATATCAGGTCTGAAAATGATCAAACTATCAAAAAATCAGTATTTATATTGCAAGGTGAACGCCATAACAGAAAAAAAAAATCTAAATGGTTGCCTTGATCCCAAGAAAAATTGAATAAAAAGCGATCAAAAAGCCATATGTAATAAAATAAAACATGCTCTCACATTGCTCTGTAGATTGAAATATAAACAAGATATGGGTTTTAGAGTATGGTGACACAAAGATAATTTTTTTGTAAAGTAATAAAGCATAAGAAAATAATATAAACTTGGTGTCTCTGTAATTATACTGATCTGCCCAAAAAAACATAACATCATTTTTGAAGCACAGTAAATGCCAGAAAAACAAATCCTGGAACTGTGTTTTCTCAATTTCACTGCGTAAAGATTTTTTTCTCCAGCTTTTCAATATATAGGGAGTTTCACTTGAAAGAGCCCCCGCATATTCTGTAATAACTTTCATTAGGACGAAGCAATCTTAATGAAACAATGTACAATGCGCTCCTCAGTATATGGAGCTTCAAACAAGCAAGAATGCCCCCATGTCAGAGCAATGAGGGGTGCCGGAAACCCATCGCCTAGTTTAACCTCTGTTTGTGACTTCCAGGTGATTACCACATGCCTCTTCTCATCAGGATGGTGGTGTAGAGTAATTTTAAAGTGGCTTTGGCCACTCAGAACACCACCAGACTTCTTCCTTTGAGGTATGCTCAAAGGAAAAGTCTATCAGAGTAAGCCTTGCATTGTGGAAGATTTGAAGATAAACATCCTACGTGAAATTGCTTCTATTTTCCCTGATATGCTTGCCGATACGTTTAGGAACATGGAGGGCCATGTCAAAATGTGTCTGACAGAAAACGGAGATCACTTCCAGCATCGCAAGTAATGCAATCAATTACACATACATCAAGGTATGTAGTGTATTTTTTTTTATTCAGCTTTAAAACAACAGAATATTCGGGAGCCCCTTTTGAGTGAATCTCCCTGTTAAGTATGGTAAATTAAATGGAGGCATTAAAAATATAACTTGAACTAAAAAAAATAAGCCCTTATACAGACTTCTGTATGAAAAAGTGAAAAAGTTATGGCTCTTATGGTTGGGAGAAAAGAATAAAAATTAAAAAAAGAAAATGAAAATTTGCAGGAAAACGTTAATCAAAAAGAATGTACAGTTATTAGCAATAGTTATGATAAAACAACATTTATTTAAATGAAGTCTATAATGTAGCCAAAATGTATGCTTGAACTGCCACACTTTTTAGTACTGACAAAATTAAGGCACACGGTTGGACCCCAAAGATTTGCATGCTGACTGACAAACACCTAAACTCTCTTAATGGTTCATTTTCCTTTTTCTTCTCTAACACAATGTAACACTTGGAAACAACTAGTCACACATTGGATGAAACTCCAAATGATTATGCTTAAGTACCCTGACCTTTGTTCTCAGAGTTTTGAAAGCCGTGCTGGATGCGTTTCCACATTATGTAAAATCAAAACTCGTTAACATTAAGAAAGAGCAGGCTACAAGGGCACTCAGATTAATCTGTACTAATAATAAAAAGCACAGCAAAATAAAAATGATGGCTGCGGATAAGAGAGCTCAATTCACTGTCTTGGACAGACATTGAATTTTTGGGGTGAGCTTCAGCATTACTCGGAAAAAAGCTGGAAAAAGAAAGGAGGATTTTTGAAATGCCTGATTTTCCAGGAGATTGGTATTTCTGCTTATACATAAAGTTGTAAGGGTTTGATGTGGTTTTATTGATATAATTCTATTTTCTCTAAGAAATCCACCACATCACATAGAACTGCTCCCCTGTGAGATTAGTTTAATAGAAATAGCCCATTTATTAGTAAATGGTGATACAATCCTTTTCATGGTGCTTTTATATTTTAAGGTACTTTTTCCATTGAACTTTTTAGTGCTGCCTATTGGAAAAACAGAAAAACAATTTCAAAGAAGACCGAAAATCAAGTCACCCAGATGGCTATAAAGTGAATTTACATGTGTTGTCTGGTATGAAACATGCAATGTCAACTCTTTATCAATCATATCATTCTTTCACTATAGACTGATTATAGACTTGAGAGGACTAAAAACTCATTACCTAGCAGTAAAGCTTTAAAACAGGTTATGCAAAAATAAAATAAAAATGTAATGTTAAAGGTACTAATCTCCCCATATTATGTCCCATCTATTATCTTTTACAAAGACAAGTGACAAATCATATATTTTTTTGTTTTTGTTTGCAGTCTGAACAAAGTTATAGGATGCAAAGCCTTGAATCTATTTATATAGGCTTTAATAAGCATAGCACATGCGGGCTGTGAAGTTTTAAGTTTCTTTACTAAAAATGTGAGAGTCATCTCCATGCCCATACACAAAATATGGCACTGCCACGTTCTACTCAAGGACATTAGCAATAAGCATCACTGTTTCTAGGCCATGATTTCGTAGCTATGACTTTCTGAATGTTGGCTTTCAATTAATCCCATGTCTCCTGCAGACTGTGGCATATTCATTTTTTCTTCTACATTCATAAGTCTGGTGTCTGGACCAAAGAAAGAAAAGAAGGCAGTAGGGTCTTTGCAAATGGTAAAAACAAAGCCAAATGGGATGGCACTGCCACAACCACAATGCGTTTTTGCTAAGTGGATACTACAGTTTGCTATGAAATAGCTATTTCACAAGTAAAACCAAGCCATTTTATGGGTGAAACAACTGTTTTGTGGCAGACTGAAGAATATACTTAACATTTAATATAGAAACCAAAACAGACACTTTGTTTTTGAGAACAGCCTTCTTTGGTGACATTTACAAATTTTCTATGTTCTGTCGATTTTATTGATTCACCATATATTTTATTATTATTTGATCTTTAATGACTTGGAGATGCTCTTGTAACTGCCCTAAGATTTGTAATTTTGATTTCAGGGTGCCAGTTTTCCCAGGAACCAGATGGTACAGTAGACCTGCCGATACATCTAGACCTGCTGATATGACTCAAAACTATCCACTATATTTTTATATGAAGACAGTCCTCTCTAGTGAGAATGCTGCATCTTTTCTCCGATATTACACAGCAGGCTAAGAAGAACCATCATCAGTAACAGCTTAAAGTGGCACAAGGGAGAAGAGTGTGTAGTACTGTATGTGCTACAATGGACTTTACTGTCATGAGACAGTGATTGTGCTGCAGAAGGGATTGTTTGTAATTGTATCACTGGTAGAGAAAAAACACTGGGCTCTAATTAACTCTATAAGCTATTTAAATATAACATTTTAAGTGGAAATAATAATTATTATCATTATTATTATTACTACTATTATTATTGTTATTGGTGGTTGAAGTAGCAGCAATAACAGTGGTAGTAGTATTGTCATACACTGCACTCTGAAATAAATATTATACTTTCTTATTAAAAGACACAAAGATCATTGTTTTTAGAAATCTGAGAGGACCTCAGAGTTGGTGCATTTTCCATTTTATTTGTATAGGTCTTCATACAGAATCCCTCAATTTTATATCTTTATTACCATTACCATTTCATTACAAAATGTCATTCTGATTAAGTTTTATAAAAGATTTTACTATTTATATCGCAGTTTGGTTGCAACACAGTTTCAGATTTCACAATTAAAACATTTTACAGTATTTGTCTCTTCACTAAAAGAAAACATGTTTGTATGAACGTCAATACATCTTCCATTGTGCAAGCAGCTGATTCATAAAGCTTGACTAACATTGGTAGGAATGTCCACATTTGCAGTGGAAATATTTTTTGTCAAGAGAACTGATGTATTCCACAGTTCCTGTGGGGCCCTAAAATAGCACTACCTCGCAATTGTAACATTAAAGCAAAGTTGCTAAAATTAATAAGCCTTTTATTGCAGAAAGAACAATTTCCCAGCTGTTTGGAACTTTCCATTGGAAAAAAAAAATAGAAAAATTCCCTGGTGGGTGGTTTTATTAGTACCTTACATGAAAAGGGATAACCCTGATGAGAAAGCAGGCGTCATAAGGGATGGGAAGGCCTGGTGAAAACATGCACATAGGGTTTGTAATTTTTCTGACAGGCACATATTTGCTATATATTTACTGTACTGTGCAAATATCAGAGACCAGCCTTTCATTTCCAATCAACCTGGCCATTGAGTAAAAGTTATTTCTCTTTTTGTATCAGGGGAAAAAAATCTGAAAAGAAAAATGTAACTTTTTTCAACTGTATAAAATTGTGCCAACTATTTCATGCAGAGCCATTTCTTTATTAAAACTTGGGGGACTATAAGCAACGTATGCCGCTATACGTCTGCAGTGTGAATAGACCCAAATTTGGATATGAAGGAAGAGTAAAGCTAGATTTTCTCTGGTCATTTAAAGATGATGGTATGTAACCTTTCACTGCCAAGAACAAATATATTATACATCATGACGTAAAACACTTGCCATGGCTAGAGTATAAGAACTAAAACTAAAATCTTTGGTATTACATTAAAAGGATCTGTCACTAGTTTAATGCTGCCCTATCTGAGGGCAATAAAAACTGGTGACTAGTGTTGAGCGAACTTGTGGTTTCAAGTTTGGCATACAAGGTTCGGGTTATCTAAGAATTCCGTTGTGAATTCCGCTACCATGGACCATAATTTATGGTCCGTGGTAGCAAAATCTACAGTTGTGTTCAAAATTATTCAACCCCCAATGCTGTAAAGGGTTTTAGGGAATTTAGTGTACATTTGTAATTGTGTTCAGAATGAAATCTTACAAGGACTTTTTAAAGAACCAAATGCAACTAAAATGACATCAATTGTTTTTGTAATACAGTATTAAATGTTTTTTTTGTGATTTCTTCATTGACACAATTATTCAACCCCTTAAAGACTACCACTCTTAAGAACAGAGGTTCATTCAAGTGTTTTTGATCAGGTATTGAAAACACATGTGGATGTCAAGGAGCAGCAATCAAGCATAATAAGCACCAATTAGGCAGATTTAAAAGGACTGTGATACTCAGCTCCTTCTAGACATTTACTGGTGTGTTTACAAACATGGTGAAGTCAAGAGAATGGTCCAGGAAGACAAGAGAAGAGGTGATTTCTCTTCACAGGAAGGCCAATGGCTATAAGAAGATTGCAAAGATGTTAAACATACCAAGAGACACCATAGGAAGCATCATTCGCAAATTCAAGGCAAAGGGCACTGTTGAAACGCTACCTGGTCGTGGCAGAAAGAAGATGCTGACTTCGACTGCTGTGCGCTACCTGAAGCGCAAAGTGGAGAAAAGTCCCCGTGTGACTGCTGAGGAACTGAAAAAAGATTTGTCAGATGTGGGTACTTAAATTTCAGCTCAGACAATAAGGCGCACACTGCGTAATGAAGGCCTCCATGCCAGAACTCCCAGGCGCCCCCCCTTGCTGTCTCCAAAGAATAAGAAGAGTCGACTGCAGTATGCCAAAAGTCATGTGGACAAACCACAAAAGTTTTGGGATAGTGTTCTGTGGACTGATGAAACAAAATTAGAACTGTTTGGGCCCATGGATCAACGCTATGTTTGGAGGAGGAAGAACAAGGCCGATGAAGAAAAGAACACCTTGCCTTCTGTGAAGCATGGTGGGGGATCAATCATGCTTTGGGGCTGTTTTGCTTCTACAGGTACAGGGAAGCTTCAGCGTGTGCAAGGTACCATGAATTCTCTTCAGTACCAGGAGATATTGGATGAAAATGTGATGCAGACCGTCACAAACCTGAGGCTTGGGAGACGTTGGACCTTTCAACAGGACAATGATCCCAAGCATACCTCCAAGTCCACTAGAACATGGTTGCAGATTAAAAGCTGGAACATTTTGAAGTGGCCATCGCAGTCACCAGACTTAAATCCGATTGAGAACCTCTGGTGAGACTTAACGAAAGCAGTTGCAGCGCGCAAGCCTAAGAATGTGACTGAACGAAGACTTTTGCCCATGAAGAATGGGCGAAGATACCCGTAGATCGCTGCAAGACACTTGTGTCAAGCTATGCTTCACGTTTAAAAGCTGTTATAACTGGAAAAGGATGTTGTACTATGTACTAAGATTGAATGTCACTTGGGGGTTGAATAAAACTGATAATGATGTGAGCACAGAAAATACATTTGTGGTTATTTCATTATAAATGTTATATTTGTCTGACTTACAAGTGACTCTTTGATTTAATTGTAAACAAGATGACTGAAATGATCAAAATCAATGTAAAACTGGCCAAAACACTCAATTTCAGTGGGGGTTGAATAATTTTGAACACAACTGTATAACAGAATTTTTAGATAACCCGAACCTTGTACGCCGAACTTGAAACCACAAGTTTGCTCAACACTACTGGTGACAGAAACCCTTAGCAAAATGCAGTCACTTTCCTGATTTGACCTAGTTATCTTACTAAAGTCGCTATTGAGTAGCTCCAGTGTTAGCTGAGTGCTGGACTCCACTAAGTAGTCCTCATATTTATCATCTCCCAGCTTACTGCTGCTGATTACTATAGGAAGAGAGTCAGTTAACAGTGGAGGGATGAGGCGAGCCAAAGGGTGTACACCCTATTGAGCGGAATCTAGTGCTTTTTTGGCCACTGGAGATACTCAGTATAGATTTTAGCAAAATTACTACGTGAAATCAAGAAAGTGGCCCAATGTTTTACTTAGAATATCTGTTACAGCGGCAACAAAATACTGACCGATTGCCATTAAAGCCCATTATCTTAGCTGTCAAAAGATACTAGATTCAATACTCAGGACATAGCACTTATTTGAGGGCTAGACATGTAATTAAGGGGTAAGTAGCTGCAAGTGACATCATAAATTTAAATCATAGCCTTTTACTGTCATCTCTCTCTCTGTGCAGCCTCCAGTGACCCCAAAGGGTAAATCTTTTCTTCCAGTTATCACTCCTCTTCCCAATCAGGGAATATAAATGCTCTTTGAGATCTTTTGGTGATGCTATATTGTGCTGTCTACTGTAGTCTGTGTGTAGTCCATTAGACATATTCCCATATTTCCTATATCTCTGCAGGGGAAACTGGTGGAGACCCTTGAAAGCATATAGCATAGTCCATTGAACTGTATCTTCCATAAAAAAGATAAGATGTGCAGCTTGCATCGTGTGGAAATTTTATTTTCCTATTGATTCCTATGAAAGGCCATGCACTTTAGTGTAAATGTCCTGATAGACCATACACTGTACTAGCACAGATTTTTTTTTACTTTCACTACAGACTGAAAAATGAGTACTTGCAGAAGTAAACACATCTTGCACCTAATCAGGTCACATTTTGACACCATGAGCCTGAAGTCTATGGGCATCTGTATTGCAGATATTTTTCAAAACTCTACACTGTGATGCCATATGTTTTAGACCATCATTGTGATGGGTGGCATTTGGACACAGTTCTGATTGATATTTGTGACACTTAGAAGAATAATATAGAAGAAGATGGGTCGGCACTGCGGTTTGCACATGGTAAACGGGTCCACGAAAGGCGTCCCACTATAGTATATAGCGAAGAAGGACCGACGTTATGAAGAGACTTTTATTCAAAGCATAATGGCATCATCAGTGACTAGTTTCGGATCAAGCCTGAACCTTTTTCAAACTTGAGCCAAAACTAGTGTGGTAAGGTGAACAGAAAAGTGTATGGTAAAGTCCTGGAAGGTGTGTATATCCCACCCAGCTTCCTCAACTGGGTGAGGTAAATAAAATCCAGAAGGTTAAAATGGTCTCAGAAATGTGTAGGTTGCTGAGACAGTTTTGTTAAATTTATGGGCTGGATTTTATTGGACTGGGAGAAGGTAGGATTGGTACAGGGACCTCCCCAGTCTACCCCATTCCAGGACAAGATTTCCCCTAGCCTGAGGGATCCCAGCTGAAGCCAGCTGGGATCATCAAGGGGAAATAAAGCACAGTCCAGGCTGTCAGTCTGGGGAGAGTAATGCCTGGAGAAAGCCTGGGAAGCTGGCTGCCCTGCTGGCTAGAGAAGCCGAGTTCTCTGTGTGTATTGTGTTCAATAGGTGAGTTAGGAACTTCACTGTATTAGCCAGGGCCCAGACGGGCAGGTGTTTATTTTGGTTTATGTTTTGTGGTGCTGGACCTTCACCTTACCCAGTGAATTATAACTGGAGTTGCCTGTATTGCCGGAGTGTGATAAATAAAGCAGCATTTGGACTTTAACCCTGTGGTCTGCAAGAGAATCTGTCATCGCCGCCCAACCTAAGAGTGTTACCCCTTACACTAGTCACTGATGATGCTATTATGCTTTGAATAAAAGTCTCTTCATATCATCAAGAAAGTGAGTACTGATCCTTCTTCGCTATATACTTTAGTGGGACGCCTTTCCTGGACCCGTGTACCATGTGCAAACCGCAGTGCCGACCCATCTTCTTCTATATTTTTCTTCTAAGTGTCACAAATATCAAGTCCTTCTTCGCTATATACTTTTAGACTATAAGGATATGGGATTATAATATGATTTTTGTAAAATATAATTCATTTTTTTTTGTGCTTGTTGAAAGTGTGATAATTGTCCTGTGAGCCAATGGGTTAAATGTAAACTTAGAGATTGTAAACTCATATTGGCAGGGCTCGTACCAAATGTTTCTTATAAACAATAGTTTAATTTGCCTGTACTGTGCTGTGTTGGTGGTCTACAATGTCTTTTATGGCTGTTTCTCAATATTGATAAATATTGTTTTAGAATCTCCTATTTTGTAATTTATTTTCCCTTTCTTACTTCCTAATGGAAAAAAAAAGATTACCTTGACCATCCTCAGAAACATATACAATCCCAATTCCCATAAAGTTGGGACGCTGTGAAAAATGTAAATAAATGTAAATAAAAGCAGAATGCAATGATCCGCAAATCTCATAGACCCATATTTTATTCACAATACAACATAGAACACATATCAAATGTTGAAAAGGAGACATTTTACTATTTCATGCAAAAAAATATAACTCATTTACAACTTGATGGCAGCAACGCATCTCAAAAAAGTTGGGACAGGACTATGTTTACCATTTTGTAGCATCCCCTCTTCTTTTAACAACAGTCTGTAAATGTCTAGGAAGTGATGAGACCAATTTCTGGAGTCTTGGGAGAGGAATATTGTCCCATTCTTGTCTGATGTAGGATTCTAGCAGCTAAACAGTCTTCTTTGCCGGATTTTTCATTTCATGATGCGCCATATGTTTTCTATTGGTGAAAGGTCTGTAGTGCAGACAGGTCAGTTCAGCACCCAGACTCTTTTTCTGCAAAGGCATGCTGTTGTGATGGATACAGTACATGGTTTAGCATCATCTTGATGAAATATGGAAGGCGTTTCCTGAAAGAGACATTGTCTAGATGGAAGCATATGCTATTCTAAAACCTCTACATACTGTTTAGCATTAAGAGTGACTTTCCAGATAAATGAAGCTGCCCACACCATAGGCATTAATGCAACCCTATACCATCAGAGATGCAGGCTTTTGAACTGTGCCCTGATAAGAAGCTGGATGGTCCCTCTCCTCTTGAGTCTGCAGACCACAGTGTCCATGGGCTCCAAAAAGAATTTCAAATTTTGATTCACATCTGACCGCAGAACTGTTTTCCATTTTGCCTCAGTCCATTTTCTATGAGCTTTGGCCCAGAGACGATGTTTTTTGGGTCCTGTTGACATAGGGCTTTTCTTTGCATGATACAGCTATAACTTTTACCAAATTCAAAAAGGTAAAAGCATTTTTCTTTGAATATGGTGCATAACTGATAGAATCAGTATTGTTCTCACTGATACAAAACCTGGAGGCAAACCAACAGTATTCTTAATTGTGCTCCCATTACTCTTCAAGGAAATCACAATACATTAAACTCAAGTACAGATATTGGTTTTGTTGAATCGAGTACAGTACTATTGTTTATAATGAACTTATTGTTCTCATTGCAGTACAACACTCATATTATCATATTTTCCAGGGTCACACCAAGAAAGGAACCAAACATAGATGTCAGAGAGAGGACAATGTAACTCTTCCTTGATATATTTAATCATTGATTTGCTAGTATTACACAGACTCCAAATTTAAAAAATAATCATCCAGACATTTCTTTGTGTTTTCCTGCTAAAGAAATAGAAAACATGGCGAGAACCCATAAACTCTTTTACTGTAGTAAATTGTATATCACAATCATATCATATAGGTGAGAAGCAAATACACATGTAGAAAATGAAGAATCATCTGCCCACACTTTTAAATTGTTTGTGTAGATCCCAGTAAAAAAAAAAAAAGCATGAATAGTATATCCACATGCTATACATTGACCTTTGTCTGCTTCTCTGCACAATTGACATTGCTTCTCAGCGTAATAAAAAGTATACAGCCCCCTAATATATATACTGTAAATAAGGAATAGGTATGTGTTTTGATCAAAATGCATAAGCCCACTCATCATGCCAAGATTGCCTTCATGAGTGGGTACCTTGTCGTGGCACCACATGCGACCACCGATGCTACAGCACCACACCAGCAGGTGGCAGGACCCAGCAGTCCAACAGCACCCCTGCTGCAAGACAAAGCCACCCTGGCAGTGGGCCCCACCAACCCTCCAGTACAGCAACAATGGCAACCACACAGTACCGCACCATTTGAACAGATGTCAAGAGCTCACCTTTCTAAATGTATTCAGCAATGTGTGCTATTATTTGCAAAAAAAACAACCCATTGATCAAAAAAATGCAAGGCAAATGGAGAAAAACAACATGAAAAAATACAAATTTCTACAAAACACCAAAAAGACCATAGGAGTGAATTAAGGCTAGTGTTTCTTAGGTCAGTCTTAATAATAAACCCTGCTGACATATGATGTGCCAGAATTATAGAGGGAACAAGGCCGGACCGTCTGCTTTCGGTGATTATTTTCAACATAGTTATCGACCTATTGATGGTTGCACTGAAAAATAATAAATATGTTTGAGGAATTCATATTTCAAATCAGGACTACTTTGTAGTCCTGATTCAATTTCCTGTAGTGATTAACAACAATCACTGAGGTCTATAAAATAAATAATGAATAATTACTCCAAAGTTTTGTGGTATAAGCTAAACAAACATAAGTCCCAACTTCTACCTTCAATGTTTCTGTAGAACTACGAGAATAAAACATTGCTGCACTTTTACAAGGGCTGAAAAATAATCAAAGATATCTGGGAAAATAAATAGCTGATACAATGGCTGAGATCATAAGTGGTGTTGAGCAAATCGAAGCATCCGAATCGGAATTGGATTCGAAGTTTAGAAAAAACTTGATTCGCAACAAATCCGAATTTCCAGACGTTTTGTGGTAATGAACACATTTTTCCTAAAATGGCGCCGACGTGTTACAAAGTGAAAGTAAGAAGCCCAGGATCAATCATGATGCTGTGTAACCAGCCAATCAACAGCTAGCCGTCCCCATGTCACAGCCCTATAAAAATCCTAATCCCACCCGGTCTCAGCCATTTGATAGTGAACTGAGCATAGGGAGAAACATGACAAGTGCTAGGGACAGTGTTTAACTAAGCTTTAATTGTAGAATCTTGGCTGCAGGGATTCAGGGACAGTGTAGGAAGATCATAGGGAGAGTTTTTACACACGGTAGGGAGAGCACAGGGAGGCTGCAGGGACTGCAGGGACAGTGCAGGTTCTGTCCCCATTGTTTAATAGATTGGCAATTCTATTACCCTTGATTCTGAAATTGGGGTGAATAAGCAGCATAATTTAACTGTGTTTGAGGTGTCCTCCTTGTTAAATAGATAACTTCTTGATTCTCAAATTGGGGTGAATAAGTAACATAGTAACATAGTATATAAGGCCTAAAAAAGACATTTGTCCATCCAGTTCGGTCTGTTATCCTGCAAGTTGATCCAGAGGAAGGCAAAAAAAAAAAAAGGGAGGTAGAAGCCAATTTAACTCCCTGGATGAACGACCCATCTCTAGTAGCTATAGCCTGTAATATTATCACACTCCAGAAATACATTCAGGTCTCTCTTGATTTCTTTTAGTGAACTCACCTTCACCACCTCCTTTGTCACAGTCACAGTCCTGGGGATAAATAGATGATGGGAGAGATCTCTGTACTAACCCCTTTGGATTAGTCACATTTAGAGATGGCCTTGTGGTTCGAACGACGGTGAACTTTGCTCGTTTGAGGTTCGCCGAATGAGCGAACATATGGCGATGTCCATCAGGTGGTACAGGACAGCCAATTGAGACATTTCAGCACATGGACATACCCCCTACCTTATAAATAAACCCAATCTGGCCGCCATTTTACATTCAGTCTTTTGCCAGTGTAGGGAGAGGTTGCTGTGTGGAGCAGGGACAGACTGTTAGGGCCACAAAACGCTAGCTAATAGGGCCACAAAAGTCCTTTTAAGGACTGGTATAGGTGTGCTATTGATAGGTGTGACTTACTGAGGGGTGTAGTACCAAACGCTATTGGAACAAATAATTTCTACTGGTGTGATATACCAGTTGCCCCCCAAAAAAAAATGATTAAAGCAGGGGTGTTATATACCAATAATATACTTTCTATATATTGCATTTGGGTAGTGCAGCATTTGTTTGTGGTTTTGCTGCCTTACCGCAGCTACACAGAGTGACAAACACTATTGGAACAAATAATTTCTACTGGTGTGATATACCAGTTGCCCGAAGAAAAAAACTGATTGAAGCCGGGGTGTTATATACCAATAATACACTCTCTATATAGTGCATTTGGGTAGTACAGCATTTGTTTGCGGTTTTGCTGTGTTACCGCAGCTACACAGAGTGACAAATACTATTGGAACAAATAATTTCTACTGGTGTGATATACCAGTTGCCCGAAGAAAAAAACTGATTGAAGCCGGGGTGTTATATACCAATAATACACTCTCTATATAGTGCATTTGGGTAGTACAGCATTTGTTTGCGGTTTTGCTGTGTTACCGCAGCTACACAGAGTGACAAACGTTATTAAAACAAATAATTTCTACTGGTGTGATATACTAGTTGCCCCCCCCCAAAAAAGTGATTGATGCAGGGGTGTTAAATACCAATAATATACTTTCTATATAGTGCATTTGGGTAGTGCAGCATTTGTTTGCGGTTTTGCTGCATTACCGCAGCTACACAGAGTGACAAACACTATTGGAACAAATAATTTCTACTGGTGTGATATACCAGTTGACCGAAGAAAAAAACTGATTGAAGCCGGGGTGTTATATACCAATATTACACTCTCTATATAGTGCATTTGGGTAGTACAGCATTTGTTTGCGGTTTTGCAGTGTTACCGCAGCTACACAGAGTGACAAACGTTATTAAAACAAATAATTTCTACTGGTGTGATATACTAGTTGCCCCCCCAAAAAAGTGATTGATGCAGGGGTGTTAAATACCAATAATATACTTTCTATATAGTGCATTTGGGTAGTGCAGCATTTGTTTGCGGTTTTGCTGCATTACCGCAGCTACACAGAGTGACAAACACTATTGGAACAAATAATTTCTACTGGTGTGATATACCAGTTGCCCCACAAAAAAACGGATTGAAGCTGGGGTGTTATATACCAATAATATACTTTCTATATAGTGCATTTGGGTAGTGCAGCATTTGTTTGCGGTTTTGCTGTGTTACCGCAGCTACACAGAGTGACAAACACTATTGGAACAAATAATTTCAACTGGTGTGATATACCAGTTGCCCACCAAAAAAACTGATTGAGGCAGGGGTATGATATACCTTCTTCCACAAATACTGCTCTTCTATAGGGACTTTTGTCACAGGGTCATTTTGAAAATGACAGGCAGGGGAAGAGGCAGGCCATTCCGCAGGGGTGGTAGGGGTCAGGCAGGTGCACCAGGCCGAAGCCTAAGTGGGAAGTTGCAGAAGGTGCGCGCGATTACATCAAAGGACGCACCAGACTTGGTTGAGTGGCTCACTCAGCCTTCCGCTTCTGCACCCTCCTTATCCTCTCTATCTGCACCCTCTTCACTCTCTGCTGTGTGCACCCCCAAAGACACCACCACAACCATATCCCTTCCGCTCAAGTCAGAGGAATAATTTTCCCATCCATTCCAAGACCTTACCGATGCGCAGCCATTCTTGGCATCGGATCAGGAAGAGGAGGTATCAACGGTCGCCACCCAGCAGTCTGACGACAGTACCCCGATCAGTCCAAGAAGGGTGGTCCCCAATGTTGCTGTCTACTCCGAGATCTCTAATGTCAGTGGTGGTGAAGGTGACGATGATGACGTGTCAATGGAGCAAGGGAGCAACACCGTCAGAACCCACAAAGCCAGACTCCCGGCACTCTGCGTCCTGCCTCTTCTCCTTCTCCTTCTCTTCTCTCCTCCCATTTGTCCTCCACTCCACCTTACACCGTGCCGTTGTCGCGTTCATCTGGCAAAAGGCAGGCTTCTCTGGCCCAAATGTTCGAGCGAAAAAAGATGATGACGCCGGATAACCCTCTTGCCCAACAGCTGACTGCTGGCTTGTCGGAACTGCTAGCCCGCCAACTACTGCCATATAAACTGGTGGACTCTGAGGCATTTAGAAAATTTGTGGCCATTGGCAGACCGCAATGGAAGGTCCCCGGAAGGAAATATTTCGCCCAGAAGGGCATCCCGGAGCTATATGGCCATGTTCAGTGGCAAGTGAATATATCTGTGGCACACAGTGTTGGTGCCAAGATACATCTGACCACAGACACATGGTCTAGCAAACACGGGCAGGGAAGGTGCATAACTTTTACTGCCCACTGGGTTAACCTTCTGACGGCCGTCAAGCATGCAATCCGTGGCACCCGTGTGGATTTGGTGTTGCCACCATGGATTGCATGCAGGCCTGCCTCTTCTTCTCCTCCTACTCCATCCTCCGTCTCCTCCTCTGCTGACTCCTCCTTTTCCACTGCTAACGCCTCTTCCGCTGCGCCCCCCAAGCTCCCAAGAACCTATTCGACGTGCCAGATGAGACGTTGCCATGCTGTGCTGCGGCTGTTGTGCCTCGAAGGCAAGAGCCACTCCATCATGCTCTCCTTTCAGCTTTCCTGTCACAGGCCGATCAGTTGCTAACCCTGCTCAATTTGACAGTTGGTAAAGTGGTGTGCGACAACGGTGCCAATCTGCTGAGCGTGCTGAAACAGGGCAAAATGACACACGTGCCGTGTATGGCACATGTCCTGAACTTGAATAGGTTCTTGGGAGCCCCCCAAGCTCCCAAGAACCTATTCGACGTGCCAGATGAGACGTTGCCATGCTGTGCTGCGGCTGTTGTGCCTCGAAGGCAAGAGCCACTCCATCATGCTCTCCTTTCAGCTTTCCTGTCACAGGCCGATCAGTTGCTAACCCCGCTCAATTTGACAGTTGGTAAAGTGGTGTTATTTGACCGCGCCAGTGGCTGCTTATGTGCGACACATGCAGACTTCTGAGGCCATTTGATGAGATCACCAAACTGGTCAGTCACAGCCAGGGGGCGCCATCAGTGACATTGTACCTTAAGCCTTCTTTCTGGAGCATACATTGCGTTGTGTCATTGATCAAGCCGTCGAGGAGCAGGGAGATGAGCAAGTCGGAATGCTGGATAAATTCAGAGGGGGGGCTACTCCATCTGAGACAAGTCAACAGGAGTCTGAAGAGGAGTCAGAGGAGGAGGGTGTCGGGGTGGAGGAGGAGCAAGAAGAGCATGCTTTAAACTTTTCTGGGATCCCTGGTGTTGTCCGTGGCTGGGGGGAGAAGACCGAGGACGACATTATGCTGGACAATTAGCAGGAGCCAGGCCACTCCACCGCTTCTAGCTTAGTGCAAATGGGGGCCTTCATGCTCCATTGTTTGAAGAGGGACCCCCGTATATAAAGCACAAAGAGCAAGGACCAGTACTGGGTGGCAACGTACTTAGACCCCGGTACAAACACAAAATGGCGGACATGTTACCAGCATCACAGAGGGCTGTAAGAATGCAGCACTTCCAGGCCTTCCTTCGAGAAATGCTGCATTCATCTTTTGCCGGCGCTGGCAGAGGAATTTCCACTCACAGAGAAACAGTTGGGGGTACCAATCCAACAACGCACGCAAGAATAGGGCGGTTTGAAGATGTTTTGGTCACTTCGGATATGAGATCATTCTTGCAGCCAACCCATCGACAGCCGCCCTCCGGATCCAGCCTCAGGGAACGTCTAGACTGGCAGGTGTCCGACTACATCGGGTTAATGTCCGATGTGGACGCTCTGTGAAGCGAGGAACCCCTGGACTACTGAGTGTGCAGGCTTGACCTGTGGCCAGAGCTGACATAATTTGCCATGGAACTCTTTTCTTGCCCCTCGTCTAGAGTCCTGTCCAAAAAGGCGTTTAGCGCAGCAGGGGGGATCGTGACCGATAAGCGCATTCGCCTAGCTTACGACAGTGTGGACTACCTCACATTTCTAAAAATGAATGAGGCATAGATCTCGGAGGAATTCAACACAAGTGACGAGTCGACGACGTTTAATTGAATTTCCTCATGACAGCCCACAAATATCCGCCACCACCCAGAACAAATAAGGGTCCCTGTCTTTGGTAAATACAGCGGCATAAAAGGCCTTTTCTGTATGTTGAATGCCTAATGTTTTGGGCCTTGGAGGAATTCAACACCTGTGATGACCACGTGTTTCAACTATTATTATTATGGGTTTTAAAAGAGGGAGGATCGAACTATAGGCCAATTTCACTCCTTAATTTAGATAACAAAATCTTCACTTCCATATTAGCCAGGCGGTTGAACGCCATTCTACCCGATTTAATACATAAGGACCAGGTGGGGTTCATCCCTGGGAGAGAAGCCCCAGACAATATAAGAAAAGTTCGGAATTTAGTGCAGGGAGCTAATCAACGTAAAATACCTCTAGTACTATTGGCTCTAGACATAGAAAAGGCGTTCGACTCAGTCTCGTGGGTCTATTTAAACAAAGTACTATCTAAGATGGGAATAAGTGGTCCCTTCCTTGCAGCGGTGAATTCATTGTATTCCTGTCCTGAAGCGAAACTTAAACTTCCCACCTCTAGTCCTTCCCCTATAAGGATTTATAGAGGTACACGACAGGGCTGCCCCTTATCTCCTGCCCTCTTTGCGTTAGCAATGGAGCCTTTGGCCATTCATATTAGAGGCAACCCTGACATTAACGGAATGACTATAGGTGGGACGGAATACAAACTGAGTTTATTTGCGGATGACTTGTTAATGTCCATTACAAATCCCACAGTGTCCCTCCCTAACCTGCTGCTTCTGTTAAAGTCCTTTTCAGAAGTCTCGGGCCTTAAAATTAATCACAATAAATCAGAACTCCTCCCTTGCAATGTTTATCCCCAGCAGAAAGATCAATTAATAGGTAACTTTCCATTCCAGCTTATGGCGCATTATATTTCCTATTTAGGGACGTCATTGCCGACCAAACCAGAATTGGTTTACAAGTTTAACTTCCCCCCGATGTACAATAAAATTAGACAAGATTTGAAATCTTGGACCTCCCTGCCGGTATCATGGATTGGCAGGATTCATATAGTCAAAATGGTAGTGCTTCCAAGACTATTGTACTTGTTTAGAACGCTACCAGTCCCAGTCCCTTTAGCCGACTTAAAATCTCTGCAAAGGGATGTTATGAAGTTTATATGGGCTAATAAGAGACCTCGCATTTCTAAATCCACGATGTGCAAACATAAATTCCAAGGGGGGTTATCAGTACCAGACTTCTTGAAATACTTTGGAGTCGGGAAGGAATTTTTTATTCCCCTAAAGTGGAGAAAATTGGCTTCTACCTCACAGGGTTTTTGGCCTTCCTCTGGATCAACTTGCAGGATAACAGGCCGAACTGGATGGACAAATGTCTTTTTTCGGCCTTATGTACTATGTTACTATGTTACTATGTTACTATGTTACTTTAGAGCTGCTAGGTTAGCTCAGCTCTTTCTAACACAACTGGACAAGAGAAAGCAGTCTCTCTAGAAATGTCCAACATGGCGCCTTATACTTGGAAGGCCTTGATATGGACGGCTTCATCTTTGCACATCCCTCCTATCACATTATTCATTGATACTCTGGAGGTCAGTACGTTTCAAATATAAGTTGCAGTCCACTCCATCCCCGCTGACCCCGATTTTTGGCAACCCGTTGTTTCGCCCGGGTTTGCATCCCACGTCTTTTCACTGGTGGATCAGCAACAACCTTTGCACACTACACAAATTTCTCCTTAGAGGCACTTTAGATTCTAAAAGGGGTTTCTTGGAGAAACACTCTCCTCCTGATGGAGAACATTTAAATGTTAATAGCATCTTCTCCTTTTTGAAGTCATTAGTAGGGTAAGCCCAGAACATAGACTTCACCCCTTTTGAAAGAATGGCCACATATTCTCTGTATAAGCAAGGTCTCCTGTCCAGAGTGTATGGATACCTTGATGCTCACCCAGGAGGGATAAAAATTCCTTACATGTTGGCTTGGGAAAGCGACATTGGACGGGAGTCCTCTGCTTCCACTTGGTTCCAGTGTTCGCAAACACTTACGAAGGGTTCCTGGCAAGTTACCCTAGCTGAGACCTCTATTAAAATTTTACATAGAACATACATGGTTCCAGCCAGGTTACATCTTATGTACCCAGAGGTATCCGGGAAGTGTTTTAGGGGATGTGATGCGGACGGTACGATGCTACACACTTGGTGGAATTGCCCGGTGGTGAGACTTTTTTGGGATCAGATTTGCTCAGTAATTGCTTCCACCTTAAGCTGTAGTTATCTGGCTACGATCTCCCAATGTCTATTGGGCGACAAACCCTCTGGGTTATCCATGGCTAATTTTAAGCTATCACAATTTATCTTGCTGGCTGCAAGAATTCATGTCGCTTTTAAATGGCGCACACCCTCGCTTAGCAAACAAGCGATTATAGATAGGGTTAACAAATTGCTTCTCTGTGAAAGACTCTCTGCAATCAGGACAGATACTGTTGATGTTTTTGAAAAAGTCTGGAACCCTTGGATGTCATCTACTTTCTCTGTGGACCTCAGATACACCTTCACGTTATAATGCATATGTATGCGATTGTATAGCTTCTCATTGTGATTGCTTACTTCTGATATTGATTGATCCGAGTTGTTTATTTTCTTTTCTTTTTATTGTTAGATCTTATCTAATAACGCATATTGAAGATAATCTATGATGCAATATTGGTCTGTAATGTATCTTTATGCTGTAATTTTCTTATATGAATCATAAAATAAATGATTTTTTGGAACTAAAAGAGGGAGGATTTTGTTAGCCATGTTTTTAATCCAATGTTTTATTTTTAGTTCTTTTAAACATATGTATTTGACCTGTATTTGTAGTGGCCTTCAGTAAAATTTATATCCATTGACCATCTAATAGATCTCCAGCCAAATAATCACTTGATCTTTTCTGTGCGTTGAATGCATAGTTTTTGGGGCCTGTAGTCCACTGGCCTGCTGTAAAATTGATATCCAATGACCGTGTAATCTTCCTCCAGCCACATACTTACTTGTTCTTTTCTGTAGGCTGAATGCATAATTTTTGGGACCTGTAGTCCACTGGCCTGCTGTAAAATTGATATCCAATGACCGTGTAATCTACTTCGAGCCACATACTTACTTGTTCTTTTATGTACGCTGAATGCATAATTTTTGAGGCCTATAGTCCACTGGCCTGCTATAAAATTCATATCCAATGACCGTGTAATCTACCTCCAGCCACATACTTGTTCTTTTCTGTACGTTTAATGCATGTTTTTTGGGGCCTGTAGTCCACTGGCCTGCTGTAAAATTGATATCCAATGACCGTGTAATCTACCTCCAGCCACATACTTACTTGTTCTTTTCTGTAGGCTGAATGCATAATTTCTGGGACCTGTAGTCCACTGGCCTGCTGTAAAATTTATATCCAATGACCGTGTAATCTACTTCCAGCCACATACTTACTTATTCTTTTATGTACGCTGAATGCATAATTTTTGGGCCCTATAGTCCACTGGCCTGCTGTAAAATTGATATCCAATGACCGTGTAATCTACCTCCAGCCACATACTTACTTGTTCTTTTCTGTACGCTGAATGCATAATTTTTGGGGCCTGTAGTCCACTGGCCTGCTGTAAAATTAATATCCAATGACCGTGTAATCTACCTCCAGCCACATACTTACATGTTTTTTCTGTACGCTGAATGCATAATTTTTGGGTCCTGTAGTCCCCAGGCCTGCTGTAAAATTGATATCCAATGACCGTGTAATCTACCTCAAGCCACGTACCGTATTTTTCGCCCTATAAGACGCACCGGCCCATAAGACGCACCTAGGTTTTTGGGGAGGAAAATAAGAAAAAATATATTTTTAACCAAAAGGTGTGCTTTTGGTGGGTTTGGAACTAATGGTGGTCTGTGGATGGCACTATTACTGGGGATCTGTGAAGGACACTGTTATGGGGGGATCTGTGGATAACGGACACTGTTATGGGGGGATCTGTGGATGACGGACACTGTTATGGGGGATCTGTGGATGACGGACACTGTTATGGGGGGGAATCTGTGGATGACGGACACTGTTATGGGGGGGATCTGTGGCTTGCACTGTTACAGGGGGATCTGTGGCTGGCACTGTTACAGGGGGGATCTGTGGCTGGCACTGTTATATATGTGCCATCCACAGACCCCCCACCCCATAACAGTGCCATCCACAGACCCCCCAGCCCATAACTGTGCCATCCACAGATGTCCCCCATAAAAATGTCATCCACAGATCCCCCCCGCCGCTCCAGTATACTAATATAAAATGTCTTATTCAATTAATAGTTATTAAACATGCCCCCCAACTCCTAATAGTACCGTACATCCTAACCGCTTCAGTACAACGCAGGCAGGCAGGCCGGGCGGCCGGCGCGTCACTCACTGACGCCACTTGCCTGTGCCGCCTGCTTCATTCATAAAGTAGGCGGTGCAGGCACGTGACATCAGGGAGTTACGCTGCCGCCCGCCCGGCCTGCCTGCCTGCATTCTACTGAAGCGGTTAGGATGTACGGTACTATTAGGAGTGGGGGGGCATGTTTAATAACTATTAATTGAATAAGACATTTTATATTAGTATACTGGAGCGGCGGGGCTATAGTACAGTGACTGCACCACCCCGCCGGCCCCCAGCTCCTCCTCCCAGTCCCTTCCCCGCTCGCTCGTACATCGCAGCTTGCGATGTAAAACTGCCAGCATTCGCCCCATAAGACACAGGGGCATTTCCCCCCCATTTTGGGGGGAGAAAAAGTGCGTCTTATGGGGCGAAAAATATGGTACTTGTTCTTTTCTGTATGCTGAATGCATAATTTTTGGGGCCTGTAGTCCACTGGCCTGCTGTAAAATTTATATCCAATGACCGTGTAATCTACCTCCAGCCACATACTTACTTGTTCTTTTCTGTAGGCTGAATGCATAATTTTTGGGGCCTGTAGTCCACTGGCCTGCTTTAAAATTGATATCCAATGACCGTGTAATCTACCTTCAGCCACATACTTACTTGTTCTTTTCTGTACGGTGAATAAATAATTGTTGGGGCCTCGGAGGAATTCAACACCAGTGACGACCACGTGTTATCGAATTTCAACTATGGGGGTTAGGGGTTTATTCAAGAGGGGGGATTTCGTTAGGCATGTTTTTAATCCAATTTAATATTTTTAGTTCTTATGTTATATATGTATTTGACCTGTATTTGTACTGGCCTTCAGTAAAATTGATATCCATTGACCATGTAATATACCTCCGGCCACATAATCACTTGATCTTTTCTGTCCGGTGAATGCCTAATGTTTGGGGCCTGTAGTCCAGTGGCCTACAGTACATTTTTTATCCATTGACTGCATAATGTACCTCGAGCCACATAATCAGAATTTCAGAGAATTTACCTTTAAGACGCATAAAAATGTCCCCAGATTAAGACACATATTTTTTGTTGGAATTTTTGTCATTGATCCCCCTCCAGTATGTCACTGTCCATGTTGTGGGACTATTTGTGCACTTCTACTAAGTATTTGGTGGCTGCAAATATGAGCTGAACGTTTTTCAGGTTCGCCTGCCATTAAAGTGAATGGGGGCCGCTGCAAACTTGTGGTTCGCGAACATTTAATCGCCGTCCCGGCCGATGTTTGTCCATCACTAGTCACATTATCGCGATGTTTCGCTGCATGTGACTGCTCAGACATGGGAACGGAACTTGATGCATCACGTGAGCGTTCCAGTGATACGTTCCTTTGAGCGGAAGTGACAGCGCATAATGTACTTGCGCAGTGAAACACAGACCACGCCAACACCTCATGTGAGCCTGCAATCCCGACCAGGTCATAATTGTTGTTCAGTTATGTTTTTAATTACTATTTTATTCTGCACCTGGGTATGTACTTATGAAATTAGGTTAACTCATTTATGTATTTGGAATTTATATGGAATATATGCACTTGTATGTTTATTCACATTCACAATTATGTATCTGCACTAATTTATACTGTATTCTGGGAATAATCATGAACTTTTTATATTTTTTATACACTATATATTGTCTTTTTGTATAATCATGTGGATGATTGATATTGATCACCCTATTTATATGCTTGGAGCACCCATTGCTTGTATCACTGCTTTTGAAAGGTTCCAGTGTGTGGACCTAAACGTTGCAACGGTTGAATAAATTACACTTTTTTACCTAAGGAAGTGCCATGGACATTTTGGTATTTGTACTGACCCCTGATATATTAATACATAGTTGTTAGATCTCCCCTCAGTCGTCTTTTTTCTAAAGTGAATAACCCTAATGTTGATAATTAGGGTTGAGCGAACACGAACTGTAAAGTTCGGGTTCGTACCGAACTTTACGGTGTTCGGCACCCAAACCCGAACCCGAACATTTCAGTAAAAGTTCGGGTTCGGTGTTCAGGTAATACTAATATACCATCGGATCGGAGTTTTCTACAATCCGATGGTATATTTTAACTTGAAGCGTCCCCATCACCATGGGAACGCCTCTATGTTAGGATATACCATCGGATTTGAGTTAGATCGTAAAAACTCAGATCTGACAGTATATTATAACACAGAGGCGTTCCTATAGTGATGGGGACGCTTCAAGTTAGAATATACTGAGAACTGTGGACATAACGGCCCCCTGCTGCCTGTCAGCACCCGATCTCTTACAGGGGGCTGTGATCCGCACAATTAACCCCTCAGGTGCCGCACCTGAGGGGTTAATTGTGCGGATCTCAGCCCCCTGTAAGAGATCGGGTGCTGCCAGGCAGCAGGGGCCAGACCCCCCCTCCCTCCCCAGTATTAAAATCAATGGTGGCCAGTGTGGCCCCCCCTTCCTCCCCAGTATTAAAATCATCGGTGGCCAGTACTGCCCCCCCACCCCCCTATTAAAATCATTGGTGTCCAGTGCGCCCCCCCCACCCCCACCCCTATATAAAATCATTGGTGGCAGTGGCCACAGGTTAACAACCCCCCCCCCCCCATCATTGGTGGCAGCGGAGCGGAAGTTCCGATCGGAGTCCCAGTTTAATCGCTGGGGCTCCGATCGGTTACCATGGCAGCCAGGAAGCTACTGCAGTCCTGGCTGCCAAGGTTACTTAGCACTTTTAGAAGCATTATACTTACGTGCGCTGTCTGTGGCCGGCCGGGCGCTCCTCCTACTGGTAAGTGACAGGTCTGTACTATAAGCAATGCGCCGCACAGACCTTTCTCTTACCAGTAGGAGGAGCGCCGGCCGGCCACAGACAGCGCACGTAAGTATAATGCTGCTAAAAGTGCTAAGTAACCATGGCAGCCAGGACTGAAGTAGCGTCCTGGCTGCCATGGTAACCGATCGGAGCCCCAGTGATTAAACTGGGACTCCGATCGGAACTTCTGCTCCACTGCCACCAATGATGGGGGGGGGAGGCCGCACTGGACACCAATCATTTTAATACTGAGGAGGGAGGGGGGTCTGGCCCCTTACTGCCTGGCAGCACCTGATCTCTTACAGGGGTCTGTGATCCGCACAATTAACCCCTTAGGTGCGGCACCTGAGGGGTTAATTGTGCGGATCACAGCCCCCTGTAAGAGATCAGGTGCTGCCAGGCAGAAGGGGGCCGTTATGTCTACAGTTCTCAGTATATTCTAACTTGAAGCGTCCCCATCACCATGGGAACGCCTCTATGTTAGAATATACCATCGGATTTGAGTTAGATCGTGAAAACTCAGATCCAACAGTATATTCTAACACAGAGGCATTCCCATGGTGATGGGGATGCTTCAAGTTAGAATATACTAAGAACTGTGTACATAACTGCCCCCTGCTGCCTGGCAGCACCCGATCTCTTACAGGGGTCTGTGATCCACACAATTAACCCCTCAGGTGCCGCAGACCCCCCTCCCTCCCCAACATTAAAATCATTGGTGGCCAGTGCGGCCCCCCACCCCCACCCTACCCCCCCAATTAAAATCATTGGTGTCCAGTGCGGCCCCCCCCCTATTAAAATCATTGGTGTCCAGTGCGGCCTCCCCCCCATCATTGGTGGCAGTGGAGCGGCATTTCCGATCGGAGTCCCAGTTTAATCGCTGGGGCTCCGATCGGTTAGCATGGCAGCCAGGACGCTACTGCAGTTACTGGTCTGTGGCTGGCCGGCACTCATCCTACTGGTAAGTGAAAGGTCTGGCGGCGCATTGCTTATACCACAGACCTGTCACTTACCAGTAGGAGCGCCCGGCCGGCCACAGACAGCGCACGTAAGTATAATGCTGCTAAAAGTGCTAAATAACCATGGCAGCCAGGACTGCAGTAGCGTTCTGGCTGCCATGGTAACCGATCGGAGACCCAGCGATTAAACTGGGACTCCGATCGGAACTGCCGCTCCGCTGCCACCAATGATGGGGGGGGGGCGCACTGGACACAAATGATTTTAATAGGGGGGGTGGGGGTGGGGGTGGCCGCACTGGCCACCAATAATTTTAATACTGGGGAGGGAGGGGGGGCCCGCACTGCGGCAACTGAGGGGTTAATTGCGCGGATCACAGCCCCCTGTAAGAGATCGGGTGCTGCCAGGCAGCATGGGGCAGTTATGTACACAGTTCTTAGTATATTCTAACTTGAAGCGTCCCCATCACCATGGGAACGCCTCTGTGTTAGAATATACTGTCGGATCTGAGTTTTCACGATCGTGAAAACTCAGATCTGAAAAAGCTAATACTATTATTTTCCGTTATAACCATGTTATAACGGAAAATAATAAAGTGAAGTTCGGGTCCCCATTGACGTCAATAGGGTTCGGGTGCAAGTTTGGATCAAGTTCGGGTCCCGAACCCGAACTTTTTTTTAAAGTTCGGCCGAACTCCCCGAACCCGAACATCTAGGTGTTCGCTCAACTCTATTGATAATCTTTCAGGGTACTGTAGTACCCCCATTCCAGTTATTAGTTTAGTTGCCCTCCTCTGTACCCTCTCCAGATCTGCTATGTCTGCCTTGTTCATAGGAACCCAGAACTGTTCACAGTACTCCATGTGTGATCTGACTAGTGATTTGATGCAACCCATTATCTTATTGTCCTTTGCAGCAGCTGCCTGACACTGGTTTCTACAGCTTAGTTTGCTGTTCACTAAAATTCCTAGGTCCTTTTCCATGCCAGTGTTACCCAGTGTTTTACCATTTACTATGTACGGATGATTTTCATTATTCCTTCCTATGTGCATAACCTTACATTTGTCAATGTTAAACCTCATCTGCCACTTCTCTGCCCAAGCCTCTAATATATCCAGATCCCTCTGTAGTAGTATACTGTCCGATGGTGCATTGTTCTTCTTATCTGTTATAGATTTGTTTGCTCTTCTAGCGTTGAGTAGTTCCTTATATATTTAGGGTGATAGATTATTCATTATTATGTAAGTGATACTCAGAGACCGACTTTTGGATCTAGGTTACCCAGCGAGGAATGTCTCAGCAGCCCTCCATAGGGCCGCTAAACTTGACTGCAATTCCCTGTTGATGGAAAAACGAAGGGATAGGACACCACCTCGCTTTGCCTTTGCCTTCAAATATAGTCCCGCCGCAGAAGCAATTAGGCGGGTTATCAATGAGAACTGGGACCTATTGAAAGGGGACTCTTCTTTGAACAACTTTTCTAGTCAGCGACCTTTGGTCACATTTAGAAAATGCCCAACCCTCAAGGACAAGTTGGTTAAAAGTGTATTTAGTATACCCCAGGAAGAGACCTGGCTTAAGAAATCCAGAGGGAACTACAGGTGTGGGCATTGTTCTTTTTGTGCACTAAACGTTTGCAGCAAATGGCTCCATATAGGAGGAGTAAAACATGTAGTACGCGACTTTATCAATTGTCGCACACCATATATCGTATACGTAGTTTTTGCCCTTGTAAAAGATTTTATATTGGCAAAACGATCCGCCCCTTATTTGAGCGAATCCGCGAGCATGTCGGTTCTGTGCGTTCAGGTAAAGGATGTCCCCGCTTGATTGAGCACATGCGCACCGCCCATGATGCCCGTCCACGTTGTCTTTCCTTTGCGGGAGTCGAATATGTCCGACCCATCCCTAGAGGAGGGGATCGGCATCGTCTGCTCCTGCAGAGGGAAGCAAGGTGGATCTTGCTTACAGGGGCCATGGGAGCGGCGAGGCTAAACTACAGGAACGATATGTCGGTTTTCCTCTAAGGGGGAACAATGTGTGTGTTTAGCCAGCAATCGATGGTGCATCGTTCTTCTTATCTGTTATAGATTTGTTTGCTCTTCTAGCGTTGAGTAGTATAGCATTAAGACGGCGCAGACCGGCAGCTCCCTGGGTCATGCGCCGCCTGCCGCAGCTCCCTCCTCATGTGCCGCCTGCCCCGCCTGCCTGTTCATTCATAAAGTGAGATAAGCAGGCAGGTGGCGCATGAGGAGGGAGCTGCGTAAGGCGGCGCATGACCAAGGGAGCTGCCGGTCTGCACCGTCTTAATGCTATACATACGGTACTACAGTAAGTACAGAACAGTGCGGTATACATTAAGATATGGATCGGATTGAATGTACTTAACAGCTGCGGGGCCCGGTGTATTAGAGTAGAATCACTGCACCAAGCCCCGCCATGAGTGTCTCCGCCTCCTCCCTCCACACTGATGCATCTGATGGGGGATCTGTAGATGACACTTATGGGGATCTGTGGATGACATAAGTGTCATCCACAGAGCCCCATAAGTGTCATCCATAGATCCCCCATCAGTGTCATCCACAGATCCCCCATCAGTGTCATCCACAGATCCCCCCATAACAGTGCATCAGCCACAGATCCCCCATAACAGTGCTTCATCCACAGATCCCCCATAACAGTGCGTCATCCACAGATCCCCTATAAAAGTGCGTCATCCACAGATCCCCAATAATAGTGTCATCCACAGATCCCTCATAACAGTGCATCATCCACAGATCCCCAATAATAGTGTCATCCACAGATCCCTCATAACAGTGCATCATCCACAGATCCCCCCATAACAGTGCGTCATCCACAGATCCCCCCATAACAGTGCGGCATCCACAGACCACCATTAGTTCAAAACCTACCATAAGCACACCTTTTGTTTCAAAATATCTTTTTCCTATTTTCCTCCTTAAAATACTAGGTGCGTCTTATAAAGCGAAAAATACGGTATACATTTTACCATTTATATAATTGAAGAACATTTTAGGGTTAGTTTTCATCTCTTTGGCAATTATTCTCTCGGTCTCTAGTTTGGCTGCTTTTATTAGTTTTTTACATATTCTATTTTTTCCTTAAAGTTTTTCAGTGCTTCCGCGCTACCGTCCTGTTTTAGTTATTTAAATGCTTTTTTGTGCTTTCTTTACAGTTATATTTATCCACATTGGTTTCTTCTTGTTTCTTAACCTTTTATTCCTATAAAGTATGTACCTCTCACAATTAGATTTTAGGATGCTTTTAAAAATATCCCATTTTGTGGCTGTATTTTTTATTTTTGAGGACTTGTTCCAGTTAGTTAGGCCTATGGCCTCTCTTAGTTGGCTAAATTTAGCTTTTTTGAAGTTTGGAATTTTTGTTCCTCGATGAAGAAACACTCTTTTGAATGATAATTGGAAAGTTATTTCTTTATGGTCACTATTTCCCAGGTGTCCCCCAACCTGCACATCTGTTCTGTCAGGTCTATTGGTTAAGGGTCCATTCACATGGACACATCGTGCTGCCCCATAGAAATGAATGGGAACGCCCCATAGAAATGAATGCGGAACGAAATTGCGGAGGTGTGAATGGACCCTAATACAAATCCAGTATGGCCATCCCTCTAGTCGGGTCCTGAACCAGTTGGGAAAAGGTAATTGTCTTTGGTTATTGCCAAGAACGAGTCTATATCTGGGTAGTTAAAGTCCCCCATAATAACCACTTCATTATGATTTGCCACCTCGTCTATCTCGTTTAGTAGTAGATTTTCTGTGGACTCTGTTAAATTACAGTAGGTGGTTTATAATAAACTCCTATTAGCAATTTAATATTGTTTTTGCCTCCATGTATTTCTACCCACAGTGACTCCACATGTTCATGTCCCTCATTTATATCTTCTCGGACTGTGGGCTTTAGACAGGACTTTACATAAAGGTAGTCCCCTCCCCCTCTCTGGTATTGGTGATCCTTTCTAAACAGACTGTATCCCTGTACATTAACTGCCCAGTCAAACCTATCTTCCAGCCATGTCTCAGTTATTCCCACTATGTCATAGTCCTCCTCACACATCACTAATTCCAGTTCCCCAGTTTTATTAGTCAGGCTTCTGGCATTAGTATACATACATTTAAGAGGTGTATGTATATTATTTACCCTACACCTTTCCTTCTGAACTGTTCTAGTCCCTCCATCCATTCCTCCCACAGTCCTATTACCTATCTTCCCATCCTATAATGTAATTACTCTCCCCCCCAGTCCCTAGTTTAAACACTCCTCCAACCTTCTAATCATCTTCTCCCCCAACACAGCTGCCCCTTCCCCATTGAGGTGCAGCCCATCCCTTCGATAGAGCCTGTAGCCAAGAGAGAAGTTGGCCAGTTCTCCAGGAACCCAAACCCCTCCTTCCTACACCAGTTCTTGAGCCACTTGTTAACCTCCCTAATTTCCTGCTGCCTTTCTTGTGTGGCTCGTGGTACCGGTAGTATTTTGGAAAATACTACCTATGAGGTCCTTGCCCTAAGCTTTTGACCTAAATCCCTAAAATAATTTTTAAGGACGCTCCACCTGCCTCTAACCTTGTCATTGGTTCCGATATGAACCATGAGCGCTGGATCTTCTCCAGCCCCTCCCAGTAATCTGTCAACCCGATCAGCGATGTGTCGAACTCGAGCGCCAGGAAGACAACACACCATTTGATGATCCTGTCATACCACCATGCACCACCATGCAAATCATGGCATTGTCACGCAGTTCTACACCTGGTCAGGCTGGACGAACAGAGTCACACTGGGGAGGAACTGCTCAGTGTCAACAACTAAGAAATTGAATCCTGTCTGTCTTCTCGCCAACTGGAGATAGGAACTATTGGAACCGATAATGAGAAGAACATTCTGTCTGCTCTCATTCAGGGAGGGATGAACCATACACTCTGCATTGTGCATGTCCCGTTGTCACCCAGTTCCTGAAGTTTTCCACCTAACTGTAAGACATCTTGAAAATGTCAAGGAAACTGTGCATGCACTTCAGCCACTTTTACAGTTCAAAACATGCCCTCCCTGACCTGCAAGGGCAGAATGATGTACCTCTACATCACCTCATATGCAACTTTTTCACATGTTGGAACTCCATAGTCCACATGTTGGACTGACTGTATGAGCACAGTAAACCCCTGACTGATTTCTTGATAATGTAGATGGACAGGACTACTCACCGGTGTAACTTACTACAGTGGCAGTTCATGTGTGACACCTGCCATTTGTTTAGATCCTCTGAGGAGGCCACTTTATTTGTCAGTCGCCAGAACTACAGGATGAATGGTGTCATTCAGAAAATGAATCTATGCCAGCAAGGGTACTGGCATTGATTTAAAGTTTAATGTGCACCAGTTTTATGACACACATATTGATAAATGTGTTGGTTCCTTGGTGACCCACCTTTGTAAAAGTGGCAAATGTGGCAGACAAGAGCAAAAGTCAAATAGTTTGGCTGGGGCATCAAAATATGTGATTTTTTAACACCACAAAACTGGCAGTTTCATTTACTGACCATTCATGTGTGCTTCCGTCCATATAAACAAAAATCTTCATGCTGCAACTTACAACTTTTGTCTGTCTAAATAATTAGAATTGAAGAAAACTCAAGCTTTATCTTAATAGACACTGTAACTAATATTGTCATTAATATGGGGCATCCAAGGCAGGCATTATGAAGACATCTAAGCAGGCACTTAAGGAAATCAACTATATAGACCAAACATGGTGTGAACTAAACCTTGAGAATCTGATATGAAAAATAATCTTGCAAATGAATTTGAATTTACAGCTAGAATAATTCTTTCCATCTTTCAAATAAATTATTTTGCGTGTTTTGCTCCTACCACAGCTGGTGTTATCTGGACATCTCAGCCTTAACCAAAAATCACATTTCTTGCTGGCTTCAAATTAAGTCCAAGAACTTGTTAGGAGATAATCTGACCTTTCTAATTAATGACATACATGTGCGTACATTTTTAGTACATGGAAAAAATGAGACAAAAGTGTAGGCGAACATTATAATAGTAGGGGTTTGTTGGCTCAATAAAATGATTTATCACAAAAGGCATCAAACATTTCTTTTTTAAGAGCTGAGTATTTCAAGTTTAATGGTAACTCCTAATAAAAATCTGGATAGATAGATAGAATAGATTAGAAAGATAGATCAACCTGTAAATTTGTATGTATATTAATTGATAGGCATGGATCTCTCTCTCAATCTCTTATTTTCTCTCTCTCTGTATAGTGTTGTTTGAAAATTTGTTAATCTTTCAGAAGTCCTAAAAGTAGATAATGATAACCAAATCAGTCAAATGAGTCAAAAATATAAGACTTGGTTATTTATTTATTTATTGAGGAAAATGATTCAATATCATATGTCTGTGAGTGGAAAAAGTATGTGAACCTTTGTTTAGTATCTGCTGTGACCCCCTTGTGTAGCAATAACGGCAACTAAACATTTATGGTAATTGTTGATTAGCCCCATTCATCAGCTAGGAGGAATTATAGCTCATTACTTTATACAAAACCCCTTCAAATCTGTTGTGTTGTTGGGTTTCCTCCCATAAACTGCTTGCTTCAGGTCCTTCCACAACATTTATATTCTATTAAGGTCAGGACTTTTATTTAGATATTCGAAAACTTCAACTTTATTCTTCTTTAACAAATTTTTGATAAAATTACGTGTGCTTAGGGTCATTGTTCTGCTGCATGGCCCACATTCTCTTGAGATTCAATTAGCAAACTGCAGATGGGCAGCAATGTTCTTGTTGGAGAGCAGCAGCTTTCTCCTTGAATCTTACCATCCACATCATTGTTGTTTCATGTCCTCCTGATGGTGGACTTATGAACATTAACATTAATTAATGTGAGAAATGCTTTTGGTTGCTTAGAGGTTACCTTGGGTTCCTTTGTGACCTTGTGTTCTATAACACACCTTGCTCTTGGTGTGATCTTTGTTGGTCAACCACTCCTTATGAGGGTAATAATGGTCTTGCATTTCCTCAGTTTGTACACAATCTGTCTGAATGTGGATTAGTGGAGTGCAAACTCTTTGGAGATGGTTTTGTAACATTTACCATCCTGATGTTTATTAACAACTCTTCTTCTGAGGTCCTCCGAAATCTTGTTTGTTTGTGTCATCTTAAAGTTCCACAAATGTGTTGTGAAGACTTTGATAGATGCAGTGTTTATTTTAGGACAAGGTCAGATATCATAGTCAAATATTAGAATATTGTCAGTTTAAGATCCCTGTTAACATCTGGTTGTCATCCCATTGATTGAAAATACCTGACTAATTTCACCTGCAAATTATCTGCTAATCCTAAATGTTCATATACTTTTGCCACAGACATGTGGTATTGGATCATTTTCCTCTATAAATAAAAGACTTTTTAGGTCGTAAAAATCTGCCGTAATTGTAATATTTTGAAGGATTCACAAATTTTTAAGGACCATTGTATATACCGATGTAGCAAAAAAAAATTGAAACAACAAGTTATATACATAGTTGCAGCAAGCTTTAAATTGACAATACAACAAAAGTCATTGAAAAGTAAACTTAAAGTAGACTGCAAAATTTTGCAAACATCAAAATCCTACTTTGCATCTAAAGTAGGTGTCACGGCGGGGAGTGGGGGAATCCCCCACCGTGCAGCATCAAAGGGATAACGGGTAGCTGCTAGGCCAGGACGCCAGGATCAGGGAGCAGGTCACCTCCTAATGCGTCCCTAATTCTGACCCTGACTCCTAACCGTATGAGCCAACCCAGATGGTAGGAGGGCTCATACTCCAGAACCTCGGGGCCCTACTAACCCTCAGGAAATCCCTGGACTAGGAGAAGGGTAAGACGACCTGTTCCTCCACAACACGGACGAACAGGAGTCTCCACTGGCCAAGCTGCAAGGAGAGGGGAACACATACAGCATATGGAGATGACAGGTAAGTGAAACCAGAAACACACCTACCTGCCACAGACACACTGACTGGAACCCCTGCACAAGTGCTGATGTCCACACCAACATAAAAGGACACAGCACACACCACAAACCACACACCATGGCTGGAGTACCCCTCAGATTCCGGCATCCAGCAGAAGCTAAATAGCCAAAGCAGCCACACCCACACACACATAAACCCAGTGTTAGCACACTAGGAAAGGAATTAACCCTTCCAACACCAGACAAGGGAAGGAAGCCACTTAAAGGGGAAATGCACACACAAGCATAAAAAGCTACACGTTGCCGCAGGCAACAGCAAGTTTAGCAACAGTGTCACAGCGCACACCATAGGCCATGACAGTAGGGTTTAAAAACACAAAACACTCAAAACATAAAGGGAAAATGAATGTGTATTTTTATAGGTTTGTGTGTCTAGATCTTTAAGGAATAACAAAACATAATGTAGTTCAACCCTTACGTGCACCACAACATACAGTTATGTCATGGTGCAATGTAAGTAGTATAGAGCAGGCTCATTCGCTTAGTCTACTCCATATGTGACAGATGTGGGTTGTATTTTACAGCTGCCACCCGGCAGCAATAACTGGGATTAGCCTCGGCCTTCCGACCAATGATCTAGTGATGAAATCACCATGAAAGCCTGCGGACTTAGGAAATAGTTAAAAAATGTTAAAAAAAACACAAAAATAATAAAAAAGTTGTATAGACTCAAAAAGTTGTATAGACTCTGCAAGACAAAAAGTATAACATAATAAAAGCTACTATATATCTATTGGGTATCATCGTAACTGTAGTGACCCATGGAATTAGGTTGTCAGGTCATTTTTACTGCACAGTGAACGTTGTGAAAACAAAACCCAAATACTTGGTGGAAATTATTTTCCCTGTTTTCCTATACATGTTATACTAAAATAAATGTTCAAAGGTGAAGAAAGAAAAAAAAAGAAAAAATATACCGTGTCCAAAAAGGGTTAATTCTGAAACTCTTTAAATATGTACACACTAGTGTTGATCCAGCTCCAAAGTGCTCGGGTGTTCGAGTGCTCGGGTCGATCACCTTGGAAGATGGTGAAGGAGTACGTAGCAGACCATGTCAGCGCCCTCAATGATCCCTCTGTGCCTTACAACTACTGGGTGTCCAAGCTGGACACGTGGCATGAACTGGCGCTCTAGGCCTTGGAGGTGCTGGCCTGCCCTGCCGCCAGCGTTTTGTCAGAGCGGGTATTTAGTGCTGCTGGGGAACATAATAACTGATAAGCGCATCCGCCTGTCAACTGAAAATGCTTACAGGTTGACTCTTATAAAAATGAACAAGGCCTGGATTGCCCCTGACTTCTCTACTCCATCAGAGGAAAGCGGCTGAACATAAAGGCACTTTAAATGTGTTTTTATAATGTACTGAATACACTGTATTCTCATGCACCACTTCCACCACAAAAGAGGGTATATAGTTCAATCTTCCTTTTCTCGTCCTCCTCCTCTTCCATCATAGCATGCTTATTAGTCTTCCCTCGCTCCTAATGTTTTAGAGGGTCAACTCACCTGCAGGACCTCGCAAGTAATGTTTTAGAGGGTTAGCTCACCAGCAGGCCCTCACCTACAATCTTTTAGAGGGCCAGCTCACCTGCAGGCCCTCGCATGTAATGTTTTAGAGGGTCAGCTCACCAGCAGGCCTTCATCAGCAGGCCTTCACCTACAATCTTTTAGAGGGTCAGCTCACCTGCAGGCCCTCGCATGTAATGATTTAGAGGGTCAGCTCACCCGCATTACCTCGCATGCAATGTTTTGCCAATTATTACAGGAAGTTCATTTTGAATTATTCCTCTGTTGTTAAGCCACTCACTGATATGACTAGAAAGGGGGTAGATTTTTCCTCCTGGTTGGTAGATGCGCTTAAGGCCTTTTCTAGTATCAAAGAGAGTTTTGCTTCCGCTCCCATCTTGGTACAACCTGATGTCTCTCTGCCTTTCATTGTTGAGGTGGACGCTTCTGAGATGGGTGTGGGTGCGGTCTTGTCTCAGGTTCCCTCTCCTGCCAAATGGCGATCGTGTGCCTTTTTCTCAAGGAAACTCTCCTCCACAGAGAGAAATTACGATGTGGGAGATAGGGAGTTGTTGGCCATCAAATTAGCTTTTAAGGAATGGCGCCATTGGCTAGAGGGAGCCAGACACCCGATTACCGTGTTTACTGACCATAAGAATCTGGCCTACTTGGAAACAGCCAAGCGTCTGAACACGAGACAGGCCAGATGGTCTTTATTCTTTTTTAGGTTTAATTTTGTTGTCACGTTCCGCCCTGGGGTTAAAAATGTGAAGGCTGATGCCCTGTCACGTTGTTTTCCGGGAGGGGGGTACTTTGAAGACCCGGGTCCCATTTTGGCTGAAGGGGTGGTCGTCTCTGCTCTTTATCCTGATTTGGAGGCAGAGGTTCAGGCAGCCCAGGCAGAGGCTTCTGATCTTTGTCCTCCTGGGAGGTTGTTTGTGCCTCTCGCTTTACGACACAAGGTTTTTAAGGTGCACCACGATACTGTCCTTGCTGGGCACCCGGGGAGTAGAGCCACAGTGGATCTCATTGCTCGGAGATTCTGGTGGCCAACTCTTCGTAAGACGGTTGAGGGTTTTGTGGCAGCCTGCGAGACCTGCGCTCGTGCCAAGGTCCCTCATTCACGGCCATCGAGTTCTCTCCTCCCGTTACCCATTTCTTCTCGTCCTTGGACGCATCTGTCCATGGACTTCATTACGGACCTGCCTCGTTCCTCGGGGAAGACTGTGATTCTGGTAGTAATGGACCGTTTTAGCAAAATGGCGCATTTCCTTCCCTTTCCTGGGTTACCCAATGCTAAAACGCTGGCGCAAGCATTTGTTGATCACATTGTCAAATTGCATGGCATTCCTTCAGACATAGTTTCTGATAGGGGCACGCAGTTTGTTTCAAGATTCTGGAAGGCCTTCTGTTCTCGCTTGGGGGTTCGGTTGTCGTTTTCTTCTGCTTTTCACCCGCAGTCGAATGGCCAGACCGAACGCGTCAATCAGAATTTGGAGACATATCTGCGCTGTTTTGTGGCAGAGAATCAGGAGGATTGGTGTTCTTTTTTGTCCCTTGCTGAGTTTGCTTTAAATAACCGTCGCCAGGAGTCCTCGGATAAGTCACAATTTTTTGGTGCATATGGGTTTCATCCGCAGTTTGGGACATTCTCTGGAAAGGGGTCTTCTGGTTTATCTGATGAGGAGATATTTTTCTCGACTTTGTCATTTATTTGGCAAAAGATTCAGGGTAATTTGAAGAGGATGAGTGAGAAATATAAGCGTGTGGCGGATAAGAGACGTGTGCCTGGTCCGAACCTGAATGTGGGTGATCTGGTGTGGTTGTCTACAAAGAATATCAAACTGAAGGTTCCCTCCTGGAAGTTGGGTCCTAAGTTTATTGGGCCTTACAAGATCTTGTCCGTCATCAATCCCGTTGCCTTCCGTCTTGATCTTCCTCAGACTTGGAAGATCCATAATGTTTTTCAAAGGTCCCTATTAAAATCGTATGTCCAACCCACTGTACCCTCCTCTTTGCCTCCTCCTCCGATTGTTGTTGATGGTAATCTTAAATTTCAGGGCTCTAGGATTGTGGATTCTCGCATTATCCGCGGTTCTCTCCAGTACCTCGTTCATTTGGAGGTTTATGGTCCTGAGGACAGGATGTGGGTCCCAGTGGCGGACATTAAGGCCACTCGTCTCATCAGGGCTTTTCATAGGTCCCATCCTGAGAAGGTGGGCTCTGAGTGTCCGGAGTCCACTCGTAGAGGGAGGGGTACTGTCACCGCCAGCTCTCTGAGAAGCTCTGGCAGACGTTCTTCTGTACCTGTACCTTGCATAATGTTCTTTGTTTTGGTTTCACTTTGTCATCTCTTTTCCTTCTCCCAGCTGTCATCTATTTACACTGATTGCCTCCCTTTATATTCCCTCCCATACTGCCTCACTTTGCAGTTTATACTACTTCCTGGATTGTGTTCACTGCTAGAGGCTGCAACTGCTGGTTCCTCAGATAAGTCTTTTCCTTTATTTGTGTTTCCATGCTGGCTTGATTCTAGGTGACCCTGACTGCCTCCGTGTTAAGTGCAGGGAGCCGGTGGTCGTGTCCCCTCACTATTATAGGGTTTTCAGGTGTCACACAGTCTAGGTACGAGGGCATGCAATTATCTATCATAAAGATCTTTGCATGGGCATAGCAGTCAGGGAGAGCTCTAGGGGTTTTATAGGGCTCACCCATATGTTCCTTAGTTTGGGATCAAGTCAGTCGGATGTTTATTTATAACTTCCAGTTTTCTGCAACACCATCCGTGACACCCAGGCATTCAGCCCACCTATTACGGTGCTTTGATGCCACGTGGCAGATCATGCTGGTGGTGGTGAGGTTGCTAGTGTTCATGCCCCTGCTCATTTTTGTGTGGCACAGGTTGCAAATTGCAATTTTTTTGTCGTCCGCACTTTCCTCAAAAAAGTGCCAGACTGCGGAACACCTACCCCTTGGCATTATAGATTTCTGCAATGGTGTGCTCCGGGAATCAGTTGCTGGCCTGTTTGGTGTGGACCGCCTTCTCCCTTTTTCCATCCTACTGCCTCTTTCTGCATGTTGGGGTGCTGCGGATCACTCCCCCTCTGTGCTGCTGTCCTTGCTCGGCTTGCCACCTACCCAGGTTGGGTCAGTGACTTCATCGTCCACCACCTCCTCTTCCACTTCCTCACTCTGCTCATCCTCCTGACTTGTTGACCTAACAACAACTTCAGTTATTGACAACTGTGTATCATCCTCATCATCAACCTTTTGAGACACTAATTGGCGTTGACTTATTGGCAACTGTGTCTCATCATCATCATCCACCTCGTGAAACACTAATTGCCGTTCCCCACCGTCATCTTCTTGTGGATGCTCTACAGTTTGGGAATCAGGGCACAAGATCTCATGTCCCTCTTTAAGCGGGCTTGTCGAGAGGCACAAATGAAGGAATAGAAGAAAAAATGGATTGCGCTGCAGGAGGGTATACTAGAAATAATCAAAGTCACAAAGTTATTTTCTTCCTATGTAAAATCTTCAGTCAAAAGGATTCATCCATGTACACCAAACACAAACTGGGATGTAGAATTCTGAAATAAAATAGAGACCGCACGATGGTGTAGTAACTTCAAACAGAGTGCAACCTAAATACAGGTTATACTCACAAAACTCAGATGGTAATAAGTATAGAGAGCCGGCTCAGCGCTGTCAAGGACCCAGGAGCTGCACACCTCAGATGCGGTTCACCAGACCCGACGGACGAATAGAATCTTAAATCATTTCCACAGGCACAGGCTGGATCTCCAGGTAAAAACCACTTAGGCAGAATGTCAAACTTTGCACTCCTCAGCGTCTCAGAAGGAAAGATATCAGCCAATGGTGAAGTATATACCACAAGGTAGAATAAAAATGGATTTATTATACTCACAAACAACAAAGGTTTTGGAGCAAATTTAAAACAGGTACAAAGTGCCCGACCCGGGTTTCGCCATAATGCTTAGTCTGGGGCGTATGTTTCCTAATTGCATGCAGCTGAATAAAAAGGATCCTGAAGACCCAAAGTACCTCCCTTAATGGGCGTCATGAAACTTGTAACAAATATAGACCACTACTAAAATATATAAATAGACACACAAACATGCTGCCACTCCCGCAAAAAACGGGTATACAACATGAAAGATTATAATTGCTAAAATAGTTTTTTTCCTAAAATAATTTCTTTAAAAAAAATAAAATAAATAAATAGACACAAATAGATACAATCGTCTCTGGACCAACACCTTTCTATCATAAAAGCACAAACCTCTTATAAAAACATCCTCAGTTTAAACTATGCAAGCATTCACATCGCATTCTATATTAAGACCCTGGGGTTGGATGGTGTTTAAAAGAAACATCCATTCCACCTCCCTTTTATTCAGCATTGAGATGAAACCCCCCCCCCGTATAGGGGTACGGACCAGCTCAATACCGGTAAAAAGGAGCCCTCTGGGATTTTTTGGGTGGTGGATTTTGAAATGAAGGGAGACACTATGGGTCTCCAGACCTTTCTTAATATTTCGAATATGTTCTTGCATACGGGTCTTTAAACTACGTGTGGTTCTACCCACATATTGGAGGCCACAAGGGCACTCCAACAAATATATCACACCGACATTATTGCATGACAGATTGCCTTTTATTTTAAAACTACTACCTATTCTTTTATTAGATACTACGGAGTCAACACAAATTTTTCGATCTTTAAAGATGCGGTTTTTGCAAGGTATGCAAAAACCGCACCATGTGAATTTACTCCTATGCGCAATGGGATATTTTTTATTGGTAGCAAAGCTAGCGCTATGTACTAACTTGTTAGTTAGATTGCTAGCTCTTTTAAAAACTAAAAAAGGTTTTTCTGGGAGATCCTTATTCAAAACTGGATCATTCTGAAGTATGTGCCAATTTTTATTAATCATTTGTTTAATAAAACCCGCTTGGTTGTTATATTGTGTTATGAACATATATCTGGAATCTTTCTTTTTTCCTTCACTATTTTTATCCTCACTTCTTATATCACCTATAGTCGGGGTAATGTGCCGCTTGTCTTCTATTGCTTTTATACAGTCATCTAAAAATTCTTCTTGGTATCCTTTTTCAAGGAATCTGGTTTTGATCATTCTTCCCTGTTCCTTATAGTCTTCCAATTTGGTACAATTCTTCGATATCCGTTGGAACTGACTCTTGGGGATATTTCTGAGCCAAGAAGGATGATGGCAGCTTTTTAATTCTATATAGGTGTTAACATCCACAGTTTTAAAAAAGGTTTTGGTTTTGAGCCTATTGTCCTCAAAAAAGATAACTAAATCCAAAAAATCGACAGAAATGTCACTAATATGGCTGGTAAACTTGAGGTTGAAAAAATTCTTGTTAATATCAACTATAAAGGACTCAAGCCCCTCTTTTTCACCTGACCAGATAAGGAGACAGTCATCGATGTATCTGCGCCAAATTAAGTGGCGCCCCTTTCCAAGATCTTTGTCGAGGATTGTGTCTATTCTCTCCCTCTCCCACATGGTCATGAATAAATTTGCCAGGCTTGGGGCGAATTTCGCCCCCATCGCCACGCCAGAGTGCTGAAGATAGAACTGGTCATTGTGAAGGAAATAATTGTGGGTGAGGCAGAAAGTTACACAATCCAGAACAAAGTCTTTTTGTGCTGTCCCCATTAGTATATCATGGTCAAGTGCCTCTTTCACTCCCCTTATACCTAAATCCTGCGGTATGCAGGTATATAAAGAGGAGACATCAACCGTGGCTAACCATATAGTCTCTTGTAGTGATCCTATGTATTCAATCAAACTAATGACACTAGCAGAATTTTTCAGATATGATGGGGCCGTAATAACATGTTTTTGCAAAAAATAATCAATGTATTCTGAGACTCTACTGTTCAGGGAATCTATCCCTGAGACAATGGGTCTCCCAGGAGGGTGTGTGGGATCTTTATGTATTTTCGGTAGGAAATATATAACCGGCGTTACCGGATTTTTAATAGAAAGATATTCAAATTCTTTTTTGTTTAGAACATCACTCTCTAGACCTCTCTTAAGTATAATGTCAAGTTCTTTCTTATAGACATTTAATGGGTTATTTTTGAGTACCAGATAAGTGTCTTTATCAGACAGTAATCTGTTCATTTCTGACATATACTGCTCTACATCCATAAGAACCACCCCCCCTCCCTTATCAGCAGGTTTTATGACAATTTGTTCATTTTTTTCAGAGCCTCTTTTTCTTTATAAGAAAGATTGAGTTTTGTTGGTTTACTATTGATATTCTCTAAACCATTTAAAAGGCTCCTCTTGAAGGCGTCTATACACTCATTGTTTTTATTCTTAGGACAGAATTTAGATTTATTTCGAAAGTCTGTATGTACGACCCCTACCATATTCTCACTATTTTTTACCTGCAGGGGCTGGATATTGAGATGATATTTTGCTATGTTCAATTTCCTAATAAATTTATGGATGTCTAAAAATAGGCTAAATTTATTGATCCCACTACTGGGAGCAAATTTTAGCCCTTTTTGTAAAACGTTTTTTTCATCTTCTGAGAGCAAATATTTACTTAAGTTAAAAATTCCTACTGTATCCCTTTGCATTTTTTGCCTTTCTGAAACTGATTCCTTTCCCCTTCTGCAACCTCTGTGTCCTCGATGTAGCCTCTTTTTAATGGTGTTCTTTTTTGAGGCATATTCGATGTTATTTTTGTAATTTTTTCCATTTGAGGATCCCTCTGCACCCCTCGTATACTCTGATGGGGAAAATTTTGGCTCATAGTTGCTGCATGGTGATTTGAGGTGGATGGATTCTCATCTTTGTTGATGAGTCGTGGATTAGTGTTTTTAACACCCTCCTCATCCTTCTGATTTTGTTCTTTCGGCTCTAAATTAATTAGTCTATTTTCATCTACACTAAAATTATCAGATGGTCCTGCTTTAACAGGGTTAAAACCCTTCTTATTTTTAGGGGGATCTTTACAATTATTTAATCTTAATAGTTCCTATTATTAAACTCTCCAAAACCAGCGAATATATTACATTTTCAAAAAATTGTCAGAAAAATATTGAAAAACTAGAAACTGAAGTTAAGATGAAAAAATGCAAAAAATACTTAAAAGTTTGTGAAGATTATCACAAAAACAAAATATATAAATGGAAATCGACGGTCAATATGGAACATAAGGGATCGATAGAAGTAGATGTAGATATATCTGAGAATTTTTATGGGAACCGCAAACAGAATGAAAGAACCAATATCAGAAGTCATACACAACATCCTCCATCTTTTATGGGGAATGGAGAGTTTAATAATAGGAACTTTTATGAAGAGCAGCCAAAAGATTGGTATGCTCCCACGAGGTGGGAGAACGAATATACACCACGTTTTAACCCAAACCATCAATTTTATAAATATAATCACAATACAGGAACACCTTATACATACAATCATAGGGGACATTTTAACGCACCTATGCAGAGTAGGAATAGGAATAATTATCCTACCAGGGATCAGTTAAGATTAAATAATTGTAAAGATCCCCCTAAAAATAAGAAGGGTTTTAACCCTGTTAAAGCAGGACCATCTGATAATTTTAGTGTAGATGAAAATAGACTAATTAATTTAGAGCCGAAAGAACAAAATCAGAAGGATGAGGAGGGTGTTAAAAACACTAATCCACGACTCATCAACAAAGATGAGAATCCATCCACCTCAAATCACCATGCAGCAACTATGAGCCAAAATTTTCCCCATCAGAGTATACGAGGGGTGCAGAGGGATCCTCAAATGGAAAAAATTACAAAAATAACATCGAATATGCCTCAAAAAAGAACACCATTAAAAAGAGGCTACATCAAAGACACAGAGGTTGCAGAAGGGGAAAGGAATCAGATTCAGAAAGGCAAAAAATGCAAAGGGATACAGTAGGAATTTTTAACTTAAGTAAATATTTGCTCTCAGAAGATGAAAAAAACGTTTTACAAAAAGGGCTAAAATTTGCTCCCAGTAGTGGGATCAATAAATTTAGCCTATTTTTAGACATCCATAAATTTATTAGGAAATGGAACATAGCAAAATATCATCTCAATATCCAGCCCCCGCAGGTAAAAAATAGTGAGAATATGGTAGGGGTCGTACATACAGACTTTCGAAATAAATCTAAATTCTGTCCTAAGAATAAAAACAATGAGTGTATAGACGCCTTCAAGAGGAGCCTTTTAAATGGTTTAGAGAATATCAATAGTAAACCAACAAAACTCAATCTTTCTTATAAAGAAAAAGAGGCTCTGAAAAAACTTGAAAAAAATGAACAAATTGTCATAAAACCTGCTGATAAGGGAGGGGGGGTGGTTCTTATGGATGTAGAGCAGTATATGTCAGAAATGAACAGATTACTGTCTGATAAAGACACTTATCTGGTACTCAAAAATAACCCATTAAATGTCTATAAGAAAGAACTTGACATTATACTTAAGAGAGGTCTAGAGAGTGATGTTCTAAACAAAAAAGAATTTGAATATCTTTCTATTAAAAATCCGGTAACGCCGGTTATATATTTCCTACCGAAAATACATAAAGATCCCACACACCCTCCTGGGAGACCCATTGTCTCAGGGATAGATTCCCTGAACAGTAGAGTCTCAGAATACATTGATTATTTTTTGCAAAAACATGTTATTACGGCCCCATCATATCTGAAAAATTCTGCTAGTGTCATTAGTTTGATTGAAGACATAGGATCACTACAAGGGACTATATGGTTAGCCACGGTTGATGTCTCCTCTTTATATACCTGCATACCGCAGGATTTAGGTATAAGGGGAGTGAAAGAGGCACTTGACCATGATATACTAATGGGGACAGCACAAAAAGACTTTGTTCTGGATTGTGTAACTTTCTGCCTCACCCACAATTATTTCCTTCACAATGACCAGTTCTATCTTCAGCACTCTGGCGTGGCGATGGGGGCGAAATTCGCCCCAAGCCTGGCAAATTTATTCATGACCATGTGGGAGAGGGAGAGAATAGACACAATCCTCGACAAAGATCTTGGAAAGGGGCGCCACTTAATTTGGCGCAGATACATCGATGACTGTCTCCTTATCTGGTCAGGTGAAAAAGAGGGGCTTGAGTCCTTTATAGTTGATATTAACAAGAATTTTTTCAACCTCAAGTTTACCAGCCATATTAGTGACATTTCTGTCGATTTTTTGGATTTAGTTATCTTTTTTGAGGACAATAGGCTCAAAACCAAAACCTTTTTTAAAACTGTGGATGTTAACACCTATATAGAATTAAAAAGCTGCCATCATCCTTCTTGGCTCAGAAATATCCCCAAGAGTCAGTTCCAACGGATATCGAAGAATTGTACCAAATTGGAAGACTATAAGGAACAGGGAAGAATGATCAAAACCAGATTCCTTGAAAAAGGATACCAAGAAGAATTTTTAGATGACTGTATAAAAGCAATAGAAGACAAGCGGCACATTACCCCGACTATAGGTGATATAAGAAGTGAGGATAAAAATAGTGAAGGAAAAAAGAAAGATTCCAGATATATGTTCATAACACAATATAACAACCAAGCGGGTTTTATTAAACAAATGATTAATAAAAATTGGCACATACTTCAGAATGATCCAGTTTTGAATAAGGATCTCCCAGAAAAACCTTTTTTAGTTTTTAAAAGAGCTAGCAATCTAACTAACAAGTTAGTACATAGCGCTAGCTTTGCTACCAATAAAAAATATCCCATTGCGCATAGGAGTAAATTCACATGGTGCGGTTTTTGCATACCTTGCAAAAACCGCATCTTTAAAGATCGAAAAATTTGTGTTGACTCCGTAGTATCTAATAAAAGAATAGGTAGTAGTTTTAAAATAAAAGGCAATCTGTCATGCAATAATGTCGGTGTGATATATTTGTTGGAGTGCCCTTGTGGCCTCCAATATGTGGGTAGAACCACACGTAGTTTAAAGACCCGTATGCAAGAACATATTCGAAATATTAAGAAAGGTCTGGAGACCCATAGTGTCTCCCTTCATTTCAAAATCCACCACCCAAAAAATCCCAGAGGGCTCCTTTTTACCGGTATTGAGCTGGTCCGTACCCCTATACGGGGGGGGGGATTTCATCTCAATGCTGAATAAAAGGGAGGTGGAATGGATGTTTCTTTTAAACACCATCCAACCCCAGGGTCTTAATATAGAATGCGATGTGAATGCTTGCATAGTTTAAACTGAGGATGTTTTTATAAGAGGTTTGTGCTTTTATGATAGAAAGGTGTTGGTCCAGAGACGATTGTATCTATTTGTGTCTATTTATTTATTTTATTTTTTTTAAAGAAATTATTTTAGGAAAAAAACTATTTTAGCAATTATAATCTTTCATGTTGTATACCCGTTTTTTTGCGGGAGTGGCAGCATGTTTGTGTGTCTATTTATATATTTTAGTAGTGGTCTATATTTGTTACAAGTTTCATGACGCCCATTAAGGGAGGTACTTTGGGTCTTCAGGATCCTTTTTATTCAGCTGCATGCAATTAGGAAACATACGCCCCAGACGAAGCATTATGGCGAAACCCGGGTCGGGCACTTTGTACCTGTTTTAAATTTGCTCCAAAACCTTTGTTGTTTGTGAGTATAATAAATCCATTTTTATTCTACCTTGTGGTATATACTTCACCATTGGCTGATATCTTTCCTTCTGAGACGCTGAGGAGTGCAAAGTTTGACATTCTGCCTAAGTGGTTTTTACCTGGAGATCCAGCCTGTGCCTGTGGAAATGATTTAAGATTCTATTCGGGTCTGGTCTGGTGAACCGCATCTGAGGTGTCGGGTCGGGGTCCTGAGGTGTCGGAACCGCATCTGGTTCCGTCGGGTCTGGTGAACCGCATCTGAGGTGTGCAGCTCCTGGGTCCTTGACAGCGCTGAGCCGGCTCTCTATACTTATTACCATCTGAGTTTTGTGAGTATAACCTGTATTTATTTTGCACTCTGTTTGAAGTTACTACACCATCGTGCGGTCTCTATTTTATTTCAGAATTCTACATCCCAGTTTGTGTTTGGTGTACATGGATGAATCCTTTTGACTGAAGATTTTACATAGGAAGAAAATAACTTTGTGACTTTGATTATTTCTAGTATACCCTCCTGCAGCGCAATCCATTTTTTCTTCTATTTCATTGTATGGACTTTTGCTCACTTGTGTCCAGGATTTTGCAGCGCTAGAGAGTTTGATACTTGAACAGAATTTGTACCTTAATTTCCACAAATGAAGGAATGGCGCTGAAAATAACTCCTCGGAATATCCAAGTATGAGATCACTTGTTTTGCAAGACTCTCCATGGTGGCAAAAAGGAGGATCAGGATGAGGATTGTGTTGACCAGACTCTTGGCTACTGAGACTGGACTTGGTGGAAGACGGTAGTGCTTAACCGACTGGAAGCATTATCTAATGCAATCCAACCGACCACCTGGTCACATTGGTCTGACTTGAAAGTGTTGTTCTTCACCGCCCTGCAAACTGGGACATGAAGCTAGGTAGCGTGGATGATTGTTTTTCTTGTGCTCTGGCAGTATGCACAGTTTTAACGCGCCTAGAACCACGGCCTCTGCTTGCACCATTAGCATCACGGCCACTTCCCTGTCCCTTACTTCTCGCCTTCTTCATATTAAATGTAATATATTCTTGAAAGTATGTCACAAGTACAGTAGCGTAGGATTTGTAAATGTATGCTCAAAAAAAATAAACAAGGTATTTGGGATGTGGAAACGTCACACAGGAGATGTGCTGACTGACCCCCTTTTTCTTTGCAGTTTGTACTGGAGGTGTGGCTGCCTCCCCAGTCGTGCACTCCTTCCAGCTCGTCTGTCCCACAGGTTGATTTTAATTAGTGTTAGTATTTAGCTTGGCCTGCCCCCCCCCCCCCCCACTCACTGAAGCCATCTGGCACCAGGAAAGAGATAGTGTGTGGACTCTCATTGCAGTCCTTGGTGACCATGTGGCGCCAAGGGTGGTGTGGAGTGGGCCCGGCGTGCATGCTGGTAACTGCTTTCCCTGGATATAATGGAGGCCATTTTGGCACCGAAAATGACGGAAATTCAGGCGGATCCAGCATGTAAGTGGAACCTACACTTTCTGAATTTTATGATAGCCGCTATCGCACATAACAGGTATATTTAGTGTTAGGAACCCGTCTAACTAGAGATTGCCTTGACGTTCGGCAGACGGGCTCAAATAATTTTGTACAAAACGATTTGCCAAGTATCTCTAACTTATTAGTTCAGCATTTGCTATTATGATGCAATTTTGTACCTTATTTGCTTTGCAGTGAGCTGTTGCATTGCTTGTTTTGTTTAACAGTCACACAGGAGATATACCGCAGATAATGTCGCTGCTAATATAAAATTACAGGGAAGGTCACAGGTATTTTGGATGTGGAAACGTTAGACAAGAGATGTACCCCAGGTAATGCCACTGTCCGCAGCGGACACCGTCTACGGAAAAAGTACACTGGATGTCACAAATATTTTTGGGATGCGCACACGTTACACAGGAGATGTAGCGCAGATAATGTCGCTGTCTGCAGCGGCCTAACTATTGCTGATGTCAGCAGTGGCTAATATAAAATTACAGGGAATGTCACAGGTATTTTGGATGTGGAAACGTTACACAGGAGATGTTCCCCAGGTAATGTCACTGATGTCAGCAGCAGCTAATATAAAATTACAGGGAATGTCACAGGTATTTTGGATGTGGAAAAGTCACACAGGAGAAATACTGCAGATAATGTTGCGGATGTCAACAGCGGCTAATATAAAATTACAGGGAATGTCACAGGTATTTTGGATGTGGAAACGTTACACAGGAGATGTACCCCAGGTAATGTCACTGTCCGCAGTGGTCACTGCCTAAGAAAAAAGCACACTGGATGTCACTGCTATTTTTTGGATGTGCATACGTTACACAGGAGATGTAGCGCAGCTAATGTCACTGTCCGCAGCGGACACAGTCTACGGAAAAAGTACACTGAATATCACAGATATTTTTGGGATGCGCACACGTTACACAAGAGACGTAGTGCAGATAATGTCGCTGTCTGCAGCGGCCTAACTATTGCACGCTATTTAGCGCAGGATGCGCTAAAAATAGATATTGCTGCCACACACAACCGTCCTTAAAAGGACTTTTGGGTCTGTAAAGTTTTAGCAATTTAGCGCAGGTTGCGCTAAAAATATATATTGCTGCTGCCACACACAGCAATAGTCCTTAAAAGGACTTTTGGGTCTCTGACAAGTTTTTCTAATGAAAAAAAAAAAATTTAATTACCTACACTATCTTTCCCTTCTTCAGCACAGCTCTCCCTGACTAACACTGAGCCGAACACATGTCATCGGGTGCTATATAGCACCCGATGATGCGTTCCGACCAGCCAATCACTGTAATGCCAGTAACCAACATGGCTACGGCATTACAGTGAAGGGCAGTACTTACCTGCATGTTTATTGGCTGCATTGCAGCCAACAAACATGCGGGGAGGAGACTTGAGCATTGCGCTTGAGCACATGCGTTATTCGGCCGAATACTGCCATGTGCCGAGCATGCTCGATCAACACTAGTACACACCTTACTAAAATGGTTTTAAATGCCCAGAACAGTCGCATTGGATTTTTTGTATATTGATGAACTATCCTCATAATAGACCATCAATATCAGATCGGTGGGGTTTCCAACACCCGGGGTCCCCACAATTAGCTGTTTTATAGCAAGTGAATGGGAGCAAGTTCCAGTAAGCCAGCATCGCCACTACACAGTGCATGGAGCTTTCTGCTTCTGGCTCTTTCCATTGTGTTGTTTCTGGCATCAATGGCTGCCAAAAATAGCTGATCAGTGGGGGTGACAGGTGTAGAACACTGAGGATAGATTAGCAATACTAGGAACTGGAAAACTCTTTTAAGAACAGAAATCTGCCCTCTAAAGGAGAGTGGGGAGACCACCCCCCCCCCATATACATTAAATAGTCTGCTGATCCCACCAAGTTTGGTGGGCTCAGCTAATTTTTCTCTATGACCAGCTTTAGATGGTGGTACAGTACCCATGGCTCACATTGTCAGTAAAAGATGGTCTACAAATCTTGACCACACCTTACAGTATGATAAATAAGTGATATTGGAAGTTTGTAGATATTTTTATATTAGCTAATTTTGTCTTTTCTTTTTGGCACTAGCTTTCCTTCATCACGAACATTTAGTCATGTAGAATATTGACTTGCCAATTAAGATAATCTAGTTGTCAGTAAACTTTTATGAATTCATCAGTGCAAAAATTTATGACATTTTGGCAACTTTTGTCCTCTATAAAAAAAAGTATCACTTTCCTTTTCATATTATATAGCAGTGCGTGATTCTGAGCTGTGTCTGAAGCATTATCATGATACAAAATGATCTTTTTATAGTACAGTAGTGTGTGCCCAGTGCTAGCATGCAAAATTTAACAATCATTCCCTTAATCTTATTGCCAGGAAAAAGAGCAAATTATCCCATGACATGCAATATTCAGCTTGATTGGCACATCATGTTTCAGGAGAATGGAAACTGTTACAAAACCAACACCTTTTAAATGACTTGTCTTCTTCACTCGTAAATGTTGAGTGCTAAAGCATTCTTGTCTATTTATCTCGCCACATATCTGCCTCTTGGATTCTGCAGAATGCAAACAATATTCCCAGCAGTTCAAGTGGTTATTAAATTTTTCTTCTTCACTAACATCTCAAAACAACTCACAGTGGTTCCCAGTATGCAATTACTGTAACTTAAAATTTGGCATAGCATCTATAGAATTACAGAAAGTATATACAGGGATGCGCACACCATGCTCAAAGATAACTCATTTCTAGGGTCATAAAGTTTAGAAGAGCAGAAAGCACACAGGAATACATTAATTTCACCTACTTAAATGGGTTTTCTGGCCTACAGAGTTATTTTATTATGTATTTTTTATAGCACCAATAGATTCCACAGCCCTGTACAGACATTAGCATCATTTGCTGTGTCCAGTAGAGCTCACAATCTAAACTAGAGCACCTCAAGGAAACCCATGTAAACATGGGGAGAACATAGAAACTCCATTTAGATGTTGACCTTCAGCTGTTTCAACCTAGGACACTGCAAGTCACCAATGCTAACCTCTGTGCTACAGGTTGCATATTGATGACCTATCCTCCTGAAAAAAACTCTCCATAAATAAGACAAACATAATTAACAAATGTCAGCTGCTACTTTAATCTGTAGTTTACCAGTTCAAGCGCATTTTGAGCAGAAATACTACAACGAGTGTTAAGCGAAGCAATCTCTGGATCATAGATCTGAAGTTGCTTTGGTCAAAACTTTGTTTGAATGCTGTATGGAGATTCATCTCCATATAGCGCTCAAAGGTATGGGCTCTGGCAAGGCAAATTCAGTATTCCCGAAATCTACCAGTACTTCGGTGAATAACTTCGGGATTTGATTTTTAAAATTTAGAAACATTTTAAAACATGGATCTGAAGTCGGCTATGGTACCAAGCTACCAGTCGGTACTGAAGCCAACTTCGGATCCATATTTTAAAATGGTTTTAAAGTTTAAAAATCAATTCCCGGTGTTATTCACCAAAGTCTCACGAGACTTCGGGAATAACTCACTTTTATGGTTGAGCGAACCGAACTTTCGGATTTTTGGACCCCGGACCCGAACCCGAACAATTCCGTAAAAGTTCGGGTTCGTGTTCGGCACTTTCTTGGCGCTTTTTGAAAGGCTGCACAGCAGCCAATCAACAAGCGTCATACTACTTGCCCCAAGAGCCTATCACAGCCATGCCTACTAATGGCATGGCTGTGATTGGCCAGTGTAGTATGTGACCCAGGCTCTACAGGTTCTTCTCAAAAAATTAGCATATTGTGATAAAGTTCATTATTTTCTGTAATGTACTGATAAACATTAGACTTTCATATATTTTAGATTCATTACACACAACTGAAGTAGTTCAAGCCTTTTCTTGTTTTAATATTGATGATTTTGGCATACAGCTCATGAAAACCAAAAATTCCTATCTCAAAAAATTTGCATATCATGAAAAGGTTCTCTAAACGAGCTATTAACCTAATCATCTGAATCAACTAATTAACTCTAAACACCTGCAAAAGATTCCTGAGGCTTTTAAAAACTCCCAGCCTGGTTCATTACTCAAAACCGCAATCATGGGTAAGACTGCCGACCTGACTGCTGTCCAGAAGGCCATTATTGACACCCTCAAGCAAGAGGGTAAGACACAGAAAGAAATTTCTGAACGAATAGGCTGTTCCCAGAGTGCTGTATCAAGGCACCTCAGTGGGAAGTCTGTGGGAAGGAAAAAGTGTGGCAGAAAACGCTGCACAACGAGAAGAGGTGACCGGACCCTGAGGAAGATTGTGGAGAAGAACCGATTCCAGACCTTGGCGGACCTGCGGAAGCAGTGGACTGAGTCTGGAGTAGAAACATCCAGAGCAACCGTGTACAGGCGTGTGCAGGAAATGGGCTACAGGTGCCGCATTCCCAAGGTCAAGCCACTTTTGAACCAGAAACAGCGGCAGAAGCGCCTGACCTGGGCTACAGAGAAGCAGCACTGGACTGTTGCTCAGTGGTCCAAAGTACTTTTTTCGGATGAAAGCAAATTTTGCATGTCATTCGGAAATCAAGGTGCCAGAGTCTGGAGGAAGACTGAAGAGAGGGAAATGCCAAAATGCCTGCAGTCCAGTGTCAAGTACCCCCAGTCAGTGATGGTCTGGGGTGCCATGTCAGCTGCTGGTGTTGGTCCACTGTGTTTTATCAAGGGCAGGGTCAATGCATCTAGCTATCAGGAGATTTTGGAGCACTTTATGCTTCCATCTGCTGAAAAGCTTTATGGAGATGAAGATTTCATTTTTCAGCACGACCTGGCACCTGCTCACAGTGCCAAAACCACTGGTAAATGGTTTACTGACCATGGTATTACTGTGCTCAATTGGCCTGCCAACTCTCCTGACCTGAACCCCATAGAGAATCTGTGGGATATTGGGAAGAGAAAGTTGAGAGACGCAAGACCCAACACTCTGGATGAGCTTAAGGCCGCTATCGAAGCATCCTGGGCCTCCATAACACCTCAGCAGTGCCAAAGGCTGATTGCCTCCATGCCACGCCGCATTGAAGCAGTCATTTCTGCAAAAGGATTCCCGACCAAGTATTGAGTGCATAACTGAACTTAATTATTTTAAGGTTGACTTTTTTTTTATTAAAAACACTTTTCTTTTATTGGTCGGATGAAATATGCTAATTTTTTGAGATAGGAATTTGGGGTTTTCATGAGCTGTATGCCAAAATCATCAATATTAAAACAAGAAAAGGCTTGAACTACTTCAGTTGTGTGTAATGAATCTAAAATATATGAAAGTCTAATGTTTATCAGTACATTACAGAAAATAATGAACTTTATAACAATATGCAAATTTTTTGAGAAGAACCTGTATATAAGCTTGAGTCACGTAGCGCTGCACGTCACTCTGCTGTTACAAGTGTAGGGAGAGGATGCTGCTGGACTTGTGTTTTCAGGGAGAGAATAGGAGAGAATCTAACTCAGCGATTTACCTAGAAATAGTTGTGTGGGTGCAGGACACAATCGTTTTACCCTGCCCTGAGGTCATTGACCAAAAAAAAAATAACTTTTATAAGTTAGAAATACACCCATCATTTTCTGGGGTTTTCAAAAACACACAATTTTTTTCAAAAAACAGTATTTTCCAGATCTGCAAGTGTTAAATTCAAGTTTAATATATACAGCTTTCATATTCTGTTACCAAAAAAAAGACTTTTTGGGCAATCTACAACATCTGGATTAGTCAGTGTGCAATTTAAGGTAGAAATACACCCATCATTTTCTGGGGTTTAAAAAAAAAACTTTTTTGACAAAAAACACTATTTTCAGGCCTTGCAGCATGTAACGGTCGCGTACACACACACACAGGGGGGAGGGAAGTGACCACTGCGCTCCACCCTTACCCCTGGCCCTGCCTACTTGCCTCGCGAGTCCTAATGACAGGGGACAACTGGACGGCAATCCCTAACTTGGAGTAAGTGCAGGGATGACAGACAGACAAACAACAGGACGTGAACGGACCGAGTCAATACCAGGAAAGCTGCAAAGTACAAATGGAGCAAGCAGAGAATTGTCAGGAGAAGCCGGGGTCATAAATACCAGGAGAGCAGAGAAGTACAAGAGGAGTCCTAAGAGAGTAGTCAGGTGGGAGCCGAGGTCACAATACCAGGACGGAAACGCAGTACAGGAGCAGCAGGCAAAAGGATGGTCAGGGAACAGGATCAGGTAAGTATTCAGCAGTCCAACAAATAGCCAGGAACCTAGAAATTAACAGGCAACCTGTGGCTAGCAGGCTGCCTGTATTTATAGTGAGGAGTGAGGGTCATGTGACGTGGCCAGCGTCACATGACCGACAGACCAACCAGTTGAGCACCGAGTGATCAGCTCGGCGGTCAAGGCAGACTAGGAGCAGGGAGCCACCCAGCTAGTAAAGCCGCCCTGGGAATGAGGTCAAACACAGAACCTCATTCCAAAAGCTAAGCAACAGTTCTGCGGGCAATGGGGGACCGAGTGCACCTTCGGAACCCCGTGACAGTACCCCCCCTTTTAGGAGGGGCCACCGGACCCAAGACTTCAGGCGATGGCTTTTCAGGGTGTTCTAAATGAAATTTACGAACAAGTCTAGGAGCATGAACCTCCCTTGCAGGTACCCAAGATCTCTCTTCAGGTCCATACCCCTTCCAGTGAATCAGGTACTGCAAGGAATTACGCACCTTCCTGACATCCACTATTTTAGACACCACATACTCGACAGCATCATTAACAAGAACCGCGGAGGCGAGGCTTTTGATGGTACTACCGGTTCAAAATATTTTTTAAGCAGAGATTTATGGAACACATTATGAATGTGGAATGACTCAGGCAGCTCCAACCTAAAAGATACCGGGTTAATCACTTCCGTGATCTTATATGGTCCAATAAAACGAGGAGCAAATTTTTTAGAAGTTACCTTGAGAGATAGATTCTTGGAGGACAACCATACTTTATCCCCAACCTGAAAGTTTAACCCCCTTGAACGTCTCCTATCGGCCTTGAGTTTTTGAGAACATTGAGCCTTTTCTAGGTTCGATTGAACCCGGGCCCAAACTGTGCACAGTTCGGAGGAGAGTTTATCCGCTTCAGGGTTAGAGGAGGAGACAGACGACCCAGAATGAAAACGGGGAGGAAAACCATGGTTACAAAAGAAAGGGGAGACCCCAGCAGAAGAATTGACACAGTTATTCAAAGCAAATTCAGCCAACGGAAGGAATTTGACCCATAATTGCTGGTCATCAGCAACATACAACCTCAAGAATTGTTCCACAGACTGATTAAGGCGTTCAGTCTGCCCATTACTCTCAGGATGGTAGGTGGAAGAAAAAGACAATGAAATTTTACATCTTTGACAGAAGGCCCTCCAGAATTTGGACACAAACTGCACACCCCTGTCAGAAACAATATTTTCCGGGATGCCATGTAAACGAACAATCTCTCTCACAAAAATAGACACCAGGGTTTTAGCATTCGGAAGTTTAGACAGGGGAATGAAATGAACCATCTTGCTAAACCTATCTACCACTACCCAAACCACAGTCTTACCCTCCGCCGGCGGTAGGTCAGTTATAAAGTCCATCGAGATATGGGACCAGGGTCTACTGGGAATGGGTAGGGGTCGTAGGTTACCAGCAGGGCGAGTCCTAGGTGTCTTGGACCTGGCACAAACCTCACAGGCTGACACGTAGGACTTGACATCCCTAGTTAGAGTGGGCCACCAATAAGATCTAGAAACCAGATCCTTAGTGCCCTCAACACCCGGATGTCCACAAAAGGCAGAATCGTGACACTCACCCAACAGCTGGAGACGAAATTGTACGGGAACAAACAACTTATCTGTTGGGGTGGATACCGGTGCCAGATGTTGTTCAGACCTAATGCGAGCCGAGATATCCTGGGTAAGAGCTGCTAAGAAGATTTTTGCTGGTAGGATGGATTCAGGTGGTACCTCAGTAGGTTGAAAAGCCTGGAAGCTCCGAGATAATGCGTCCGCCTTCACATTTTTACTTCCCGGCCTGAACGTGATGGAAAAATCAAAACGAGTAAAAAACAGAGCCCATCTGGCTTGACGGGGATTCAACCTCTTAGCAGACTCGAGAAACATAAGGTTTTTATGGTCAGTGACAACAGTTACACAATGTCTTGCCCCCTCCAGGAAATGCCTCCACTCCTCAAATGCTCATTTAATGGCCAGCAGCTCCCTATTCCCTATGTCGTAGTTTCTCTCCGTGGGAAAGAATTTCCTGGAGAAGAAGGCACATGGTCTCAGATTAGTGAGGCTAGCAGGACCTTGTGAAAGGACTGCTCCTACGCCGTCCTCGGACGCATCCACCTCCACAATAAAAGGTTTCTCCTGATCAGGCTGGATCAGAATGGGAGCGCTACTAAATGCCTTTTTTAATTTTTCAAATGAAGAAATGGCCTCAGTAGACCAATTCTCCAAATCCGCCCCTTTCTTAGTAAGGTCGGTCAACGGTTTAGCAATTACGGAAAAATTCATAATAAATTTACGATAGTAATTGGCGAAACCTAAGAACCGTTGTAAGGCCTTTAAGGATGAAGGTCTTACCCATTCCTTAATTGCTAGTACCTTACCAGGATCCATCTTGAAGGCGTGAGGAGTCAGAACATGCCCTAGAAACAGAATCTCCTGTACACCAAAGACACATTTCTCTTGTTTAGTGGATAGCTGATTCTCCCTCAACACCTCTAATACTTGTTTAACATGAGACACATGGGATTCGAAGTCAGGAGAGAATATCAAAATGTCGTCAAGATAGACAATAACAAATTTACCTAAGTACTCCCTAAGAATGTCATTCATGAAGTTTTGGAACACAGCTGGGGCATTGCTGAGTCCAAAAGGCATCACTCGATATTCAAAGTGTCCTACCGGAGTATTGAACGCGGTCTTCCATTCATCTCCCTCCTTGATTCGGATTAGATTGTATGCCCCTTTCAGGTCAATTTTGGAAAACCAGGTTGCCCCCAGAACCTGGTTAAATAAATCCGGAATCAATGGGAGGGAGTATCTATTCTGGACAGTGATTTTATTTAATCTCCGGTAATCGATACATGGCCTAAGACCACCATCTTTTTTCTTAACGAAGAAAAACCCCGCCCCCATAGGAGAGACAGAAGGTCTAATATGCCCTTTACCAAGGCTCTCCTTAATATAATCTTCCATGGCCTTGCGTTCGGGCATAGAAAGATTATAAATTCGTCCTTTAGGAAACTTGGCCCCCTCTACTAGCTCTATGGTACAATCATAAGGTCTATGGGGGGGTAGAACCTCCGGGGTTGGTGATGAGAATACATCAGAATATTCTCTAACAACAGAGAGTAAAGTATCAGACTTTACTGAGACCCCAGCCTGTACCACGGACAAGCACGAGTCACACTTAGGCCCCCATCTCACCAACTCCCCATTGGACCAATCTATAGTGGGGTTATGTAGTCGGAGCAACCCTAGTACCACCTCAGCAGGTAGGTTCTCCAGGACTAGAAGCGAACATCTCTCTGAGTGGCACACACCCACGGTTAGAGAAATCTCCGAGGTACATAAGCTCACCGTACCACCAATAAGAGGAGTAGCATCAATAGCCATGACATGGATAGGAGTTGGTAAGGCAAACATAGGAATACCCAATCTTACAGCATACTCAGAGTCAATAAAGCTAGCCGCTGAGCCAGAATCAATAAAGGCCTTACCCGGCCATTTATCTACTCCCAGAGAAATCGTAATGGGTACCAAAAGCTTACATTTAGAAAATTCAGGGTGTACCTGGTCTTTAGGTTGCCTTGTCTTAGGAGACTTGACAGAGAGGACCTTCTTAGGACACTGGTTGATCCAATGGTCAGGATCTCCACAGTAAAAGCATTCTCCACGTCTGCGGCGAAGATTCCCTCGGGTCATGCCAACCTGCATGGGTTCCTCGGTGGAGACCTCAGCATTGTCTCTGGGATAGGCCTCTGGCTGGACCACCATCTGGGAAGAGAACTGTTGTTCCTGTCGTCTCTCTCTAACCCATCGGTCAAGTCGGACAACAAGGGTCATCATCTCCTCTAAGGTCTCTGGAAGTTGATAACTGACCAGAAGATCCTTTAATTTATCAGACAGACCTGACCTGAACTGACTCTTCAGGGCTGGTTCGTTCCATCCTGAGGGGACACACCACCTTCTGAATTGGGTGCAATAATCCTCCGCTGGTAAATTGCCCTGAACCAGTGCCTTTAGAGCCGTCTCGGCTACTAGAGCCCTGTCTGGTTCATCATAGAGGGTACCCAAGGCCTGAAAGAACCTCTCCACAGAATATAAACAACTGGTGCCAGCAGGTAAAGAGAACGCCCAGTCTTGGGGATCACCCTGTAATCGGCAAATGATAATGCCCACGCGTTGACTCTCGGAGCCAGAGGACACGGGGCGCAAACGGAAGTAAAGTTTGCAACTCTCCTTAAAAGAGAGAAACTTCCTCCGGTCTCCAGAAAAGGGGTCTGGGAGCTTAATCTGGGGCTTAAAATGCGGACTGGAGGCCTGAGGAGTGGAAGAACCTTGCCCTAACTCAAAAGAACTGAGTTTTTTCCCCTAACTCCTGCACCCTCTGCGTCAGATTAGAGACATAGTCAGTCAGGGTCACCAGAGGATTCATAATACAGTGGTTATTGGGCCTGTTAATTTGTAACGGTTGCGTACACACACACACAGGGGGGAGGGAAGTGACCACTGCACTCCACCCTTACCCCTGGCCCTGCATACTTGCCTCGCGAGTCCTAATGACAGGGGACAACTGGACGGCAATCCCTAACTTGGAGTAAGTGCAGGGATGACAGACAGACAAACAACAGGACGTGAACGGACCGAGTCAATACCAGGAAAGCTGCAAAGTACAAATGGAGCAAGCAGAGAATTGTCAGGAGAAACCGGGGTCATAAATACCAGGAGAGCAGAGAAGTACAAGAGGAGTCCTAAGAGAGTAGTCAGGTGGGAGCCGAGGTCACAATACCAGGACGGAAACGCAGTACAGGAGCAGCAGGCAAAAGGATGGTCAGGGAACAGGATCAGGTAAGTATTCAGCAGTCCAACAAATAGCCAGGAACCTAGAAATTAACAGGCAACCTGTGAGTAGCAGGCTGCCTGTATTTATAGTAAGGAGTGAGGGTCATGTGACGTGGCCAGCGTCACATGACCGACAGACCAACCAGTTGAGCACCGAGTGATCAGCTCGGCGCTCAAGGCAGACTAGGAGCAGGGAGCCACCCAGCTAGTAAAGCCGCCCTGGGAATGAGGTCAAACACAGAACCTCATTCCAAAAGCTAAGCAACAGTTCTGTGGGCAATGGGGGACCGAGTGCACCTTCGGAACCCCGTGACACAGCATCAGCACGTGTGAAATTACAGGTTATATACTGCTGTCAAATTCAGTTGTTAAAAAAAAAACACTCGTTTGGGCACGCAAAATGTAGTTGGCATCCTTTGATGCAGATGTCATTGTGAGATACACCCTTAATACATTTGGGTTACATTCAAAGATTTTAAATACCGCCATTTGGTGCACCAATATTGAATTCAGGCCTACACTGGTTCAGGCCCAGTGAGATATACCCTTTACATACAGGGGTTTAAATCAGGGATTTTAAATACAGCCATTTTGTGCAAAGATATATTTACTTCAGGCCTACACTGGTTCAGACCATGTGAGATACATACAGGGGTTTGAATCAGGCATTTGAAATACAGCCATTTGAAATACAGCCATTTTGTGCAAAGATATATTTACTTCAGGCCTACACTGATTCAGGCCCTGTGAGATACTCCCTCTACATACAGGGGTTTGATTCAGGGATTTGAAATACAGCCATTTGAAATACAGCCATTTTGTGCAAAGATATATTTAATTCAGGCCTACTGGTTCAGACCATGTGAGATACATAGAGGGGTTTGAATCAGGGATTTGAAATACAGCCATTTGAAATACAGCCATTTTGTGCAAAGATATATTTACTTCAGGCCTACACTGATTCAGGCCCTGTGAGATACTCCCTCTACATACAGGGGTTTGAATCAGCAATTTGAAATACAGCCATTTGAAATATAGCCATTTTGTGCAAAGATATATTTACTTCATGCCTACACTGGTTCAGGCCCTGTGAGATACTGCCTCTACATACAGCAGTTTGAATCAGGGATTTGAAATACAGCCATTTGAAATACAGCCATTTTGTGCAAAGATATATTTACTTCAGGCCTACACTGGTTCAGACCATGTGAGATACATACAGGGGTTTGAATCAGGCATTTGAAATACAGCCATTTGAAATACAGCCATTTTGTGCAAAGATATATTTACTTCAGGCCTACACTGATTCAGGCCCTGTGAGATACTCCCTCTACATACAGGGGTTTGATTCAGGGATTTGAAATACAGCCATTTGAAATACAGCCATTTTGTGCAAAGATATATTTACTTCAGGCCTACACTGATTCAGACCATGTGAGATACATAGAGGGGTTTGAATCAGGGATTTGAAATACAGCCATTTGAAATACAGCCATTTTGTGCAAAGATATATTTACTTCAGGCCTACACTGATTCAGGCCCTGTGAGATACTCCCTCTACATACAGGGGTTTGAATCAGCAATTTGAAATACAGCCATTTGAAATATAGCCATTTTGTGCAAAGATATATTTACTTCATGCCTACACTGGTTCAGGCCCTGTGAGATACTGCCTCTACATACAGCAGTTTGAATCAGGGATTTGAAATACAGCCATTTGAAATACAGCCATTTTGTGCAAAGATATATTTACTTCAGGCCTACACTGGCTCAGACCGTGTGAGATACCCCCTCTACATACAGGGGTTTGAATCAGGGATTTGAAATACAGCCATTTGAAATACAGCCATTTTGTAGAAAAGATATATTTACTTCAGGCCTACACTGGTTCAGACCATGTGAGATACATACAGGGGTTTGAATCAGGGATTTGAAATACAGACATTTGAAATACAGCCATTTTGTGCAAAGATATATTTACTTCAGGCCTACACTGATTCAGGCCCTGTGAGATACTCCCTCTACATACAGGGGTTTGATTCAGGGATTTGAAATACAGCAATTTGAAATACAGCCATTTTGTGCAAAGAAATATTTACTTCAGGCCTACACTGGTTCAGACCATGTGAGATACCCCCTCTACATACAGGGGTTTGAATCAGGGATTTGAAATACAGCCATTTGAAATACAGCCATTTTGGGCAAAAAAATATTTACTTCAGGCCTACACTGGTTCAGGCCCTGTGAGATACTCCCTCTACATACATGGGTTTGAATCAGGGATTTAAAATACAGCCATTTGAAATACAGCCATTTTGTGCAAAGATATATTTACTTCAGGCCTACACTGGTTCACACCGTGTGAGATACCCCCTCTACATACAGGGGTTTGAATCAGGAATTTGAAATATAGCCATTTGAAATACAGCCATTTTGTGCAAAGATATATTTACTTCAGGCCTACACTGGTTCAGACCGTGTGAGATACCCCCTCTACATACAGAGGTTTGAATCAGCAATTTGAAATACAGCCATTTGAAATATAGCCATTTTGTGCAAAGATATATTTACTTCATGCCTACACTGGTTCAGGCCCTGTGAGATACTCCCTCTACATGCAGCGGTTTGAATCAGGTATTGAAATAAAGCCATTTGAAATACAGCCATTTTGTGCAAAGATATATTTACTTCAGGCCTACACTGGCTCAGACCGTGTGAGATACCCCCTCTACATACAGGGGTTTAATTCAAGGATTTGAAATACAGCCATTTGAAATACAGCCATTTTGGGCAAAGATATATTTACTTCAGGCCTACACTGGTTCAGGCCCTGTGAGATACTCCCTCTAGATACAGGGGTTTGATTCAGGAATTTGAAATACAGCCATTTGAAATACAGTCATTTTGGGCAAAGATATATTTACTTCAGGCCTACACTGGTTCAGACCGTGTGAGATACTGCCTCTACATACAGGGGTTTGATACAGGGAATTAAAATACAGCCATTTTAAATAGAGCCATTTTGTGCAAATATATATTTACTTCAGGCCTACACTGGTTCAGACCATGTGAGATACCCCCTCTACATACAGGGGTTTGAATCAGGGATTTGAAATACAGCCATTTGAAATACAGCCATTTTGTGCAAAGATATATTTACTTCAGGCCTACACTGGTTCAGGCCCTGTGAGATACTCCCTCTACATATAGGGGTTTGATTCAGGGATTTGAAATACAGCCATTTGAAATACAGCCAATTTGTGCAAAGATATATTTACTTCAGGCCTACACTGGTTCAGACCCTGTGAGATACTCCCTCTACATACACGGGTTCGAATCAGGGATTTGAAATACAGCCATTTGAAATACAGCCATTTTGGGCAAAAAAATATTTACTTCAGGCCTACACTGGTTCAGACCATGTGAGATACCCCCTCTACATACAGGGGTTTGATACAGGGATTTAAAATACAGCCTTTTGAAATAGAGCCATTTTGTGAAAAGATATATTTACTTCAGGCCTACACTGGTTCAGGCCCTGTGAGATACCCCCTCTACATATAGGGGTTTGAATCAGGGATTTGAAATACAGCCATTTTGTGCAAAGATATATTTACTTTAGGCCTACACAGGTTCAGACCGTGTGAGATACCCCCTCTACATACAGTGGTTTGATTCAGGGATTTGAAATACAGCCATTTGAAATACAGCCATTTTGTACAAAGATATATTTACTTCAGGCCTACACTGGTTCAGACCGTGTGAGATACCCCCTCTACATACAGGGGTTTGAATCAGGGATTTGAAATACAGCCATTTGAAATACAGCCATTTTGTGCAAAGATATATTAACTTCAGGCCTACACTGGTTCAGGCCCTGTGAGATACTCTTTCTACATACAGGGGTTTGATTCAGGGATTTGAAATACAGCCATTTGAAATACAGCCATTTTGTGCAAAGATATATTTACTTCAGGCCTACACTGATTCAGGCCCTGTGAGATACTCACTCTACATACACGGGTTCGAATCAGGGATTTGAAATACAGCAATTTGAAATATAGCCATTTTGGGCAAAGAAATATCTACTTTAGGCCTACACTGGTTCAGACCGTGTGAGATACACCCTTTACATACTGTCGTTCTATTCTACTATTAATTAAACACCCATTTAGGGCAAGATCCTAAATTCAAAAAATATGAGGAGAGCATAAAATAAGGGACGTGGCCCAGGTCGTGGTGCTGCTGGTGGAGATCCTGTTGCAGGGAGAGGACGTGGTCGATTTGTGCCAGCTACACGCAGGTGGGAGTAGGCGACAAAACCTGCAGCGGTATTTGGTCTAGCCTAATGCTGCTCTACGAATGGTTAGGCCTGAACAAGTACAGGCGATAGTAGATTGGGTTGCTGACAGTGGATCCAGTTCCTTCACATTGTCTCCCACCGAGTCTCCTGCTGAAAGACCACAGTTGGCACCTGCAGCTGATGTCCATCAGTCTTTCACCTCACCCCCTTGCAAATCAGCCAAGCAGTCTGAGCCCCAAGTCATGCAGAAATCTCTTCTGCTTTTTGATGACTCTGTTAGCAGGGTTTCCCAGGGCCATCCACCTAGCCCTGCCCCAGAAGTGGAAGAGATTGAGTGCACCGATGCCCAACTACTTATCTTTCAGGATGAGTACATGGGAGGACCATCGCAGCACGTCTCGGATGATGACGAAACACAGGTGCCAACTGCTGGGGCTTTCGAAAGTGTGCAGACCGACAAGGAAGGCACGGGTGAAGACTGGGTGGAAGATGATGTGGAGGACGATGAGGTCCTCGACCCCACATGGAATCAAGGTCATGCGAGTGACCTATGTAGTTCGGAGGAAGAGGCAGTGGTCGCACAGAGCCACCAGCACAGCAGAAGAGGGAGCAGGGTGAAAAAGCGGAGCGGCCATCCTCTAGACAGTACGCCTGCTACTGCCCACCGCAGCAAGGGACCGAGCACACCAAATCCAGGTCCAAGGAGTTTCCTGGCGTGGCAGTTCTTCAGACAATGTGCTGACGACAAGGCACGAGTGGTTTGCACGCTGTGCAATCAGAGCCTGAAGGGAGCCATAAACGTTCTCAACCTGAGCACAACCTGCATGACCAGGCATTTAAGTGCAAAGCACGAGCTGCAGTGGAGTAGACACCTCAAAACCAAGAAAGGTCTCTGGCTCCTCCTGCTTCCTCTTCTGCTGCAATCGCGGCCTCTTCATCCACCTCTGGAGTTACAGTGCCACCTGGCACCCCGCGAACAGAGGATCTGCCAGCAACACCAACACCTGGGTCACCAAGCATCTCCACAATGTCCACGGAAGCGTTCAGCTCTCCATATCCCAAACGCTGGAGAGGAAGTACCCCCCTACCCACCCGCGATCCCTAGCCCTGAATGTCAGCATTTCTAAATTACTGGCCTTTGAAATGCTGTCATTCCCTTTTGGTGGAGACGGATAGTTTTAAAGGGCTTATGGCGGTGGCTGTCCCACAGTACGTTGTGCTCAGCTGCCACTTCTTTTCAAGGCGAGCCATCTCTTCACTTCACAACCAAGTAGGGGACAAAATCAGGTGTGCACTGCGCAATGCCATCTGTGGCAAGGTGCACCTGACTACGGATACGTGGACCAGTAAGCACGGTCAGGGACGTTATATCTCCATAACAGCACACTGGGTAAATGCAGTGGCGGCTAGGCCTGAGGCGGATAGCAGTTTGGCGCATGTCCTTCCACCACCGAGGATTGCAGGGCGCTTCAGTTTGCCTACTGTTGCTTCCTCCTCCTACTCTGCTTCCTCATCCTCTACCAGCTCCTCATCCGGTCAGAGTAACACCTTCACCACCAATTTCAGCACAGCAAGGGGTAAAAACGACAGCAGGCAGTTTTAAAACTTATTTGGGGGACAAACGCCACACCGCGCAGGAGCTGTGGACGGGCCTTGAACAACAGACCGATGAGTGGTTTGTGCCAGTCAGCCTCAAGCCCGGCCTTGTGGTGTGCGATAATGGGCAAAATCTCGTAGCAGCTCTGGGACTAGCCGGTTTGACGCACATCCCTTGCCTTGCGGATGTGCTGAATTTGGTGGTGTAGAGATTCCTTAAAAATTACCCCGATATGTCAGAGCTGCTGCATAAAGTGCGGGCCGTCTGTGCGCGCTTTCGGCGTTCTCACCCTGCTGCTGCACGCCTTACAGCACTGCAGCGTAACTTCCACTGCAACGGCCTTCCCGTTCACTGCCTCATATGCGACATGCCCACAAGGTGAAACTCCACCTTCCACATGCTGGCCAGACTGTGCGAGCAGCAGGCGATAGTGGAGTTTCAGCTGCAGCACGCACGGGTGAGTCGCTCGGCGGAACAGCACCACTTCACCACCAATGACTGGGACTCCATGCGAAACCTATGTTCCTTGTCGCGCTGTTTTGAGTACTCCACCAACATGGCCAGTGCCGATAATGCCGTTCTCAACGTTACTATCCCACTTCTATGCCTCCTTGAAAAAACGCTCCTGGCGATGATGGAAGAAGATGTGGCACAGGAGGAGGAGGAGGAGGAAGAGGGATCATTTCGTAGGGTTTCCGGCCAGTCATTCCCAAGTGGCTCCGAGGGTGGGTTCCTGCACCCACAAACCCAAGGTACACAATTGTCCAGCCAGGGCACAGTTCTGGAGGATGAGGAGGTGGAGGATGAGGAGATGGAGGAGGAGGAACCATGTTCATAGCAGGGTGGCACCCAGACCAGCTCATGGCCATCACTGGTGCGTGGATGGGGGATACAGAGGACACAGATGATACACCTCCCACAGAGGACAGCTTTTCGTTGCCTCTGGGCAGCCTGGCACACATGAGCGATTACTTGCTGCAGTGTCTCCGCAACGACCGCCAAGTTGCCCACATTCTAACTTGTGCTGATTACTGGGTGGCCACGCTGCTGGATCCCCGTTACAACGACAACGTACCGTCCTTAATTCCGTCACTGGAGCGTGATCGTAAGATGCGCGAGTACAAGCCCTCGCTGGAAGACGCACTGCTGGTGGCATTCCCACCTGACAGCGGGGGCACAGTGGAAGCACAAGGCGAAGGCAGAGGACGAGGAAGAGGTCGCCAACGCAGCTGGGCCACCGCCAGCACCTCAGAAGGCAGGGTTAGCATGGCCGAAATGTGGAAAAGCTTTGTCAGCAGGCCACAACAACCAGCACCACCAGCTGATATGGAACATCTTAGCAGGAGGCAGCATTTCACCAACATGGTGGAGCAGTATGTGTGCACATGCCTACACGTACTGAATGACGGGTCTGCCCCCTTCAACTTCTGGGTCTCCAAATTGGGCACATGGCCTGAGCTTGCCCTTTACGCCTTGGAGGTGCTGGCCTGCCCTGCAGCCAGTGAATTATCTGTACGTGTGTTTAGCACGGCAGGGGGCGTCATCACAGACAAGTACAGCCGCCTGTCCACAGCCAATGTGGACAAGCTCACGTTCGTTAAAATGAACCAGGCATGGATCCCTCAGCACTTGTCCGTACCTTGTGCAGAATAGACATGTATACCAGTACTAAGCAGACATTGTTATACTGCAGCGTAATTGCTCATGTTTGTATTTTGGATATTTCACACTCTTTTGGAGTGTACCTTAATTTTACAAAATTAAATTAAAACCAAAAACCTGTAATGGCTATCTCGTCCTCCTCCACCGCCGCTTCCACCTACTCCGCTACGTCCACCGCCTCCTCAAACTCCTACTCCATATGGAACTCCACCTCATAAATCCCTTTTTTTGTACGTGTTTTATTTTATATCATTTCACTACTTTGTCATTTACATTTTAGGGTGAAATTCACCAATTTTGGTGTGTATAGTACCACTGCTATACCTAGTGGACCGGTAAAAAAATAAAAAATAAATTGTCAGTTACATTTTATGGTGAAATTAACAAATGTTTGGGTGTATAGTACCACTGCTATACCTAGTAGACAGGTTAAACAAAAAAATTATAATTGTTATTTTTGCTTTTTTGGGTGAAATTAACCAATTTTTGGGTGTATAGTACCACTGCTATACCTAGTAGGCCGATTAAAAAATAAATAAATTGTCATTTACATTTTAGGGTGAAATTCACCACTTTTGGTGTGTATAGTACCACGGCTATACCTAGTGGAACGGTAAAAAAAATTGTCAGTTACATTTTCTGGTGAAATAAACAATTTTTTGGGTGTATAGTACCACTGCTATACCTAGTAGACAGGTAAAAAAAAAATTGTCAGTTATACAGTACAGACCAAAAGTTTGGACACACCTTCTAATTCAAAGAGTTTTCTTTATTTTCATGACTATCAAAACTATGAATTAACACATGCAGAATTATATACATAACAAACAAGTGTGAAACAACTGAAAATATTTCATATTCTAGGTTCTTGAAAGTAGCCACCTTTTGCTTTGATTACTGCTTTGCGCACTCTTGGCATTCTCTTGATGAGCTTCAAGAGGTAGTCCCCTGAAATGGTTTTCACTTCACAGGTGTGCCCTGTCAGGTTTAATAAGTGGGATTTCTTGTCTTATAAATGGGGTTGGGACCATCAGTTGTGTTGAGAAGAAGTCAGGTGGATACACAGCTGATAGTCCTACTGAATAGACTGTTAGAATTTGTATTATGGCAAGAAAAAAGCAGCTAAGTAAAGAAAAACGAGTGGCCATCATTTACTTTAAGAAATGAAGGTCAGTCAGTCAGCTGAAAAATTGGGAAAACTTTGAAAGTAAGGGCTATTTGACCATGAAGGAGAGTGATGGGGTGCTGCGCCAGATGACCTGGCCTCCACAGTCACCGGACCTGAACCCAATCGAGATGGTTTGGGGTGAGCTGGACCGCAGAGTGAAGGCAAAAGAGCCAACAAGTGCTAAGCATCTCTGGGAACTCCTTCAAGACTGTTGGAAGACCATTTCAGGGGACTACCTCTTCAAGCTCATCAAGAGAATGCCAAGAGTGTGCAAAGCAGTAATCAAAGCAAAAGGTGGCTACTTTGAAGAACCTAGAATATTACATATTTTCTGTTTCACACTTGTTTGTTATGTATATAATTCCACATGTGTTAATTCATAGTTTTGATGCCTTCATAGTCAGGAAAAATAAAGAAAACTCTTTGAATGAGAAGGTGTGTCCAAACTTTTGGTCTGTACTGTATATTCTGGTGAAATTCACCAATTTTTGGGTGTGATGTACCACTCCTATACCTAGTAGACCGAAAAAATAAATAAAAAATTGTCAGTTACATTTTTTGGTGAAATTCACCAATTTTTGGGTGTAATATACCCTTCCTTTACCTAGTTGACAGCTTAATAAATTTCAATAATTTTTCTGTTACATTCTTGGGTTAACATTATACAATTTTAGACGTGAATAAACACCTGCTATGCATAGGTGACAGGGAATAAAATTTTATAAATTATTCAGTAATTAATGCGCACTACATCCTTTCATTCAATGCTTAAACTTTGAAAAGTTGTCACACTTTTATGCTTTAACCGCCTCACGTCCGCCCATAGGATATAAACGTCCTATGGGTGGACGTCTATTTCTGACAGCACGTTTTAAAACGTCCTGTCAGAAATAGCAGCTGCACGCTAATCGTGCAGCTGCTGATCGGGTTGCCCGCTGTCAGTGACAGCAGGGCAACCCAGAGATAAGGCAGGGACAGTGCCCAGGTGTCCCTGCCTTCACGATCGCTGCAGACACAGCGCTCACCGAGCGCTGTGTCTGCAGAGCAGGAAGCGCTGTGCGCTTCCTGTTCCGGCCCGGCGGTCATGTGACCGCCGTGACCGGAGAGTGCAGGGGCTGTGTGAGGTCTCTCAGAGACCTCGATCAGCCCTGCTGTGAGGCTGTACAGCGCTGGATTGCTGCTGTACAGCCTCTCTAGGGGTGCATTTGTCCTGTAACTGGGGCTACTATGTCAGCCCCAGTTACAGGAGAAATCAACTGTGAAAAAAAAAAGAAAAAGTGAAGTAAATGTCCCCCAGAGGTCTTGTATGACCTTATGGGGGACGAAAAGTGTAAAAAAAAATAAAAAAAATAAAGGGTTGAAAAAATAAAATAAAATAAAGTTTCACATGTAAAAAAAAAAAAGTTCCCAAGTTAGGAATAAAAAAAAAAAAATTAAAATAGAAAAAATAAAGTAAAATAGACATATTTAGTATTGCCGCGTCCGTAAAAACCAGCTCTATAAAAATATCACATGACCTAACCCCTCGGATGAACACCGTAAAAAATAAATCAAAAAAACTGTGTCAAAACAAGCAATTTTTGTCACCTTGCATCACAAAAGGTGCAACACCAAGTGATCAAAAACGCGTATGTCCCACAAAATGGTACCAATAAAACCGTCACCTCATCCCGCAAAAAATGAGCCCCTACATAAGAAAATCTCTCAAAAAATAAAAAAACTATAGCTCTTAGAACATGGAGACACTAAAACATAATTTTTTTGGTTTCAAAAATGCTATTATTGTGTTAAAGTGAAACAAATAAAAAAAAGTATACATATTAGGTATTGCCGCGTCCGTAAAAACCAGCTCTATAAAAATATCACATGACCTAACCCCTCGGGTGAACACCGTAAAAAAAAAAAAAAAAAAACTGTGTCAAAACAAGCAATTTTTGTCACCTTGCATCACAAAAGGTGCAACACAAAGTGATCAAAAACGCGTATGTCCCACAAAATGGTACCAATAAAACCGTCACCTCATCCCGCAAAAAATGAGCCCCTACATAAGAAAATCTCTCAAAAAATAAAAAAACTATAGCTCTCAGAACATGGACACATTAAAACATAATTTTTTGGTTTCAAAAATGCTATTATTGTGTAAAACTTTAATAAATGAGAAAAAGTATACATATTAGGTATCGCTACGTCCGTAACAATCTGCTCTATAAAAATGTCACTTGACTGAACCCCTAAGGTGAACGCTGTAAAAATAAATAAATAGAAACTGTGCTAAAACAACCAATTTTTTCTTCACCTTGCCCCATAAAGTGTTATATTGAATGATCAAAAAATCATATGTACCCAAAAATAGTACTAATAAAACTGGCACCTTATCCCCTAGTTTCCAAAATGGGGTCACTTCTTGGGAGTTTCTACTGTAAGGGTGCATCAGGGGGCTTCAAATGGGACATGGCATCTAAAAACCATGTGGAGTTCCTTTCCTTCTGCGCCCTGCCGTGTGCCCATACAGCAGTTTACGACCACATGTGGGGTGTTTCTGTAAACCGCAGAATCTGGGTAATAAATATTGAGTTTTGTTTGGCTGTTAACCATCGATGTGTTAGAGAAAAAAATTGATTAAAATGGAAAATCTGCCAAAAAAGTGAAATTTAAAAATTTGATCTCCATTTTCCTTTAATTCTTGTGGAACGCCTAAAGGGTTAACAAAGTTTGTAAAATCGGTTTTGAATACCTTGAGGGGTGTAGTTTCTACAATGGGGTCATTTATGGGGGTATCCACTATGTAGGCCCCACAAAGTGACTTCAGACCTGAACTGGTCCTTATAAAGTGGGTTTTGGCAATTTTCTTAAAAATTTGAAGAATTGCTTCTAAACTTCTAAGCCTTCTAACGTCCTAAAAAAATAAAATGACATTTCCAAAATGATGCCAACATAAAGTAGACATATGGGGAATGTTAAATAATAAATATTTTATGAGGTATCACTTTCTGTTTTAAAAGCAGAGAAATTGAAATTTAGAAAATTGCGATTTTTTTTACATTTTTGGGTAAATTTGGGATTTTTTCATAAATAAAGGTGAAATATTTTGACTCAAATTTATGACTATCATGAAGTACAATGTGTCACGAGAAAACAATCTCTGAATGACTTGGATAAATAAAGGCGTTCCAAAGTTATTACCACATAAAGTGAGATATGTCCGTTTTGCAAAATTTGGCCTGGTCAGGAAGGGGGCAAAGGGCCCAGATGGGAAGTGGTTAATAATTTCTGAAAAAATGAATCCTCCCTTGGATGTGGTCTCTCTTTCTCACGCTCCCTCTCTGGCCTGGAACCCTGATTCCCCGCCACCCGTGATCACCATGGTAGGCACATGAAAAGAACATCGAAAGTTGCTAGAGCAGATATCAAATTGGATTGTGAACATCACGGGGACGTGCGACATGGTGGGGCAGTAAGTGTGCACACGCCTACATGAACTGACTGACAGGGGTCAGCACCTGCAACTTCTGGGTCTCCAAATTGGGCACATGGCCTGAGCTTGCCCTTTACCCCTTGGAGGTGCTGGCCTGCCCTGCAGCCAGTGTATTGTCTGAACGTGTGTTTACCGTGACTGGAGGGGGTTATCTCAGGTTATATTTCCCAATGTTTTGGGGTGTACCCTAATTTTAAAAATAAAATTTAAAACAAAAAACCAGTGTAGGCTACCTCCTCCTCCACCGCCGCTTCCACCTCCACCGCCACATCCACCGCCTCCTCAACCTCCTACTCCATATGGACCTGGTCCTCCTAGATCAAGATTATTACTTTTTATTTTTACGTATTTTATGTTATTTAAAGTCATTTCCCTATCCACATTTGTTTGCAGAGCACTTGCCATGCTCTTACCCACATTTTGACGCAATTTGCAGCCCTCTAGCCCTTTCCATGACATTTTTACAGCCATTTTAGTGCTCAAAAGTTCAGGTCCCCATTGACTTCAATGGGTTCGGGTTCAGGGTCAAGTTCGGGTCAAGTTCGGGTCCCGAACTCAAACTTTTTTCCGATGTTCGGCCGAACCCGAACATCCAGGTGTCCGCTCAACTCTACTCACTTTGTGTCGCCGGAGCCCATACATTTTAATGCTATACGAAGACCCGTCTCCGCACAGCATTAAAATGAAGTTTGGAATGAATCAACTTCGGATATAGAATCTGAAGCTCGATTCACTCAACACTAACTACAACCTCAATTCCAAGAATGTTAGGACGTTGTGTAAAATGTAAATAAATGTAAATAAAAACATACAATGATTTGCAACTCTCATAGACGCATATTTTATTCGCAATAGATCATAGAACAAATATCAAAGGTTGAAAGTGAGACATTTTACCATTTCATGAAACAAATGAACTAATTTAGAACATAATGGCGGCAACACTTCTCAAAATATTTGGAACAGAGGCAAAAAAGGCTAGAAAATTAAGTGGTACCAATAAAAATCAGCTGGAGAAGCAATTTGATACTGACACATATTAGAGAAGGAGAGTCTCTCAGAAGCATGAAAATATGTTCAGAGGTTCACCAATCTGCAAAAAACTGCAAAAAATTGTGGAACAATTTCAGAAAAATGTTTCTCAACATGAAATTGCAAACACTTTAAATATCTCACTATCTACAGTAGTATCATCACAAGATTCAGAGAATCTAGAGAAATACATTTGTGTAAGGGACAAGACCGAAGGTCAATATTGGATGTTTGTGATTTACGGGCCTTTAGATGGCACTGCATTAAAAGCAGGCACGATTCTGTACTACTAATCACTGCATGGGCTCAGGAATACTTCCAGGAATGATTGTTTGCGAATAGTGATGAGCGGAAGGGGTATATTTTCGAATTTGTGATATTTCGCGAATATTTGAGTGAATATTCATCATATATTCCCGAATTTGAGAATTCGTGATCTCCATTCATATTTTCTTCATTGCGAATATCGGCAATGTTATATTCGCGTATTGCGCATGCGCAAACGGGCGTGGCCTAGTTTAGCAACTGTTCTCAAACTTCCCGAAGTTTGATGAGATTAGAAAACATGGTTGGCAGCAATTTTCACGACAGTGAGGAAGAACTCCTGTAAGTAATTTGACATTACAGCAGTATATTTGATTACATTTCACATGCATGTCAAAACAATCACTTTATATGCAGATAGAGTGCTTTAAAATATTCGCAATTGCGAAAATCGTCGCTAACTTCACATTTTATCAGGTCTCAGTAAATATTACTGATTTTGATTGGTGCACTAAGTATTGTTGTGACATCACAGCACTATGTCTGTAGCATGTATGTATGGACAGCAGAGAAATATCTCTCACATGCACATTGCACATCCATTTTCCTGACGCACACTATATACCACACACACACACACACAGTCTATAGATTAGAGTTTGTGTCCTGTTGGTCAGGATTCAGGAGAAGCTTTCTTTGTCTTACCACCAGTATTTGCTGGTTCATTTAGAGTTACTCAGGGTGCACCACAGGGAAACGAACCAGCTTTACACCCCATACCGTATCGTCACTTCACTAGACAGGTACATCTCTGCTCAGCTGGCCAATATCCGATTGCTCAGACCCCACACACATACAATCGCAATACAATCCGATCTTATAACGGTAACATTAAATCTAATTTTTCCCCTTCAAAGACTTAAATACTTTTTGCTTTTTTGTTGAGGACATTATTTTCAATACTTGTATTTGAAAAAATTGGGATTAAATGCTTGCGTCTTTATCCTGCAGCGCATGTTGAAGCAGGGCTATAACAGGACCCGGGTCAAGTCTGAGAAGCAGGCCATTGTGAGGGGGATCCGTTTCGAGCAATGAGGAAGTTCAATGGCAGGCACACTAAGATGGCCATACTAAAGAAACTGTCCGATCTGAAGAGGAGGAACTCGGAGCAGATCAGAGAGATCAGTGACAGAATATGCCCAGGTACAATGCTTAAATTACTTTTGTATCTCTCGCCAACACTCTGTAATGTACAGTATATATACAGTTATGCAAATAAGTATTTCATCCCTTTACAAATGATTACTTAGTACCTGGTGTGACATGTAGCAAATCAGCAGGTTGCATCATACATCTATACCTCACCATGAGTACATATATACATAAATATATATATAAAAAACGAAGAAGTAGGACTGCACTCCAAATATGTGGTAAAAACAGCAGTGATTTATTCACCCATAATATGGCAAGTCTTGCGACGTTTCGGCTCACAAGAGCCTTCCTCAAGCATAGTAACAGTGAAAGTGAGACAATATAAAGGCATTTACAAAGTGTCCAACCCATAAAGGTGTGGTTACAATCAATTGCAATTACATACATCTGATACAAATCAATAAAGTGCATGTGCATAAAATGACAAGTGCTACACAATGTATAATTTAAGGGATGCCTTCCCTTCAGTGGGAATTAAAATGTGTACAGTACTTTATTTAAGTTAAATTCACAAATATATAAGTGACATACTGAATGTGGATCACAGAAATACGACCTTCGGTGGCGATGGGGCCCACATATACCATCGCGTTCGTTGCGCGTCTCCAACTCTTCATTGCGCATGTTCACACTGACCTCATCATGTGAGTCATAGTGCAAAGATCACGCGCATGCGTTCTATGCGATCGGCGTAAGAGCACCATTTTACTTAAGGGAAACCAACCCTATAATTCCATTCATATAATATATATGACTGTTGTATGAATAAGATAATTTTATATACACGCGACCGCTGTAGGGATCTCCTACATACACCAGCATCTGGACCGGGATCCCGACCTTGCGGGCAAGACACCAGACCAGAAAGCCGCGAGTGTCATAGGAGAACATTTCCATGATCTCCGCCGACAGTCAAAGCCCAAATGCTGGTAATTTAGCAGTCATAGAGGGATGATCACTCTATCATGTCAACAGTCATATCATGTAGATATAAAAGTGCAAGCGTATATCTAGAGTAACGCATAGGCATAAAGACGCTGATATCCACATTGGGCCGCATTGTCTCCAAAAGGTCAAGATTCAGGGATCCACATCCAATATAGTGAAAATGTACAAAACCTAAAGGCAAAAAGAAAAAATATTTTAGTTTGCAAGTAAATTGTTACAATTATATAATGGTCTTTCACAGTTATCTTGCACCAATATACTGATATGAAAAGGACACGAACGCATATATGCAACTGGACTAAAAAAGACCCGCAGATCCACAAAACTCTCACCTGAACTCGATATTGAGACCCTTAGGGTGCAAGCTGTCCAGATCATAAATCCAGCGTAACTCTCTTTTTTTCAAGAGAGTTAGGCGGTCACCGCCTCTTCTGGGGAGCCTGACCTGATCTATGATCCAGCATCTTAAATCCCGCTCGGAATGTCCTAGGGATCCAAAATGTCTGGATACTGGTAGATCAGTACGTTTCTTCCTTATTGAATTCCTGTGGTTATTCAACCTAACTTTTAGTTCTGTGGAAGTTTCCCCAACATATAATAGATTACAGGGGCAGGCCAACACATAAATCACATATGACGAGGAACAGTTCAGATGGAATTTTATGGGATACTCTTTATTTGTCAACGGATGTACAAAAGATCTGGCTTTACAGATATGCCGACAATTAACGCAGCCGAGACACGGGTAACACCCGAGGCCCGGCTGCGTCAATGTCCGCTGCACACTGATTTTCTTCGGACCTGTATCTGCCCTGACCAAATGATCTTTAAGATTTTTGTTTTTACGGTACGATAGAAGGGGAGGGAGTTTAAATTCTGGTACATCTATAATAGACCTGCTTAAGATACTCCAATTATCCCTAAGGATACGACCTATCTCCAGACTACATTCAGAGTAGGTGGACATAAATGGTATCCTCCGTTTTTTTTGGGGAATAATAGATGTTATTTCGGTGTTCATATCTAAAATTTTATTTTTATGTGCATCTAGCAGTTTACGGGGATAACCCCGGTCCCTAAATTTGCCTGCCATCGTTTCCAATGTATTTAACAATTCGGTATGGTCAGAGACAATGCGTTTCGTACGTAGAAATTGTGAATGAGGAAGGTGTTTCACTAGGCTATGCGGGTGATTGCTTTCATACCGCAAGATAGTGTTCCTATCAGTCGACTTCACATACAATCCTGTACCAATTGTGCCATCAACCAATTTCACATTGGTATCCAAGAATGACAATTGTGTATTGGAGTATGATATGGTATATTGAAGATCAGGATCTATGTTATTAAGGTATGTATGGAACTCCCTTAATTGTGATTCCGTACCAGACCACAGGAGGAAGACGTCATCTATGTATCGCCACCACCTGATCACATGTTGAAAGTGGTGGGATACATAGATAAAGTCCTCCTTCATGTGTCGCATGTAGATATTTGCGTACGTTGGGGCCACATTGGACCCCATCGCCACGCCACGTTTCTGATTATAAAAGGTATCTTGAAACAAGAAGTAGTTGTTTTCAAGAATCAGTCTCAGCAAAATGTTTATAAAACACTTTGCATTCTGTGTTACGGGCGAGTCATCCAGATATTCGTTGACTGCACCAATGTCCTTCTCATGCCCTATTGACGTGTATAAGGACACAACGTCAAAGGACACGAGAGTCACAGTCTGCATATCGCTGACATCCACTGCCCTCAGTTGTTGTAGAAAATCGCCTGTATCTTTTATATAGGACTTTCCAGCCATTGAAAATTCTCTGAGTATCCTGTCAAGAAAGATGGATATTCTGCTAAAAACAGAGTCAGAGCCAGATACGATGGGGCGACCGGGGGTTCCACAAGGCTTTTGTGGACCTTGGGTAATATGTATATAACGGGAGTAATGGGAGTTGTTATCGTCAGATACTCCCTTAATCCCTCATCTATAATACCCCCGGCCACCGCATCGGATAGACTCCTATTGATAATAGCCATAATGCGAAATTTCGGGTCACCTTGCAATACACCATATAGATTTGTGTCATTCAGTTGTCGTTCGATTTCTCTGATATAGTTTTGTGTATCAAGAACAACTACCCCGCCGCTCTTATCGGCCGGTTTGATAGTTAACTGGGGGTTGTTCTTAAGTTGAGATAGGGCCTCAATTTCGGCAGTAGTCAGATTGGGATTGCTTACTCTCGCTATGTCCCCGTATAGGGATTTCAGCATACTGACATCTCGTTGAACTGCAGAAATGTAGGCCTCTATCGCAGGTTCATCTACATTCGGAAAAAAGGCACTTTTATTAGATAAACTTAATCCCTTGAGTGAAAATTCGCTAGGGCATGTTTGTGCATTTACAGTACGTCCCTTAAAAAATACTTTAAGTTTAAGAGAACGAAAAAAATCAGTTAAGTCCATCTCTAAGTCAAACCAATTTACCTTGGTGCTCGGGCAAAACGTGAGACCCTTGGACAGGACACTCAGCTGGGCTTCAGTCAGTTCAACTGAGGATAGATTGAAGACTATTGTCTCTTTCTCTGTGATGGCGTCTTTGTTGATTGTAGTCTGGTTCTGTTGTACCGCTGTTTTCCCTTGTCTTCTATACCGGCGGCCTCCTCTCCTGGTTCTTGTTCTTTTCTTTTCTTTGTCTCTGGATCCACCCCTAAAAAAGCTTGGTCTTTATCTGTGGGCGATTGTGTGTAATTCCTCCTTTTTCTATTGTCACGGTTGAAGCTCGTAGATGGCTGGTCAGTTTGCCAGGTGTATATATCACCTCGTTTGTAATCATCTACATCACGTGACCATTTACTCCTTTTCCCTTCCTCCAATTCCATCTGAAACTTATTAAGTTGATTTTTGACTTCCTCTTTATATTGAATAAAATCATCAGCAGGTAATTGTATCTGCAATGTCCATTCTACCTCTGACAGCTCTTCAGAGAGTGAGGCCACTTCTATTTGCAAAAACTCGATGTTTAATGAAATATAGTCAAGTGAATACCTGTTTGATAACATCTCAAAACGTTTGCAAAATAAATCATTATTTGGAAAAAGATTTGGCCGTAAATTTGAGCGCATTCCTCTCGGAATTTTCTTATCTTTGTAATATTGTCCCAAAGTGGCCATATGTAATTTTATTGCGATGAGACGCCTGAATAAAGCGACATACTTGCGTTTGAGTTCCTTTGCGGTTGGAGCTTGCAGAAATGAGGCATCACTCTCAATTCCCCGCATAATGCGTTCCACCTCCTCGACAGTATAGGTGCCGCCATAGGGTGTTTCCGTATTTGACATGATAATTCTTCAGGTGTGCTCACCCACGGTGCCGATAAATATAGAAAGGAAAAAGTCCAGTGGGAGCATCAACCAGAGTGCGGGTGCACGGTCCAACGCAGGGCAGCGGCAAACCCCAATAGTATAAAAAACGAAGAAGTAGGACTGCACTCCAAATATGTGGTAAAAACAGCAGTGATTTATTCACCCATAATATGGCAAGTCTTGCGACGTTTCTGCTCACAAGAGCCTTCCTCAAGCATAGTAACAGTGAAAGTGAGACAATATAAAGGCATTTACAAAGTGTCCAACCCATAAAGGTGTGGTTACAATCAATTGCAATTACATACATCTGATACAAATCAATAAAGTGCATGTGCATAAAGTGACAAGTGCTACACAATGTATAACTTAAGGGATGCCTTCCCTTCAGTGGGAATTCAAATGTGTACAGTACTTTATTTAAGTTAAATTCACAAATATATAAGTGACATACTGAATGTGGATCACAGAAATACGACCTTCGGTGGCGATGGGGCCCACATATACCATCGCGTTCGTTGCGCGTCTCCAACTCTTCATTGCGCATGTTCACACTGACCTCATCATGTGAGTCATAGTGCAAAGATCACGCGCATGCGTTCCTTGCGATCGGCGTAAGAGCACCATTTTACTTAAGGGAAACCAACCCTATAATTCCATTCATATAATATATATGACTGTTGTATGAATAAGATAATTTTATATACACGCGACCGCTGTAGGGATCTCCTACATACACCAGCATCTGGACTTTTTCCTTTCTATATTTATCGGCACCGTGGGTGAGCACACCTGAAGAATTATCATGTCAAATACGGAAACACCCTATGGCGGCACCTATACTGTCGAGGAGGTGGAACGCATTATGCAGGGAATTGAGAGTGATGCCTCATTTCTGCAAGCTCCAACCGCAAAGGAACTCAAACGCAAGTATGTCGCTTTATTCAGGCGTCTCATCGCAATGAAATTACATATGGCCACTTTGGGACAATATTACAAAGATAAGAAAATTCCGAGAGGAATGCGCTCAAATTTACGGCCAAATCTTTTTCCAAATAATGATTTATTTTTAGGGATGAGCGAACCCGAACTGTATAGTTCGGGTTCGTACCGAATTTTGGGGTGTCCGTGACACGGACCCGAACCCGAACATTTTCGTAAAAGTCCGGGTTCGGGTTCGGTGTTCGGCTCTTTCTTGGCGCTTTTTGAAAGGCTGCAAAGCAGCCAATCAACAAGCGTCATACTACTTGCCCCAAGAGGCCATCACAGCCATGCCTACTATTGGCATGGCTGTGATTGGCCAGTGCAGCATGTGACCCAGCCTCTATTTAAGCTGGAGTCACGTAGCGCCGCACGTCACTCTGCTATGATCAGTATAGGGAGAGGTTGCAGCTGCGACGTTAGGGCGAGATTAGGCAGATTAACTCCTCCAAAAGACTTCATTCTGTGATCGATCTGCAGCTGTGGATCATTGAAGTGCTATTATTGACTTGCTCACTTTTTTAAGGCTGCCCAGAGCGTTTTTAGATCACTTTTTTTCTGGGGTGATCGGCGGCCATTTTGTGACTTGTGGTGCGCCAGCACAAGCTATCACCAAGTGTATTTAACCATCGATAGTGTGGTTATTTTGTGCTATATCCTACATCAGCTGCAGGCTGAGCCTGTGTCACCGAAGTGCATTTAACCATCGACAGTCTGATTATTTTTTGGCCATATACTACATCTGGTGCAGGCTGAGCCTGTGTCACCCAAGTGCATTTAACCATCAACAGTGTGGTTATTTTTTGGCCATATATTACATCAGGGGCAAGTTGAGCCTGTCACCCAGCGCCTAAAAAATAGACCTGACATTTCTATTCAACCAAATCTGTACTGTTTTAGCTGGTCAAGTTATTTGTAGTGACCGTAAAAGCACACTTTTTTTTCTGGGTTGAAAAACCATTCCCAAATTTGCCATTCTCAAAATAACTAGTTTCTGGTATTTGAGGCCTACTTGAAATCTATCCCAAAAAAAATATCTTACATTGAAGCTAGTGATAGTGTCATTCAGAAAAACCTAAGACACACTCTAGCGTGCTGATAGAAATCTTATTCTGTGATTAAACCTATACCTGTCACACAGTGCAAAAAAAAACAGGCCTCACATCTCTATTTAACCAAATCTCTACTGTTTTAGCTGGTCAAGTTATTTGTAGTGACCGTAAAAGCACACTTTTTTTTCTGGGTTGAAAAACCATTCCCAAATTTGCCATTCTCAAAATAACTAGTTTCTGGTATTTGAGGCCTACTTGAAATCTATCCCAAACAGAATATCTTACATTGAAGCTAGTGATAGTGTCATTCAGAAAAACCTAAGACACACGCTAGCGTGCTGATAGAAATCTGATTCTGTGATTAAACCTATACCTGTCACACAGCGCAAAAAAAAACAGGCCTCACATCTCTATTTAACCAAATCTCTACTGTTTTAGCTGGTCAAGTTATTTGTAGTGACCGTAAAAGCACACTTTTTTTTCTGGGCTAAAAAACCATTCCCAAATTTGCCATTCTCAAAATAACTAGTTTCTGGTATTTGAGGCCTACTTGAAATCTATCCCAAAAAGAATATCTTACATTGAAGCTAGTGATAGTGTCATTCAGAAAAACCTAAGACACACGCTAGCGTGCTGATAGATATCTGATTCTGTGATTAAACCTATACCTGTCACACAGCGCAAAAAAAAACAGGCCTCACATCTCTATTTAACCAAATCTCTACTGTTTTAGCTGGTCAAGTTATTTGTAGTGACCGTAAAAGCACACTTTTTTTTCTGGGTTGAAAAACCATTCCCAAATTTGCCATTCTCAAAATAACTAGTTTCTGGTATTTGAGGCCTACTTGAAATCTATCCCAAAAAGAATATCTTACATTGAAGCTAGTGATAGTGTCATTCAGAAAAACCTAAGACACACGCTAGCGTGCTGATAGATATCTGATTCTGTGATTAAACCTATACCTGTCACACAGCGCAAAAAAAAACAGGCCTCACATCTCTATTTAACCAAATCTCTACTGTTTTAGCTGGTCAAGTTATTTGTAGTGACCGTAAAAGCACACTTTTTTTTCTGGGTTGAAAAACCATTCCCAAATTTGCCATTCTCAAAATAACTAGTTTCTGGTATTTGAGGCCTACTTGAAATCTATCCCAAAAAGAATATCTTACATTGAAGCTAGTGATAGTGTCATTCAGAAAAACCTAAGACACACGCTAGCGTGCTGATAGAAATCTGATACTGTGATTAAACCTATACCTGTCACACAGCGCAAAAAAAAAACAGGCCTCACATCTCTATTTAACCAAATCTCTACTGTTTTAGCTGGTCAAGTTTTTTGTAGTGACCGTAAAAGCACACTTTTTTTTCTGGGTTGAAAAACCATTCCCAAATTTGCCATTCTCAAAATAACTAGTTTCTGGTATTTGAGGCCTACTTGAAATCTATCCCAAAAAGAATATCTTACATTGAAGCTAGTGATAGTGTCATTCAGAAAAACCTAAGACACACGCTAGCGTGCTGATAGAAATCTGATTCTGTGATTAAACCTATACCTGTCACACAGCGCAAAAAAAAACAGGCCTCACATCTCTATTTAACCAAATCTCTACTGTTTTAGCTGGTCAAGTTATTTGTAGTGACCGTAAAAGCACACTTTTTTTTCTGGGTTGAAAAACCATTCCCAAATTTGCCATTCTCAAAATAACTAGTTTCTGGTATTTGAGGCCTACTTGAAATCTATCCCAAAAAGAATATCTTACATTGAAGCTAGTGATAGTGTCATTCAGAAAAACCTAAGACACACGCTAGCGTGCTGATAGAAATCTGATTCTGTGATTAAACCTATACCTGTCACACAGCGCAAAAAAAACAGGCCTCACATCTCTATTTAACCAAATCTCTACTGTTTTAGCTGGTCAAGTTATTTGTAGTGACCGTAAAAGCACACTTTTTTTTCTGGGTTGAAAAACCATTCCCAAATTTGCCATTCTCAAAATTGTGGTGAACGGGAACAATGAGGAAAACATCTAATAAGGGACGCGGACGTGGACATGGTCGTGGTGGTGTTAGTGGACCCTCTGGTGCTGGGAGAGGACGTGGCCGTTCTGCCACAGCCACACGTCCTAGTGAACCAACTACCTCAGATCCCAGTAGCCAGCAGAATTTACAGCGATATTTTATGGGGCCCAATGCCGTTCTAAGGATGGTAAGGCCTGAGCAGGTGCAGGCATTAGTCAATTGGGTGGCCGACAGTGGATCCAGCACGTTCACATTATCTCCCACCCAGTCTTCTGCAGAAAGCGCACAGATGGCGCATGAAAACCAAGCCCATCGGTCTGTCACATCACCCCCATGCATATCAGGGAAACTGTCTGAGCCTCAAGTTATGCAGCAGTCTCTTATGCTGTTTGAAGACTCTTCTGCCAGGGTTTCCCAAGGGCATCCACCTAGCCCTTCCCCAGGGGTGAAAGAGATAGAATGCACTAACGCACAACCACTTATTTTTCCTGATGATGAGGACATGGGAATACCACCTCAGCACGTCTCTGATGATGACGAAACACAGGTGCCAACTGCTGCGTCTTTCTGCAGTGTGCAGACTGAACAGGAGGTCAGGGATCAAGACTGGGTGGAAGACGATGCAGGGGACAATGAGGTCCTAGACCCCACATGGAATGAAGGTCGTGCCACTGACTTTCACAGTTCGGAGGAAGAGGCAGTGGTGAGACCGAGCCAACAGCGTACCAAAAGAGGGAGCAGTGGGCAAAATCAGAACACCCGCCGCCAAGAGACTCTGCCTGCTACTGACCGCCGCCATCTGGGACCGAGCACCCCAAAGGCAGCTTCAAGGAGTTCCCTGGCATGGCACTTCTTCAAACAATGTGCTGACGACAAGACCCGAGTGATTTGCACGCTGTGCCATCAGAGCCTGAAGCGAGGCATTAACGTTCTGAACCTTAGCACAACCTGCATGACCAGGCACCTGCATGCAAAGCATGAACTGCAGTGGAGTAAACACCTTAAAAACAAAGAAGTCACTCAGGCTCCCCCTGCTACCTCTTCTGCTGCTGCTGCCTCGGCCTCTTCTGCTGCTGCCGCCGCCTCGGCCTCTTCCTCGCCTCTGGAGGAACGTTGGCACCTGCCGCCCAGCAAACATGGGATGTACCACCAACACCACCACCTGCGTCACCAAGCATCTCAACCATGTCACACGGCAGCGTTCAGCTCTCCATCTCACAAACATTTGAGAGAAAGCGTAAATTCCCACCTAGCCACCCTCGATCCCTGGCCCTGAATGCCAGCATTTCTAAACTACTGGCCTATGAAATGCTGTCATTTAGGCTGGTGGACACACACAGCTTCAAACAGCTCATGTCACTTGCTGTCCCACAGTATGTTGTTCCCAGCCGCCACTACTTCTCCAAGAGAGCCGTGCCTTCCCTGCACAAACAAGTGTCCGATAAAATCAAGTGTGCACTGCGCAACGCCATCTGTGGCAAGGTCCACCTAACCACAGATACGTGGACCAGTAAGCACGGCCAGGGACGCTATATCTCCCTAACTGCACACTGGGTAAATGTAGTGGCGGCTGGGCCCCAGGCGGAGAACTGTTTGGCGCACGTCCTTCCGCCGCCAAGGATCGCAGGGCAACATTCTTTGCCTCCTGTCTCCTCCTCCTCCTACTCAGCTTCCTCCTCCTCTTCTTCCACCTGCTCATCCAGTCAGCCACACACCTTCACCACCAACTTCAGCACAGCACGGGGTAAATGTCAGCAGGCCATTCTGAAACTCATATGTTTGGGGGACAGGCCCCACACCGCACAGGAGTTGTGGCGGGGTATAGAACAACAGACCGACGAGTGGTTGCTGCCGGTGAGCCTCAAGCCCGGCCTGGTGGTGTGCGATAATGGGCGAAATCTCGTTGCAGCTCTGGGACTAGCCGGTTGGACGCACATCCCTTGCCTGGCGCATGTGCTGAATTTGGTGGTGCAGAAGTTCATTGGCAACTACCCCGACATGTCAGAGCTGCTGCATAAAGTGCGGGCCGTCTGTTCGCGCTTCCGGCGTTCACACCCTGCCACTGCTCGCCTGTCTGCGCTACAGCGTAACTTCGGCCTTCCCGCTCACCGCCTCATATGCGACGTGCCCACCAGGTGGAACTCCACCTTGCATATGCTGGACAGACTGTGCGAGCAGCAGCAGGCCATAGTGGAGTTTCAGCTGCAGCACGCACGGGTCAGTCGCACTGCGGATCAGACACACTTCACCACCAATGACTGGGCCTCCATGCGAGACCTGTGTGCCCTGTTGCGCTGTTTCGAGTACTCCACCAACATGGCCAGTGGCGATGACGCCGTTATCAGCGTTACAATACCACTTCTATGTCTCCTTGAGAAAACACTTAGGGCGATGATGGAAGAGGAGGTGGCCCAGGAGGAAGAGGAGGAAGAGGGGTCATTTTTAGCACTTTCAGGCCAGTCTCTTCGAAGTGACTCAGAGGGAGGTTTTTTGCAACACCAGAGGCCAGGTACAAATGTGGCCAGACAGGGCCCACTACTGGAGGACGAGGAGGACGAGGATGAGGAGGAGGTGGAGGAGGATGAGGATGAAGCATGTTCACAGCGGGGTGGCACCTAAAGCAGCTCGGGCCCATCACTGGTGCGTGGCTGGGGGGAAACACAGGACGATGACGATACGCCTCCCACAGAGGACAGCTTGTCCTTACCTCTGGGCAGCCTGGCACACATGAGCGACTACATGCTGCAGTGCCTGCGCAACGACAGCAGAGTTGCCCACATTTTAACGTGTGCGGAATACTGGGTTGCCACCCTGCTGGATCCCCGGTACAAAGACAATGTGCCCACCTTACTTCCTACACTGGAGCGTGATAGGAATATGCGCGAGTACAAGCGCACGTTGGTAGACGCGCTACTGAGAGCATTCCCAAATGTCACAGGGGAACCAGTGGAAGCCCAAGGTGAAGGCAGAGGAGAAGCAAGAGGTCGCCAACGCAGCTGTGTCACGGCCAGCTCCTCTGAGGGCAGGGTTAGCATGGCAGAGATGTGGAAAAGTTTTGTCACCACGCCACAGCAAACTGCACCACCACCTGATACGGAACGTGTTAGCAGGAGGCAACATTTCACTAACATGGTGGAACAGTACCTGTGCACACCCCTCCACGTACTGACTGATGGTTCGGCCCCATTCAACTCCTGGGTCTCCAAATTGTCCACGTGGCCAGAGCTAGCCTTTTATGCCTTGGAGGTGCTGGCCTGCCCGGCGGCCAGCGTTTTGTCTGGACGTGTATTCAGCACGGCAGGGGGTGTCATTACAGACAAACGCAGCCGCCTGTCTACAGCCAATGTGGACAAGCTGACGTTCATAAAAATAAACCAGGCATGGATCCCACAGGACCTGTCCATCCCTTGTGCAGATTAGATATTAACTACCTCCCCTTAACAATATATTATTCTACTCCAGGGCACTTCCTCATTCAATACTATTTTTAATTTCATTTTACCATTATATTGCGGGGCAACTCAAAGTTGCGGGACCGCTCTCCTCTGTCTGGGTGCCGGGGCCTAAATGTGTGACAGTGGCCTGTTCCAGTGGTGGGTGACGTGAAGCCTGATTCTCTGCTATGACATGAATACAGATTCTGCGCTGAAATAAGGCCAGATTATCTGTTACGGGACCGCTCTCCTCTGCCTGGGTCCCTGGGCCTAAATGTGTGACAGTGGCCTGTTCCAGTGGTGGGTGACGTGAAGCCTGATTCTCTGCTATGACATGAATACAGATTCTGCGCTGACATAAGGCCAGATTCTCTGTCACGGGACCTCTCTCCTCTGCCTGGGTGCCTGGGCCTAAATGTGTGACAGTGGCCTGTTCCAGTGGTGGGTGACGTGAAGCCTGATTCTCTGCTATGACATGAAGACAGATTCTGCGCTGACATAAGGCCAGATTCTCTGTTACGGGACCGCTCTCCTCTGTCTGGGTGCCGGGGCCTAAATGTGTGACAGTGGCCTGTTCCAGTGGTGGGTGACGTGAAGCCTGATTCTCTGCTATGACATGAAGACAGATTCTGCGCTGACATAAGGCCATATTCTCTGTTACGGGACCTCTCTCCTCTGCCTGGGTGCCTGGGCCTAAATGTGTGACAGTGGCCTGTTCCAGTGGTGGGTGACGTGAAGCCTGATTCTCTGCTATGACATGAAGACAGATTCTGCGCTGACATAAGGCCATATTCTCTGTTACGGGACCTCTCTCCTCTGCCTGGGTGCCTGGGCCTAAATGTGTGACAGTGGCCTGTTCCAGTGGTGGGTGACGTGAAGCCTGATTCTCTGCTATGACATGAAGACAGATTCTGCGCTGACATAAGGCCAGATTCTCTGTTACAGGACCTCTCTCCTCTGCCTGTGTGCCTGGGACTAAATGTGTGACAGTGGCCTGTTCCAGTGGTGGGTGACGTGAAGCCTGATTCTCTGCTATGACATGAAGACAGATTCTGCGCTGACATAAGGCCAGATTCTCTGTTACGGGACCTCTCTCCTCTGCCTGGGTGCCTGGGCCTAAATGTGTGACAGTGGCCTGTTCCAGTGGTGGGTGACGTGAAGCCTGATTCTCTGCTATGACATGAAGACAGATTCTGCGCTGACATAAGGCCAGATTCTCTGTTACGGGACCTCTCTCCTCTGCCTGGGTGCCTGGGCCTAAATGTGTGACAGTGGCCTGTTCCAGTGGTGGGTGACGTGAAGCCTGATTCTCTGCTATGACATGAAGACAGATTCTGCGCTGACATAAGGCCAGATTCTCTGTTACGGGACCTCTCTTCTCTGCCTGGGTGCCTGGGCCTAAATGTGTGACAGTGGCCTGTTCCAGTGGTGGGTGACGTGAAGCCTGATTCTCTGCTATGACATGAATACAGATTCTGCGCTGACATAAGGCCAGATTCTCTGTTACGGGACCTCTCTCCTCTGCCTGGGTGCCTGGGCCTAAATGTGTGACAGTGGCCTGTTCCAGTGGTGGGTGACGTGAAGCCTGATTCTCTGCTATGACATGAAGACAGATTCTGCGCTGACATAAGGCCAGATTCTCTGTTACGGGACCTCTCTCCTCTGCCTGGGTGCCTGGGCCTAAATGTGTGACAGTGGCCTGTTCCAGTGGTGGGTGACGTGAAGCCTGATTCTCTGCTATGACATGAAGACAGATTCTGCGCTGACATAAGGCCAGATTCTCTGTTACGGGACCTCTCTTCTCTGCCTGGGTGCCTGGGCCTAAATGTGTGACAGTGGCCTGTTCCAGTGGTGGGTGACGTGAAGCCTGATTCTCTGCTATGACATGAATACAGATTCTGCGCTGACATAAGGCCAGATTCTCTGTTACGGGACCTCTCTCCTCTGCCTGGGTGCCTGGGCCTAAATGTGTGACAGTGGCCTGTTCCAGTGGTGGGTGACGTGAAGCCTGATTCTCTGCTATGACATGAAGACAGATTCTGCGCTGACATAAGGCCAGATTCTCTGTTACAGGACCTCTCTCCTCTGCCTGGGTGCCTGGGCCTAAATGTGTGACAGTGGCCTGTTCCAGTGGTGGGTGACGTGAAGCCTGATTCTCTGCTATGACATGAAGACAGATTCTGCGCTGACATAAGGCCAGATTCTCTGTTACGGGACCTCTCTCCTCTGCCTGGGTGCCTGGGCCTAAATGTGTGACAGTGGCCTGTTCCAGTGGTGGGTGACGTGAAGCCTGATTCTCTGCTATGACATGAAGACAGATTCTGCGCTGACATAAGGCCAGATTCTCTGTTACGGGACCTCTCTTCTCTGCCTGGGTGCCTGGGCCTAAATGTGTGACAGTGGCCTGTTCCAGTGGTGGGTGACGTGAAGCCTGATTCTCTGCTATGACATGAATACAGATTCTGCGCTGACATAAGGCCAGATTCTCTGTTACGGGACCTCTCTCCTCTGCCTGGGTGCCTGGGCCTAAATGTGTGACAGTGGCCTGTTCCAGTGGTGGGTGACGTGAAGCGTGATTCTCTGCTATGACATGAAGACAGATTCTGCGCTGACATAAGGCCAGATTCTCTGTTACGGGACCGCTCTCCTCTGTCTGGGTGCCGGGGCCTAAATGTGTGACAGTGGCCTGTTCCAGTGGTGGGTGACGTGAAGCCTGATTCTCTGCTATGACATGAAGACAGATTCTGCGCTGACATAAGGCCATATTCTCTGTTACGGGACCTCTCTCCTCTGCCTGGGTGCCTGGGCCTAAATGTGTGACAGTGGCCTGTTCCAGTGGTGGGTGACGTGAAGCCTGATTCTCTGCTATGACATGAAGACAGATTCTGCGCTGACATAAGGCCATATTCTCTGTTACGGGACCTCTCTCCTCTGCCTGGGTGCCTGGGCCTAAATGTGTGACAGTGGCCTGTTCCAGTGGTGGGTGACGTGAAGCCTGATTCTCTGCTATGACATGAAGACAGATTCTGCGCTGACATAAGGCCAGATTCTCTGTTACGGGACCTCTCTCCTCTGCCTGGGTGCCTGGGCCTAAATGTGTGACAGTGGCCTGTTCCAGTGGTGGGTGACGTGAAGCCTGATTCTCTGCTATGACATGAAGACAGATTCTGCGCTGACATAAGGCCAGATTCTCTGTTACGGGACCTCTCTCCTCTGCCTGGGTGCCTGGGCCTAAATGTGTGACAGTGGCCTGTTCCAGTGGTGGGTGACGTGAAGCCTGATTCTCTGCTATGACATGAAGACAGATTCTGCGCTGACATAAGGCCAGATTCTCTGTTACGGGACCTCTCTCCTCTGCCTGGGTGGCTGGGCCTAAATGTGTGACAGTGGCCTGTTCCAGTGGTGGGTGACGTGAAGCCTGATTCTCTGCTATGACATGAAGACTGATTCTGCGCTGACATAAGGCCAGATTCTCTGTTACGGGACCGCTCTCCTCTGTCTGGGTGCCGGGGCCTAAATGTGTGACAGTGGCCTGTTCCAGTGGTGGGTGACGTGAAGCCTGATTCTCTGCTATGACATGAAGACAGATTCTGTGCTGACATCAGGCCAGATTCTCTGTTACGGGACCTCTCTCCTCTGCCTGGGTGCCGGGGCCTAAATGTGTGACAGTGGCCTGTTCCAGTGGTGGGTGACGTGAAGCCTGATTCTCTGCTATGACATGAAGACTGATTCTGCGCTGACATGAAGCCAGATTCTCTGCTATGGCATGAAGAGACTGATTCTCTGCTGACATGAAGCCAGATTCTTTGCTTTGGCATGAAGAGACTGATTCTCTGCTGACGTGAAGCCAGATTCTCAGCTATGGGACCTCTGTCCAATTGATATTGGTTCATTTTTATTTTTTTAATTTTAATTTTAATTCATTTCCCTATCCACATTTGTTTGCAGGGGATTTACCTACATGTTGCTGCCTTTTGCAGCCCTCTAGCTCTTTCCTGGGCTGTTTTACAGCCTTTTTAGTGCCCAAAAGTTCGGGTCCCCATTGACTTCAATGGGGTTCGGGTTCGGGACGAAGTTCGGATCGGGTTCGGATCCCGAGCCCGAACATTTCCGGGAAGTTCGGCCGAACTTCTCGAACCCGAACATCCAGGTGTTCGCTCAACTCTATTTATTTTGCAAACATTTTGAGGTGTTTTCAAACAGGTATTCACTTGACTATATTTTATTAAACATCGAGTTTTTGCAAATAGAAGTGGCCTCACTCTCTGAAGAACTGTCAGAGGTAGAACGGACATTGCAGATACAATTACCTGCTGATGATTTTATTCAATATAAAGAGGAAGTCAAAAATCAACTTAATAAGTTTCAGATGGAATTGGAGGAAGGGAAAAGGAGTAAATGGTCACGTGATGTAGATGATTACAAACGAGGTGATATATACACCTGGCAAACTGACCAGCCATCTACGAGCTTCAACCGTGACAATAGGAAAAGGAGGAATTACACACAATCGCCCACAGATAAAGACCAAGCTTTTTTAGGGGTGGATCCAGAGACAAAGAAAAGAAAAGGATAAGAACCAGGAGAGGAGGCCGCCGGTATAGAAGACAAGGGAAAACAGCGGTACAACAGAACCAGACTACAATCAACAAAGACGCCATCACAGAGAAAGAGACAATAGTCTTCAATCTATCCTCAGTTGAACTGACTGAAGCCCAGCTGAGTGTCCTGTCCAAGGGTCTCACAATTTGCCCGAGCACCAAGGTAAATTGGTTTGACTTAGAGATGGACTTAACTGATTTTTTTCGTTCTCTTAAACTTAAAGTATTTTTTAAGGGACGTACTGTAAATGCACAAACATGCCCTAGCGAATTTTCACTCAAGGGATTAAGTTTATCTAATAAAAGTGCCTTTTTTCCGAATGTAGATGAACCTGCGATAGAGGCCTACATTTCTGCAGTTCAACGAGATGTCAGTATGCTGAAATCCCTATACGGGGACACAGCGAGAGTAAGCAATCCCAATCTGACTACTGCCGAAATTGAGGCCCTATCTCAACTTAAGAACAACCCCCAGTTAACTATCAAACCGGCCGATAAGGGCGGCGGGGTAGTTGTTCTTGATACACAAAACTATATCAGAGAAATCGAACGACAACTGAATGACACAAATGTATATGGTGTATTGCAAGGTGACCCGAAATTTCGCATTATGGCTATTATCAATAGGAGTCTATCCGATGCGGTGGCCGGGGGTATTATAGATGAGGGATTAAGGGAATATCTGACGATAACAACTCCCATTACTCCCGTTATATACATAATACCAAAGGTCCACAAAAGCCTTGTGGACCCCCCCGGTCGCCCCATCGTATCTGGCTCTGACTCTGTTTTTAGCAGAATATCCATCTTTCTTGACAGGATACTCAGAGAATTTTCAATGGCTGGAAAGTCCTATATAAAAGATACAGGCGATTTTCTACAACAACTGAGGGCAGTGGATGTCAGCGATATGCAGACTGTGACTATCGTGTCCTTTGACGTTGTGTCCTTATACACGTCAATAGGGCATGAGAAGGGCATTGGTGCAGTCAACGAATATCTGGATGACTCGCCCGTAACACAGAATGCAAAGTGTTTTATAAACATTTTGCTGAGACTGATTCTTGAAAACAACTACTTCTTGTTTCAAGATACCTTTTATAATCAGAAACGTGGCGTGGCGATGGGGTCCAATGTGGCCCCAACGTACGCAAATATCTACATGCGACACATGGAGGAGGACTTTATCTATGTATCCCACCACTTTCAACATGTGATCAGGTGGTGGCGATACATAGATGACGTCTTCCTCCTGTGGTCTGGTACGGAATCACAATTAAGGGAGTTCCATACATACCTTAATAACATAGATCCTGATCTTCAATATACCATATCATACTCCAATACACAATTGTCATTCTTGGATACCAATGTGAAATTGGTTGATGGCACAATTGGTACAGGATTGTATGTGAAGTCGACTGATAGGAACACTAGCTTGCGGTATGAAAGCAATCACCCGCGTAGCCTAGTGAAACACCTTCCTCATTCACAATTTCTACATATATACGAAACGCATTGTCTCTGACCATACCGAATTGTTAAATACATTGGAAACGATGGCAGGCAAATTTAGGGACCGGGGTTATCCCCGTAAACTGCTAGATGCACATAAAAATAAAATTTTAGATATGAACACCGAAATAACATCTATTATTCCCCAAAAAAACCCGGAGGATACCATTTATGTCCACCTACTCTGAATGTAGTCTGGAGATAGGTCGTATCCTTAGGGATAATTGGAGTATCTTAAGCAGGTCTATTATAGACGTACCAGAATTTAAACTCCCTCCCCTTCTATCGTACCGTAAAAACAAAAATCTTAAAGATCATTTGGTCAGGGCAGATACAGGTCCGAAGAAAATCAGTGTGCAGCGGACATTGACGCAGCCGGGCCTCGGGTGTTACCCGTGTCTCGGCTGCGTTAATTGTCGGCATATCTGTAAAGCCAGATCTTTTGTACATCCGTTGACAAATAAAGAGTATCCCATAAAATTCCATCTGAACTGTTCCTCGTCATATGTGATTTATGTGTTGGCCTGCCCCTGTAATCTATTATATGTTGGGGAAACTTCCACAGAACTAAAAGTTAGGTTGAATAACCACAGGAATTCAATAAGGAAGAAACGTACTGATCTACCAGTATCCAGACATTTTGGATCCCTAGGACATTCCGAGCGGGATTTAAGATGCTGGATCATAGATCAGGTCAGGCTCCCCAGAAGAGGCGGTGACCGCCTAACTCTCTTGAAAAAAAGAGAGTTACGCTGGATTTATGATCTGGACAGCTTGCACCCTAAGGGTCTCAATATCGAGTTCAGGTGAGAGTTTTGTGGATCTGCGGGTCATTTTTAGTCCAGTTGCATATATGCGTTTGTGTCCTTTTCAGTATATTGGTGCAAGATAACTGTGAAAGACCATTATATAATTGTAACAATTTACTTGGAAACTAAAATATTTTTTCTTTTTGCCTTTAGGTTTTGTACATTTTCATTATATTGGATGTGGATCCCTGAATCTTGACCTTTTGGAGACAATGCGGCCCAATGTGGATATCAGCGTCTTTATGCCTATGCGTTACTCTAGATATACGCTTGCACTTTTATATCTACATGATATGACCTTTGAAATGATAGAGTGATCATCCCTCTATGACTGCTAAATTACCAGCATTTGGGCTTTGACTGTCGGCGGAGATCATGGAAATGTTCTCCTATGACACTCGCGGCTTTCTGGTCTGGTGTCTTGCCCGCAAGGTCGGGATCCCGGTCCAGATGCTGGTGTATGTAGGAGATCCCTACAGCGGTCGCGTGTATATAAAATTATCTTATTCATACAACAGTCATATATATTATATGAATGGAATTATAGGGTTGGTTTCCCTTAAGTAAAATGGTGCTCTTACGCCGATCGCATAGAACGCATGCGCGTGATCTTTGCACTATGACTCACATGATGAGGTCAGTGTGAACATGCGCAATGAAGAGTTGGAGACGCGCAACGAACGCGATGGTATATGTGGGCCCCATCGCCACCGAAGGTTGTATTTCTGTGATCCACATTCAGTATGTCACTTATATATTTGTGAATTTAACTTAAATAAAGTACTGTACACATTTTAATTCCCACTGAAGGGAAGGCATCCCTTAAATTATACATTGTGTAGCACTTGTCACTTTATGCACATGCACTTTATTGATTTGTATCAGATGTATGTAATTGCAATTGATTGTAACCACACCTTTATGGGTTGGACACTTTGTAAATGCCTTTATATTGTCTCACTTTCACTGTTACTATGCTTGAGGAAGGCTCTTGTGAGCCGAAACGTCGCAAGACTTGCCATATTATGGGTGAATAAATCACTGCTGTTTTTACCACATATTTGGAGTGCAGTCCTACTTCTTCGTTTTTTATACTATTGGGGTTTGCCGCTGCCCTGCGTTAGACCGTGCACCCGCACTCTGGTTGGTGCTCCCACTGGACTTTTTCCTTCATATATATATATATATATATATATATATATACAGTACAGACCAAAAGTTTGGACACACCTTCTCATTCAAAGAGTTTTCTTTATTTTCATGACTATGAAAATTGTAGATTCACACTGAAGGCATCAAAACTATGAATTAACACATGTGGAATTATATACATAACAAACAAGTGTGAAACAACTGAAAATATGTCATATTCTAGGTTCTTCAAAGTAGCCGCCTTTTGCTTTGATTACTGCTTTGCACACTCTTGGCATTCTCTTGATGAGCTTCAAGAGGTAGTCCCCTGAAATGGTCTTCCAACAGTCTTGAAGGAGTTCCCAGAGATGCTTAGCACTTGTTGGCCCTTTTGCCTTCACTCTGCGGTCCAGCTCACCCCAAACCATCTTGATTGGGTTCAGGTCCGGTGACTGTGGAGGCCAGGTCATCTGGCGCAGCACCCCATCACTCTCCTTCATGGTCAAATAGCCCTTACTTTCAAAGTTTTCCCAATTTTTCGGCTGACTGACCGACCTTCATTTCTTAAAGTAATGATGGCCACTCTTTTTTCTTTACTTAGCTGCTTTATTCTTGTCATAATACAAATTCTAACAGTCTATTCAGTAGGACTATCAGCTGGGTATCCACGTGACTTCTCCTCAACGCAACTGATGGTCCCAACCCCATTTATAAGGCAAGAAATCCCACTTATGAAACCTGACAGGGCACACCTGTGAAGTAAAAACCATTTCAGGGGACTACCTCTTGAAGCTCATCAAGAGAATGCCAAGAGTGTGCAAAGCAGTAATCAAAGCAAAAGGTGGCTACTTTGAAGAACCTAGAATATGACATATTTTCAGTTGTTTCACACTTGTTTGTTATGTATATAATTCCACATGTGTTAATTCATAGTTTTGATGCCTTCAGTGTGAATCTACAATTTTCATAGTCATGAAAATAAAGAAAACTCTTTGAATGAGAAGGTGTGTCCAAACTTTTGGTCTGTACTGTATGTGTGTGTGTACAGGGAGTGCAGAATTATTAGGCAAGTTGTATTTTTGAGGATTAATTTTATTATTGAACAACAACCATGTTCTCAATGAACCCAAAAAACTCATTAATATCAAAGCTGAATATTTTTGGAAGTAGTTCTTAGTTTGTTTTTAGTTTTAGCTATTTTAGGGGGATATCTGTGTGTGCAGGTGACTATTACTGTGCATAATTATTAGGCAACTTAACAAAAAACAAATATTTACCCATTTCAATTATTTATTTTTACCAGTGAAACCAATATAACATCTCAACATTCACAAATATACATTTCTGACATTCAAAAACAAAACAAAAACAAATCAGTGACCAATATAGCCACCTTTCTTTGCAAGGACACTCAAAAGCCTGCCATCCATGGATTCTGTCAGTGTTTTGATCTGTTCACCATCAACATTGCGTGCAGCAGCAACCACAGCCTCCCAGACACTGTTCAGAGAGGTGTACTGTTTTCCCTCCTTGTAAATCTCACATTTGATAATGGACCACAGGTTCTCAATGGGGTTCAGATCAGGTGAACAAGGAGGCCATGTCATTATATTTTCTTCTTTTATACCCTTTCTTGCCAGCCACGCTGTGGAGTACTTGGACGCGTGTGATGGAGCATTGTCCTGCATGAAAATCATGTTTTTCTTGAAGGATGCAGACTTCTTCCTGTACCACTGCTTGAAGAAGGTGTCTTCCAGAAACTGGCAGTAGGACTGGGAGTTGAGCTTGACTCCATCCTCAACCCGAAAAGGCCCCACAAGCTCATCTTTGATGATACCAGCCCAAACCAGTACTCCACCTCCACCTTGCTGGCGTCTGAGTCGGACTGGAGCTCTCTGCCCTTTACCAATCCAGCCACGGGCCCATCCATCTGGCCCATCAAGACTCACTCTCATTTCATCAGTCCATAAAACCTTAGAAAAATCAGTCTTGAGATATTTCTTGGCCCAGTCTTGACGTTTCATCTTGTGTGTCTTGTTCAGTGGTGGTCGTCTTTCAGCCTTTCTTACCTTGGCCATGTCTCTGAGTATTGCACACCTTGTGCTTTTGGGCACTCCAGTGATGTTGCAGCTCTGAAATATGGCCAAACTGGTGGCAAGTGGCATCTTGGCAGCTGCACGCTTGACTTTTCTCAGTTCATGGGCAGTTATTTTGCGCCTTGGTTTTTCCACGCGCTTCTTGCGACCCTGTTGACTATTTTGAATGAAACGCTTGATTGTTCGATGATCACGCTTCAGAAGCTTTGCAATTTTAAGAGTGCTGCATCCCTCTGCAAGATATCTCACTATTTTTGACTTTTCTGAGCCTGTCAAGTCCTTCTTTTGACCCATTTTGCCAAAGGAAAGAAAGTTGCCTAATAATTATGCACACCTAATATAGGGTGTTGATGTCATTAGACCACACCCCTTCTCATTACAGAGATGCACATCACCTAATATGCTTAATTGGTAGTAGGCTTTCGAGCCTATACAGCTTGGAGTAAGACAACATGCATAAAGAGGATGATGTGGTCAAAATACTAATTTGCCTAATAATTCTGCACGCAGTGTATATACATAAACTGCAATCATCATTCTGTATTCCAGTAAAAGGCCCAGTCCATCATTACATTAGATACATCCCCCACTTAATTTGCTTTTGTCATGAGTTCTGAGTTGTTTATCTAAATTCTGAACATTGTGCGATTACAGGGGTTCCTGTTCCCTCCGTCTGCCGCAGGCCTTCAACAGACGATCTGAAGGTGGTTGTGTTGTCCACTAAGGAGAAGGAGGGAGAGCAGGCCGGACCCTCCAGGCAGAAGCAGCATGAGGCGCCACACCCACCTTATGTGGGCAAAGAGGTGGAGGTGAAAGAGGCGGGACCCTCCTAGCAGCCGGATTCCCCCCCCAGCTCCTGATGACGATGAAGAGGAGGAGGTTGTCACCAGCCCCCGCCAGGAGGGTAAATATATGCTCATAGCAATATCATTCTGTATCCTTGATTTAAAAAAAAAATGAGGCAGATGCAGCAGTACCACGAAGCTGGCATGCATGAGATGCGGAAGCAGATGTGCAAGCAGATGTGGAAAATGCAGGTGCTGCACCGCAAAAGGATGCAGGAGATGTTGGACCTTCATGACCAACTAAAAAAGTTGCCTTAGAGTCATGTTTGCAAATAAATAAATAAAAAATTCAGTTCTAACGTGTGCTTCAGTTTTTTTTATATTGTTTAGTTTTCATGTAATTTTACACGATAAAGTTTCATTAAGGCCCCTTTAGTCTAGGGTCAAACTCAACAGGGTCAGGACAGACAGCAGCAGGTAAATGGTAATGGCGTAATATAAGGCCTACACATATCTCGGTAACAATCATCAGGGAAGATAGCAGCAGGTAGATGGTAATGGTGTAGTATAAGGCCTACACATAGCTCGGACAAAATCATCAGGACAGACAGCAGCAGGTAAATGGTAACGGTGTAGTATAAGGCCTACACATAGCTCGGCCAAAATCATCAGGATAGACAGCAGCAGGTAAATGGTAATGGTGTAGTATAAGGCCTACATATAGCTCAGCCAAACTCATCAGGACAGACAGCAGCAGATAAATGGTAATGGTGTAGTATAAGGCCTACACATAGCTCAGCCAAAATCATTAGGACAGGAAGCAGCAGGAAAATGGTAATGGTGTAGTATAAGGCCTACACATAGCTTTGCTAAAATCATCAGGACAGACAGCAGCAGGTAAATGGTAACGGGGTAGTATAAGGCCTACACATAGCTCGGCCAAAATCATCAGGACAGACAGCAGCAGGTAAATGATAATGTTGTAGAATAAGACATACACATAGCTGAGCCGAACTCAGCCAGAACAGACAGTAGCCAGTTCTTTGTTTGTAGCAGGAATATTTTCCCAGGAATGGGCCCCCGCCAGACCGGGGCAACGCCAAAAATAAACTTAGACACCTCTGACAGCAGCAGGTTCTTTGTTTGAAGCAGGAATGTGTTCCCAGGAATGGGCCCCCACCAGACCGGGGCAACACCAATAATAAACTTAGACAGCAGCAGGTTCTTCGTCTAGAGCAGGAATGTGCTCCCATGCCTAAAAAATGCAATATTTTCCTTTGACAATTTTTTTTTCAAAGGTATTTTAAGTTTGTAAAGCCCACAATAAATTAGTACAAAATTAGCTCCACACGCTGCCCACACCGGTCTGCTCTCAGTTTCCATAGAATGCAGGGCTTCCAGGGAGAGATGGGGTAGATAGATATATACATGTGGTCCATCCTGCTAGAATCTATCTATCTACACCTTCTCTCCCTGGAAGCCCTGAAATCTTCTCACCCTCCAGACATCTGCATTGTATAGGATCGGATTACTGTACTTTTTTCATGAACCTAAAGGATATGATTTTCTATGTAAAGTCCACAAAGATGAAGCAGAGCTGCATTCATTTTGAGAGGTAAGTTTACCTGCAGTTCTATGTAACTCGAGATGGTGGCTTCAGAACAGACTACAAATTCCGCTCTACTGGATGACAGTGTCGGTGCCTGTCAGCCCCTTCCTAGTGATATCTGGCCCGGGCTGTGTGACACTACCCCCCGTGTGTAGTCAAGCATCCAAGCTAAAGGCTTATTCAGCAGCCTTACCTGCAATCGATGATCCAGGCTGCGCACTGGAGGCAGCCGCTGAGCACCCTGCCAGCAGCTGGAGACCGTGACTGAGTCATCACTGAGGGGAGGGGAACTGATCCCGGCGGCAGAGCCGGGGACACTTCCACACCCGGGCCGAGGCAAACTGGTTCCTCACTGGCTTCTGTGCTCAGACAATCAGAGGACGGCTGGGTGCTGCCGATGGCTGGAGCCCAGCATGTGTGCGGCGGTGATCATGTATGGGTGGGGCGAGCGGCAGTACCCATGCCTCCTCACAGACAAAAGGAGGATGAGAGAGCTGCTGCTAAACCCCGCCAGTCCTGCTGCCCTCTGGCTTGGAGGAATCAGCATATGGAGTGGCAGGCTGCGTTACCTCAGTGTTCTTCTCCAGACTCGATGTGCCCGATATGGAAACTGAGAGCAGACCGGTGCTGGCATCATGTGGAGCGCTGTGTGCCGATTGGTATCTGAGAGGTCTATTTTCCAGTATGGTTTATGTATGGAGGGCAGTGTCCAGAAATCACACAGAGGACTATAGGGTACACTATACTAGGGCTAAAAAAAATAATCAATTGAATTGAGTAATTCAACACCAAAAGCCAATGTGGTCAAGTTCCCTTGCCATTTAATATAGACTGTTCCTACTACAGGGAGTGCAGAATTATTAGGCAAGTTGTATTTTTGAGGATTAATTTTATTATTGAACAACAACCATGTTCTCAATGAACCCAAAAAACTCATTAATATCAAAGCTGAATATTTTTGGAAGTAGTTTTTAGTTTGTTTTTAGTTTTAGCTATTTTAGGGGGATATCTGTGTGTGCAGGTGACTATTACTGTGCATAATTATTAGGCAACTTAACAAAAAACAAATATATACCCATTTAAATAATTTATTTTTACCAGTGAAACCAATATAACATCTCAACATTCACAAATATACATTTCTGACATTCAAAAACAAAACAAAAACAAATCAGTGACCAATATAGCCACCTTTCTTTGCAAGGACACTCAAAAGCCTGCTATCCATGGATTCTGTCAGTGTTTTGATCTGTTCACCATCAACATTGCTTGCAGCAGCAACCACAGCCTCCCAGACACTGTTCAGAGAGGTGTACTGTTTTCCCTCCTTGTAAATCTCACATTTGATGATGGACCACAGGTTCTCAATGGGGTTCAGATCAGGTGAACAAGGAGGCCATGTCATTATATTTTCTTCTTTTATACCCTTTCTTGCCAGCCACGCTGTGGAGTACTTGGACGCGCGTGATGGAGCATTGTCCTGCATGAAAAATCATGTTTTTCTTGAAGGATGCAGACTTCTTCCTGTACCACTGCTTGAAGAAGGTGTCTTCCAGAAACTGGCAGTAGGACTGGGAGTTGAGCTTGACTCCATCCTCAACCCGAAAAGGCCCCACAAGCTCATCTTTGATGATACCAGCCCAAACCAGTACTCCACCTCCACCTTGCAGGCGTCTGAGTCGGACTGGAGCTCTCTGCCCTTTACCAATCCAGCCACGGGCCCATCCATCTGGCCCATCAAGACTCACTCTCATTTCATCAGTCCATAAAACCTTAGAAAAATCAGTCTTGAGATATTTCTTGGCCCAGTCTTGACGTTTCAGCTTGTGTGTCTTGTTCAGTGGTGGTCGTCTTTCAGCCTTTCTTACCTTGGCCATGTCTCTGAGTATTGCACACCTTGTGCTTTTGGGCACTCCAGTGATGTTGCAGCTCTGAAATATGGCCAAACTGGTGGCAAGTGGCATCTTGGCAGCTGCACGCTTGACTTTTCTCAGTTCATGGGCAGTTATTTTGCGCCTTGGTTTTTCCACACGCTTCTTGCGACCCTGTTGACTATTTTGAATGAAACGCTTGATTGTTCGATGATCACGCTTCAGAAGCTTTGCAATTTTAAGAGTGCTGCATCCCTCTGCAAGATATCTCACTATTTTTGACTTTTCTGAGCCTGTCAAGTCCTTCTTTTGACCCATTTTGCCAAAGGAAAGGAAGTTGCCTAATAATTATGCACACCTAATATAGGGTGTTGATGTCATTAGACCACACCCCTTCTCATTACAGAGATGCACATCACCTAATATGCTTAATTGGTAGTAGGCTTTCGAGCCTATACAGCTTGGAGTAAGACAACATGCATAAAGAGGATGATGTGGTCAAAATACTCATTTGCCTAATAATTCTGCACGCAGTGTAATGTTTAGGCACTACTGTTCTATCGCCCGTTATTGTACCGGGCTTAATGTGTATTTTTTGTTTTTTTCTGGGGATTTCCATAACATATCGTATAATTTATAATTTGACATAGTTTTTACAAATAAATACAGTATATACAATATATACATGCATACTTATATTACCTCAAGTTTCCTTATATTTTCTTCCCTTCCCCCCTCCTCTCCGCCCCCTCCCCATCATGACACAAAAGAGATGGCGGAGGAGATGGCGTCCGCCCGCCATCTCCTCCATTGCTTTTCAAATAGACTTTTTTTTTTTCCGGACTTAATACTGTATGTTTATTGCAAGTTATTGCAGATTTTGTTTGGTTCTCCCATGCTTTTATTATAGGGGCCATTTTTTTTACCCAATATTTGATTATGCATCTCCTTACCTGAAATAGCAATTTAGTCACTATGTCTTGGTGTATCTTATCTCCCTTTCTTCCTATTTCCCCCAGGATACATGCTTCCAACATCCTAGGGATTTTTACTGGGTACTCACTCTCTATTTGTAAAATCACCTTGTTCCAAAATTCTTGAATATGGGTACAGTTCCACATTAAATGTATATCATCTACTCCTTTTTCCCCACATTTCTGACATTTAAATTCCTTATTTTTATAGAACGTCATAAGCTTTTTTGGGGAGTAATATAGGGGATACAGTACAAAAAACTGGGTCAATCAATGGGAAGGATTTTTTGTGGCTCTTCATGTATCCCCTATCATCTGACCCCATCTCTATTCATTCGTAGGTGCCACTATTCCCTCCCCTTTTTGCTTTACATTTAGAGTCCCTACTTTATTAGATCTTTGAGATATTAGTATATTATAGACTGTTGATATCTGCTTTTTCTCTTTTGTTAAACTAGATATCTTTATTAGTGGTTGAGGGAGTCTTTTTATTTTATTCCCCTTACCTATTTTCTCTCTAAGTGCGTGTCTCAACTGGAAGTAATAGATGATTTCACTATCAGAGAATCCACATCTTTCTTTAACTTCTTGAAATTCTATCATACCCTCATTTTTTCATACCTGTCCTAATCTAAAAACCCCACGTTTCATCCATATTTCCCTGTCGATGGTTTTGAGTTCTTCTAACCTTGAGTTATTGTCACGAGGGTTTCAAGAACCACGCCTGACTCCGTTATACCCGGGGTCAGGAAGTCGCAGCGGTTGGCTGCACGCTCTATGTAAGATAGGGCTGTTTCCTTATGGTAGCTTTCTGGGTTTGCTTTGCAAACCCTTTTGGCTCCCTCAGGGATCCGTAGCTCCTTCACCTCAGCTGTTCCTTGTCCAGCACTCCCAACCTCCTTATATTCCCCTCTCACACTTCTCTGGTTGCCAGATATAAAGCTTCCTGCCTGGACATCTATTCTGACCCTCTGCAGCTGTGTTGCTGCGTTCTCTGGTAGTTGGTCCAGAACGCTACCCTCCGGATCCCTGTTGGACCTTTGTGGTCTATTGTGGTCGCCCACCTGGGTGTATGTGTTTGTCTGTTTTGTCTGTCCTCTCCCTGGTGTTTCCCTCTTAGTGACAGTGGTGCGGACTAGCGATCCCACCGGCCCGTTCACTATCTAGGGCTCATTTTAGGGAAAGCCAGGGTTTAGGCACGTGATCGCCGCACGGGTGAGGAACCCGTCTAGGGACGTCAGGGCAGTCAGGTGCCAGCCGCAAGGTGAGTTAAGGGTCACCACCTTTCCCTCTCCCTTGGGCAGGGCTTTCCCTTTTTCTTTCTGTGCGTGACGCCGGTCATTTCTGGCCCTTATTTTGTGTAGGTAAAAAAAAAATTTTTTTTACCTACTTAGAGTCCAGTATGGATCAAATTGCTGCTCTGTCCAAACAATTTCATGGCCTGTCTTTGGAGGTGGCAGGATTGAAGGCGTCGGTCCTCCAGCAACAGCAGCAATTACAACTGACCGCAAGCCCAGCGGTTGCTACTGGTAACCAGGTTGTTGCGGAACCCAAGGTCCCTCTCCCTGACAGATTTTCTGGGGGAAGGGACAAGTTTTTGACATTCCGTGAGGCCTGTAAATTATATTTTAAACTGCGCCCTTACTCCTCTTGTAATGAAGAACAGCGGGTGGGGGTTGTTATTTCCCTGCTGCAGGGGTACCCGCAGTCCTGGGCGTTCTCTTTACCTACTGATTCCCAGGCTCTTCGGTCAGTGGATGAGTTTTTCGGGGCCTTGGGTCTCATATATGACGACCCTGACCGAGTCGCACAGGCTGAATCAAGATTACGGAGACTCTTACAAGGAGAGCGGCCGGTAGAGGAGTATTGCTCTGAATTCCGTAGGTGGGCTACGGATACCCAATGGAACGACCCGGCTCTCAGGAGTCAGTTCTGCTCTGGGTTATCTGAAAGGGTTAAGGATGCGCTTGCATTATATGAGACCCCCTTTTCCCTTGATGCGGTTATGTCCCTTTCTATCCGAATAGATAGACGCCTTAGGGACAGGTTGAAAAAACCGGAGCAATTGGTAACCACTCCCAAGCAGCAGTTAGTCTGTACGGACTTAGACAAGCCTATGCAGCTAGGAGGAACTACTCGTCAGGTCCGTCCTCCTGAGGCTCGCCGTAGGCGTGGGGTTTGTTTTTATTGTGGGGAGAGGGTCATTTCATTAATGTCTGTCCTTCTTTCCTCAGAAACAGAAGACCGTCGGAAAACTACTAACCCCAGGCTGTGTGGAGGATGTCAGCCGGGGGGTATACGTTTCCTCCATACGTACATCGCAATTTGTGTTGCCAGCGGTTATTGTTTTTGGTGATAAGACGGAGACTATTTCTTTCTTTCTAGACAGTGGAGCAGGGGTAAATTTGATAGATGCCCATTTTGCCCGCACTATGGGTTTGTCTCTCTGTACGCTACAGAGACCTATTCCCATATTCGCTATTGATTCTGCTCCTCTGTCTCAGAGAAACCTCACCCACATTGTTCATAATTTACACCTTCGGGTAGGGGACCACCATAACGAGATGCTTTCATGTTATGTTCTGGAGGGGCTTCCCACTCCTTTGGTGTTGGGTCTTCCCTGGTTGGTAGCGCACAATCCAGTGGTGGATTAGCAGGCCAGGGAGATATTGGAGTGGAGTGAGCAGTGCAGAGAAAATTGCTTAAATAGCAATTGCTTAGTCGCCTCCATAACTACCCTACCTACATTTATTTCGGATTTTGAGGATGTTTTTTCTGAAAAGGGTTGTCAGAAGTTACCACCTCATCGTCCTTATGATTGCCCGGTTAACCTTATTCCCGGCGCAAAATTACCCAAGACCAGGTTATATAATCTTTCGGGTCCAGAGAGACAAGCCATGAAAGATTATATCTCCGAGAGCTTGGCTAAGGGACACATCAGACCCTCTTCTTCACCCGTGGCTGCAGGGTTTTTCTTCGTTAAAAAGAAAGATGGGGGCCTGCATCCTTGCCTAGATTTTCGCGAATTAAATCGGATAACCATCCTAGACCCATACCCTCTTCCTCTCATTCCTGACCTGTTTAACCGGATTGCGGGTGCTAGGTGGTTCTCCAAACTTGATCTTAGGGGGGGCCTACAATCTGTTCGTATTAAGGAGGGGGATGAGTGGAAGACAGCTTTTAACACCCCTGAGGGGCATTATGAAAATCTAGTTATGCCTTTCCGTCTGACCAATGCTCCTGCCGTCTTTCAACATTTCGTTAATGACATTTTTAGTCATCTAATCGGCAGGTTTGTGGTAATATACCTAGATGATATTTTAATTTATTCGTCTGATCTGAGAACACATGAGGTGCATGTCAGACAAGTACTGCAGGTCCTACGGACGAATAAATGATATGCTAAAATTGAAAAATGTGTCTTCGCCGTTCAGGAGATACAATTCCTAGGTTATTTTTTATCTGCTTCAGGTTTCCGTATGGATCCTAGGAAGGTCCAGGCAATTTTAGATTGGGATCTTCCTGAGAACCTCAAAGCACTACAACGGTTCTTGGGCTTCGCAAATTTCTATAGGAAATTCATTAAAAATTATTCACTTATTGTAAAACCCCTTACTGACATGACTAGGAAGGGGACTGATTTTTCTAAATGGTCTGACGCCGCTAAAGTTGCTTTTTCCTCTCTAAAAGAGAGGTTTACCTCAGCACCTGTACTAGTCCAACCTGATGTCTCTCAGCCTTTTATTGTTGAAGTCGATGCGTCAGAGGTGGGAGTGGGGGCGGTGCTGTCTCAGGGTCCGTCTCCTGGCAAATGGCGTCCTTGTGCTTTCTTTTCTAAACAACTATTTGCAGCAGAAAAGAACTACGATATTGGCAATAGGGAACTATTAGCTATTAAACTTGCGTTTGAGGAGTGGCGTCACTTTTTAGAGGGGGCAATCCACCCCGTCACTGTGATTACGGACCACAAAAATCTTCTGTACCTCGAATCAGCTAAGCGTCTCACCCCTAGACAGGCTAGGTGGTCGCTATTTTTTTACCAGGTTTAACTTTGTGATTACCTATCGTCCTGGGGCAAAGAATACCAAGGCTGATGCACTATCTCGTTGTTTCCCTGGAGGGGGTAATGTGAGTGATCCGGTGCCCATTCTTCAAAGAGGAGTGGTTGTTTCTGCAGTACACTCTGTTCTGGAGGGGAAGGTGTTAGAGGCCCAGGGGGACGCCCCGGTCTCTTGCCCCTCAGAGAAATTGTTTGTACCGTTAAACCTACGTTTCGAATTATTAAAGGAACATCATAATCCGGCACTTGCTGGGCACCCGGGTAGTAAAGCAACCTTGGAGCTTTTGTCTCGTCGTTTTTGGTGGCCAAGGTTGCGTCAGGATGTATTGGATTTTGTGTCTTCTTGTTCTACCTGTGCGCGCGCAAAAGTTTCACATACACGTCCTGCAGGGTCTCTATTACCACTCGTCATTCCCAATAGACCATGGACACATCTGTCAATGGATTTTATAACTGACTTACCTTTGTCTGCGGGTAAAACAGTTATTTTGGTAGTAGTGGACAGGTTTAGCAAAATGGTACACTTCATTGCGTTACACGCACTACCTAATGCTAAGACTCTTGCTCAGGTATTCGTCAGTTAAATCGTGAAGCTTCACGGGGTCCCCTCCGATGTTGTTTCGGATCGGGGTACCCAGTTTATTTCTAAATTTTGGAAAGCTTTTTGTTCCCGTTTGGGGGTACACTTGTCCTTTTCCTCAGCTTTCCATCCTCAGTCGAATGGACAGACTGAGCGTACCAACCAAAACCTGGAGACATATCTAAGATGTTTTGTGTCTGAAAACCAAGAGTTGTGGTCATCATATTTACCGTTAGCTGAGTTTGCCATAAATAATCGTCGTCAGGAATCCACTGGCAAGTCACCATTTCTTGGTGCATATGGTTTTCATCCCCAATTCTGTACTTTCAAAGAGGGGGGGTCTTCTGGGGTTCCCGAAGAGGAACGGTTTTCGTCATCTCTTTCATCGGTATGGCAGAAGGTGCAAGCTAACTTGAAAAATATGGGAGGTAAATACAAATGCATGGCTGATAAGAGACGGTCGCCAGGTCCGGACCTAGGAGTGAATGACTATGTGTGGTTGTCTACTAGGAATATTAAATTGAAGGTTCCCTCTTGGAAACTGGGTCCTAGGTTTATTGGCCCTTACAAAATTGTAGCCATCATCAACCCTGTGGCTTTTCGCCTGGAGTTACCTCAGACTTTTAAAATCCATAATGTTTTTCATAAGTCGTTACTCAAAAAATATGTTCCACCTCTAGAACCGTCACCGCTGCCACCCCCTCCTGTTGTCGTGGATGGTAATCTAGAATTTCAGATATCCAAAATTGTTAATTCTCGTCGGGTCCGCCGCTCTCTTCCATATCTGGTGCATTGGAGAGGTTACGGTCCCGAGGAAAGAATGTGGGTTCCTGCGTCTGAGGTAAACGCCGACAGGCTAGTTCGGGTTTTTCATGCCTCTCATCCTGAGAGACCTGGTCCTGAGTGTCCGGAGGCCCCTCGTAGAGAGGGGGGTACTGTCACGAGGGTGTCAAGAACCACGCCTGACTCCGTTATACCCGGGGTCAGGAAGTCGCAGCGGTTGACTGCACGCTCTATGTAAGATAGGGCTGTTTCCTTATGGTAGCTTTCTGGGTTTGCAAACCCTTTTGGCTCACTCAGGGATCCGTAGCTCCTTCTCCTCAGCTGTTCCTTGTCCAGCACTCCCAACCTCCTTATATTCCCCTCTCACACTTCTCTGGTTGCCAGATATAGAGCTTCCTGCCTGGACATCTATTCTGACCCTCTGGAGCTGTGTTGCTGCACTCTCTGGTAGTTGGTCCAGAACGCTACCCTCCGGATCCCTGTTGGACCTTTGTGGTCTATTGTTGTCGCCCCCCTGGGTGTATGTGTTTGTCTGTTTTGTCTGTCCTCTCCCTGGTGTTTCCCTCTTAGTGACAGTGGTGCAGACTAGCAATCCCGTTCACTATCTAGGGGTCATTTTAGGGAAAGCCAGGGTTTAGGCACGTGATCGCCGCACGGGTGAGGAACCCATCTAGGGACGTCAGGGCAGTCAGGTGCCAGCCGCAAGGTGAGTTAGGGGTCACCACCTTTCCCTCTCCCTTGGGCAGGGCTTTCCCTTTTTCCTCCCTGTGCGTGACGACGGTCATTACAGTTATACCATATCAGGGAGTCTTCATGTAGCATGATTTCTTGCCATAGGGATTGTACCACTGGCCAAATTTTAACCATTAGTTTTATTGTGGGGGAGTTTAGCTAATGCTGCTTTAGATGTAAGCCTGCTTCTAATAACTGGCAGATTTTACAATTTATTAGGCTTTTATTAATAATTGCCATATTGGATCTATGCATTTGGGAACCACTCCACATCAGTATATTCTTTATTTGGTCGGCTATAAAATATAGTTTTAGATCTGGGGCCTTACAATCCTCCAACTTTCTCCGCACTGCCATTTATGTCAGTATATATGTGCCATATATTTATGGTTTTTCTTTTTTAGGGTATTTCAATCTTAGGCTACTTTCACACTAGCGTTCGGGTGTACGCTCGTGCGCTCCGTTTGAAGGGGCTCACGAGCGGCCCCGAACGCAGCCGCCCGGCCCTAATGCATTCTCAGTGGAGGCGGATCCGCTCAGAATGCATCCGCCTGCCAGCGCTCAGCCTCCGCTCCGCTCAGTGAGCGGACACCTGAACGCTGCTTGCAGCGTTCGGGTGTCCGCCTGGCCGTGCGGAGGCGAGCGGATCCGTCTAGACTTACAATGTAAGTCAATGGGGGCGGATCCGCTTGAAGATGACACAATATGGCTCAATCTTCAAGCGGATCCGTTCCCCATTGACTTACAATGTAAAGTCTGAACGGATCCGCTCAGACTACTTTCACACTTAGAAAATTTTCTAAGTTTTAATGCAGACGGATCCGTTCTGAACGGATGCGAACGTCTGCATTAAAGGAGCGGATCCGTCTGATGAAACATCAGACGGATCCGCTCCGAACGCTAGTGTGAAAGTAGCCTTAGATGTTTGTTATATTAAGGGTTAACTGTTGGTGATTGTCTAAATTTTCATTTCAGGTGAGCTGCATTACCTGCCCCTCCTCCCGAGGGGGAGGTGTGTAGGTTCATATGAAGTGATTTCTACTTTGTGCACTTGTCATGAGTAATCTGAGTGTCCGAAACATGTAGACCGTGTACTTTTATCCCTTGTCTGGAAAACGTTTTTGATTTCATAGAATAAAGTATCTGATTTTTAGAAGCTGGATTTTTTCTCCTTTGGATTCTTACTTGTAGCCGGTTCCAGGCAATGTCCGTGCATCTGAAAATCGGAGATAGGTGAGCGCTGCAAAAGAATTTCCTTTATCATTTACAATCGTTCTTGCTCCTATTTCCGTATATAGAAGTTTGATCCAAGATATAAAATGGTTTCCAAAACCCAATCTCCTTAATGTAGCTAACAAAAAGGGCCATTCTACAGTGTGAAACGCTTTTGACGCGTCAATTGACACAATTAACCGCTCCCCCTATTGTTTGGTCTGATCTGCATATTCATAAAGCATCTCACAATATTCTCGGACTTGGTCTTCCCTTGAATGAAGCCAGTTTGGTCTACATGTATAAGTGTATTAATAATGCCTTTTAATCTTGCTGCAAGCACTTTTGCCAGGATTTTGTTATCCGTATTTATCAGAGAGATTGAGCGATAAAAATCCATCATCATTGGATCTTATCCAGGCTTCAAAATAAGCATAATCAGTGCTTCACGTAAGGTATCTGGTAAGATTTTACTAACTCTTGAGGCATTCCACATTTCTATTAATTTGGGGGTGTAGATCTCTTTATATTTCTGATATACAGTACTTCAAAGGGGATACCATCCGATCCCGGGGATTTATTTTTCGCAACATTTTCTAATACCTTATTGGCTTCCATAATATTTATTTATTTTTCCGGGCTATCTTTCTGTTCTTATGTTAAGGAGTTCATAGCTATAGTATCAAGAAACTCTTCTATTTCTCTCATGTCAGCTTCTAGCCTACTTTTATACATATCTTTAAAATACTCTCTAATTATCTCCTTTTTCTTAGACTGTTTTTCAACTATCTGCCCAGAATTATTTATCAAGCTGTGGATATAATTACATTGACGTTGTGCTGATATTATAGACGCCAATTTCTTCCCCTTGGTATGCCCCTGGGTGTAGTAGTCCTTAATATAGTTACGTTTTTGTTGCTCAGCTAACAAAAACAAGTCATCTCTGTATTTTGATTGTTTCTCATTCCATATCTGATATGGCCCCTCACACACAGTTAGCTGCCAGCCGCAAGAGTCTTTCCATTGATCTGAGTGCAGTCATGCTCTAATGCATTCTTCTTCTGAGCGCAGTCATGCTCCAATGTATTCTTTTTAATCAATCTATTTTAATAATAGATCTCCGAATTAGTGCACCATTTCTCTCATGTAAATTTTATCCAGCATGTTATATCAATACATATATATATATATATATAAATATATATATATATATATATATATATATATATGAATTGACCACCTTATATATTTTTCATATTATATATATTTTTTTTTACTAAATTGATTTACTTATTTAATTATTTATTTACGCCTCCATACACATTAATGTTCCATGCGATCTATACGCATTAATTACATTAAGTCATTATATACAATACAAACCATTTTCATTGTCATTATATGCAATACAAATAATTTTAAAATAAAGAAACAATAACAAACAATAATAATATTTATAAGTAATATAAATATATTTATAAAATATAAATAATAAAATATAAAATATTAGTCAATAAGTATTTGCCAAACATTCCATATATACACCGAAATGCTATTTTTATTTTTATTTATGTGTACCCTAATTTATTACGAATTATATTATATATGTATATATAGAAAAAGAAAAATACACTGCGTGCAGAATTATTAGGCAAATGAGTATTTTGACCACATCATCCTCTTTATGCATGTTGTCTTACTCCAAGCTGTATAGGCTCGAAAGCCTACTACCAATTAAGCATATTAGGTGATGTGCATCTCTGTAATGAGAAGGGGTGTGGTCTAATGACATCAACACCCTATATTAGGTGTGCATAATTATTAGGCAACTTCCTTTCCTTTGGCAAAATGGGTCAAAAGAAGGACTTGACAGGCTCAGAAAAGTCAAAAATAGTGAGATATCTTGCAGAGGGATGCAGCACTCTTAAAATTACAAAGCTTCTGAAGCGTGATCATCGAACAATCAAGCGTTTCATTCAAAATAGTCAACAGGGTCGCAAGAAGCGTGTGGAAAAACCAAGGCGCAAAATAACTGCCCATGAACTGAGAAAAGTCAAGCGTGCAGCTGCCAAGATGCCACTTGCCACCAGTTTGGCCATATTTCAGAGCTGAAACATCACTGGAGTGCCCAAAAGCACAAGGTGTGCAATACTCAGAGACATGGCCAAGGTAAGAAAGGCTGAAAGACGACCACCACTGAACAAGACACACAAGCTGAAACGTCAAGACTGGGCCAAGAAATATCTCAAGACTGATTTTTCTAAGGTTTATGGACTGATGAAATGAGAGTGAGTCTTGATGGGCCAGATGGATGGGCCCGTGGCTGGATTGGTAAAGGGCAGAGAGCTCCAGTCCGACTCAGACGCCAGCAAGGTGGAGGTGGAGTACTGGTTTGGGCTGGTATCATCAAAGATGAGCTTGTGGGGCCTTTTCGGGTTGAGGATGGAGTCAAGCTCAACTCCCAGTCCTACGGCCAGTTTCTGGAAGACACCTTCTTCAAGCAGTGGTACAGGAAGAAGTCTGCATCCTTCAAGAAAAACATGATTTTCATGCAGGACAATGCTCCATCACACGCGTCCAAGTACTCCACAGCGTGGCTGGCAAGAAAGGGTATAAAAGAAGAAAATCTAATGACATGGCCTCCTTGTTCACCTGATCTGAACCCCATTGAGAACCTGTGGTCCATCATCAAATGTGAGATTTACAAGGAGGGGAAACAGTACACCTCTCTGAACAGTGTCTGGGAGGCTGTGGTTGCTGCTGCACGCAATGTTGATGGTGAACAGATCAAAACACTGACAGAATCCATGGATGGCAGGCTTTTGAGTGTCCTTGCAAAGAAAGGTGGCTATATTGGTCACTGATTTGTTTTTGTTTTGTTTTTGAATGTCAGAAATGTATATTTGTGAATGTTGAGATGTTATATTGGTTTCACTGGTAAAAATAAATAATTGAAATAGGTATTTATTAGTTTTTTGTTAAGTTGCCTAATAATTATGCACAGTAATAGTCACCTGCACACACAGATATCCCCCTAAAATAGCTAAAACTAAAAACAAACTAAAAACTACTTCCAAAAATATTCAGCTTTGATATTAATGAGTTTTTTGGGTTCATTGAGAACATGGTTGTTGTTCAATAATAAAATTAATTCTCAAAAATACAACTTGCTTAATAATTCTGCACTCCCTGTATATTTGTTTTTTGTTAAGTTGCCTAATAATTATGCACAGTAATAGTCACCTGCACACACAGATATCCCCCTAAAATAGCTAAAACTAAAACAAACTAAAAACTACTTCCAAAAATATTCAGCTTTGATATTAATGAGTTTTTTGGGTTCATTGAGAACATGGTTGTTGTTCAATAATAAAATTAATCCTCAAAAATACAACTTGCCTAATAATTCTGCACTCCCTGTATTTCTGCAGTGACATTGACATTATTTATTGTCATTTTACAGATGGATTTTTTATATGAACTTTATCTTTGTATATCTTTCCCCAGATTTATATATGGTTTCATTATGCCCTCTGATACAATGTGTGTTTGTAAATACATATGTTTTTTAAACTTGAAAAAGGAGCCCTGTTCGCTCCGAAACGTGTTGTCATCTTCAAAATGAATAGAAGTTTTTTATCCATATCCGCCTGGTCGTTCAGTTGCGCCGACGAAATACCTCCACTGAGGCTGTGGACTTCCAAGTGGGTCCCATCCGATTCAAATCCGTCACTTTCCTCCCAGGGGTTGGCAACCCCCCCAAGTGAGGACCAGACGACACTGGCAGCACCGACCTCCGATATATAACAAAACCCCATGCACACTAGGGTTGTGCCTATGTTTACCCAACCACACAAGGTGAGCCTAATTATCTTAAGTAACTGCTCCTTAACTATACATATCACCCTATGAGCGCCTCTCCCCCTTTTGTTGCCCTTCTGTGCGATATCTGATAATTTATCTCTGTTGGATTCTCAATATATTCCGTTTTACTTTTGCACACCTCCTGTTCTTGTTTTCGTAACAGGTTCCTTTTTTCCTTTTTACAGATTGTTATATGTTTCATGAGTATCCCCCTCATATAGGCTTTTCCGGCCTCCCATACGATCTTGATCTCTGCTGTTCCTTCATTTTTTTCATAGTATTCTCTAATCTCATTTTGTATCTTATTGTGATTCCCATTTATATTTATGCAAACTAATTAAATTCTAACCCTAACTTCTCTCTTAACACACTCATCCCTTGTGTTTACTACCAGTGGGCTGTGGTCCGATACTCCACACTGTGTATACTTAACAATATTGATTTCATATTTTGTGTTTTCATTTATAAATGCCATATCTATACGTGATAAACTTTTGTGTGTTTTTGAAAAACATTAAAATCTTTTCACCGTTGGATTGTGCAGTTGCCATATATCTACCCAATTCATTTCTTCTATAGTGTCTTTTAATCTAGATTTTTGACCCCTCCTTATTTTATTCCCAACTCTACACCTATCCATTGTTTCATTCATTACCATATTACAATCTCCCACAATTAATAGTGTCCTATCACCTCTATTTACTGAAAATTCATAAATCTTTAGCAGTACATCCATATTGAAGGGGGGAGGTATATAGACATTCGTTAAAATCCAGGGTTTATTCTCTATTATGCAATCCAGAACCACATAGCACCCCTCAGGGTCAATCTGTAACGGGGTTCCGAAGGTGCACTCGGTCCCCCATTAGCCGCAGACCTGCTGCTTAGCTTCGGGAATGAGGATCTGTGTTTTACCTCGTTCCCAGGGCGGCTTTACTAGCTGGGTGGCTCCCTGCTCCTAAGTCTGCCATGAGCGCCGAGCTGATCACTCGGTGCTCGACTGGTTGGTCTGTCGGTCATGTGACGCTGGCCACGTCACATGACCCTACCTCCCCACTATAAATACAGGCAGCCTGCTGGCCACAGGTTGCCTGTTAATTTCGGTTCCACCTGTGATTTGGTCTTTCCTGGCGTACTTACCCCCTGCTGAATTCCTGACGATCCTCAGCAAGTAGGCAGGGCCAGGGGTAAGGGTGGAGCACAGTGGTCACTTCCCTCCCCCCTGTGTGTGTGTGTGTGTGTGTACGCGACCGTTACTGATTAACAGGCCGAATAACCACTGTATAATGAATCCTCTGGTGACCCTGACTGACCATGTCTCTAATCTGACGCAGATGGTGCAGGAGTTAGGGGAAAAACTCAGTTCTTTTGAGTTAGGGCAAGGTTCTTCCACTCCTCAGGCCTCCAGTCCGCATTTTGAGCCCCAGATTAAGCTCCCAGAACCCTTTTCTGGAGACCGGAATAAGTTTCTCTCTTTTAAGGAGAATTGCAAACTTTACTTCTGTTTGCGCCCCGTGTCCTCTGGCCCCGAGAGTCAACGCGTGGGCATTATCATTTCCTGATAACAGGGTGATCCCCAGGACTGGGCGTTCTCTTTACCTGCTGGCGCCAGTTGTTTATCTTCTGTGGAGGGGTTCTTTCAGGCCCTGGGTACCCTCTATGATTAACCAGACAGGGCTCTAGTAGCCGAGACGGCTCTAAAGGCACTGGTTCAGGGCAATCTACCAGCGGAGGATTATTGCACCCAATTCAGAAGGTGGTGTGTCCCCTCAGGATGGAACGAACCAGCCCTGAAGAGTCAGTTCAGGTCAGGTCTGTCTGATAAATTAAAGGATCTTCTGGTCAGTTATCAACTTCCAGAGACCTTAGAGGAGATGATGACCCTTGTTGTCCGACTTGATCGACGGGTTAGAGAGAGATGACAGGAACAACAGTTCTCTTCCCAGATGGTGGTCCAGCCAGAGGCCTATCCCAGAGACAATGCTGAGGTCTCCACCGAGGAACCCATGCAGGTTGGCATGACCCGAGGGAATCTTCGCCGCAGACGTGGAGAATGCTTTTACTGTGGAGATCCTGACGATTGGATCAACCAGTGTCCTAAGAAGGTCCTCTCTGTCAAGTCTCCTAAGGCAAGGCAACCTAAAGACCAGGTACACCCTGAATTTTCTAAATGTAAGCTTTCGGTACCCATTACGATTTCTCTGGGAGTAGATAAATGGCTCGGGTAAGGCCTTTATTGATTCTGGCTCAGCGGCTAGCTTTATTGACTCTGAGTATGCTGTAAGATTGGGTATTCCTATGTTTGCCTTACTAACTCCTATTCATGTCATGGCTATTGATGCTACTCCTCTTATTGGTGTTACAGTGAGCTTATGTACCTCAGAGATTTCTCTAACCGTGGGTGTGTGCCACTCAGAGAGATGTTCGCTTTTAGTCCTGGAGAACCTACCGGCTGAGGTGGTACTAGGGTTGCCTTGGCTCCGACTACATAACCCCACTATAGATTGTTCCAATGTGGAATTGGTGAGATGGGGGCCTAAGTGTGACTCGTGCTTGTCCGTGGTACAGGCTGGGGTCTCAGTAAAGTCTGATACTTTACCATCTGTTGTTAGTGAATATTCTGATGTATTCTCATCACCAACCCCGGAGGTTCTACCCCCCCATAGACCTTATGATTGTACCATAGAGCTAGTAGAGGGGGCCAAGTTTCCTAAGGGACGAATTTATAATCTTTCTATGCCCGAACGCAAGGCCATGGAAGATTATATTAAGGAGGGCCTTGGTAAAGGGCATATTAGACATTCTGTCTCTCCTATGGGGGCGGGGTTCTTCTTCATTAAGAAAAATTGACCTGAAAGGGGCATACAATCTAATGCGAATCAAGGAGGGAGACGAATGGAAGACGGCGTTCAATACCCCGGTAGGACACTTTGAATATCAGGTGATGCCTTTTGGACTCAGCAATGCCCCAGCTGTGTTCCAAAACTTAAATTTATTATGAATTTTTCTGTAATTGCTAAACCGTTGACCGACCTTACTAAGAAAGGGGCGGATTTGGAGAATTGGTCTACTGAGGCCATTTCTTCATTTGAAAAATTAAAAAAGGCATTCAGTAGCGCTCCCATTCTGATCCAGCCTGATCAGGAGAAACCTTTTATTGTGGAGGTGGATGCGTCCGAGGACGGCGCAGGAGCAGTCCTTTCACAAGGTCCTGCTAGCCTCACTAACCTGAGACCATGTGCCTTCTTCTCCAGGAAATTCTCTCCCACGGAGAGAAACTACGACATAGGGAATAGGGAGCTGCTGGCCATTAAATGGGCTTTTGAGGAGTGGAGGCATTTTCTGGAGGGGGCAAGGCATTGTGTAACTGTTGTCACTGACCATAAAAATCTTATGTTTCTCGAGTCTGCTAAGAGGTTAAATCCCCGTCAAGCCAGATGGGCTCTGTTTTTTACTAGTTTTGATTTTTCCATTACGTTCTGGCCGGGAAGTAAAAATGTGAAGGCGGACGCATTATCTCGGAGCTTCCAGGCTTTTCAACCTACTGAGGTACCACCGGAATCCATCCTACCAGCAAAAATCTTCTTAGCAGCCTTTACCCAGGATATCTCGGCTCGCATTAGGTCTGAACAACATCTGGCACCGGTATCCACCCCAACAGATAAGTTGTTTGTTCCCATACAATTTTGTCTCCAGCTGTTGGGTGAGTGTCACGATTCTGCCTTTTGTGGACATCCGGGTGTTGAGGGCACTAAGGATCTGGTTTCTAGATCTTATTGGTGGCCCACTCTAACTAGGGATGTCAAGTCCTACGTGTCAGCCTGTGAGGTTTGTGCCAGGTCCAAGACACCTAGGACTCGCCCTGCTGGTAACCTACGACCCCTACCCATTCCCTGTAGACCCTGGTCCCATATCTCGATGGACTTTATAACTGACCTACCGCCAGCGGAGGGTAAGACTGTAGTTTGGGTAGTGGTCGATAGGTTTAGCAAGATGGTCCATTTCATTCCCCTGTCTAAACTCCCGAATGCCAAAACCCTGGCGTCTATTTTTGTGAAAGAAATTATTCGATTGCATGGTATCCCGGAAAATATTGTTTCTGACAGGGGTGTGCAGTTTGTGTCCAAATTCTGGAGGGCCTTCTGTCAAAAATGTAAAATGTCATTGTCTTTTTCCTCTGCCTACCACCCTGAGAGTAATGGGCAGACTGAACGCCTTAATCAGTCTGTGGAACAATTCTTGAGGTTGTATGTTGCTGATGACCAGCAATTATGGGTGAAATTTCTTCCATTGGCTGAATTTGCTTTAAATAACCGTGTCAATTCTTCTGCTGGGGTTTCACCTTTCTTTTGTAACCATGGTTTCCATCCCCGTTTTAATTTTGGGTCATCCATCTCCTCCTCTAACCCTGAGGTGGATAGGTTCTCCTCTGAACTGTGCACAGTTTGGGCCCGGGTTCAATCGAACTTAGAAAAGGCTCAAAGTTTTCAGAAACTCAAGGCCGATAGGAGACGTTCAAGGGGGGTGAATTTTCAGGTTGGGGATAAGGTATGGTTGTCCTCCAAGAATCTCTTTCTTAAGGTAGATTCTAAAAAGTTTGCTCCTCGTTTTATTGGACCATATAAGATCACGGAGGTGATTAACCCGGTATCATTTAGGTTGGAGCTGCCCGAGTCATTCCACATTCATAATGTGTTCCATAAATCTCTACTTAAAAAATATTTTGAACTGGTAGTACCATCGAAAGCCTCGCCTCCGCCGGTTCTTGTTAATGATGCTGTAGAGTATGTGGTGTCTAAAATAGTGGATGTCAGGAAGGTGCGTAATTCCTTGCAGTACCTGATTCACTGGAAGGGGTATGGACCTGAAGGAGGAGATCTTGGGTACCTGCCAGGGAGGTTCATGCTCTTAGACTTGTTCGAAAATTTCATTTAGAACACCCTGAAAGGCCATCGCCTAAAGTATTGGGTCCGGTGGCCCCTTGTAAAAGGGGGGGTACTGTAACGGGGTTGCGAAGGTGCACTCGGTCCCCCATTATCTGCAGACCTGCTGCTTAGCTTCGGGAACGAGGATCTGTGTTTTACCTCGTTCTCAGGGCGGCTTTACTAGCTGGGTGGCTCCCTGCTCCTAAGTCTGCCTTGAGCGCCGAGCAGCCACGTCACATGACCCTCACTCCCCACTATAAATACAGGCAGCCTGCTGGCCACAGGTTGCCTGTTAATTTCGGTTCCACCTGTGATTTGGTCTTTCCTGGCGTACTTACCTCCTGCTGAATTCCTGACGATCCTCTGCCTGCTCCTTGTGTACTTTGCTGCTCTCCTGGTATTCTGACCCCGGCCTCCTCCTGACGATCCTCTGCTGACTCCTTTGGTACTTCACGTCTCTCCTGGTATTTATGACCCCGGCTTCTCCTGACAATTCTCTGCTTGCTCCATTTGTACTTTGTAGCTTTCCTGGTATTGACTCGGTCCGTTCACGTCCTGTTGTTTGTCTGTCTGTCATCCCTGTCATTAGGACTCGCGAGGCAAGTAGGCAGGGCAAGGGGTAAGGGTGGAGCGCAGTGGTCACTTCCCTCCCCCCTGTGTGTGTGTGTACGCGACCGTTACACAATCAACTCCTCCTTAACCTGTATTCTGATATCTTTATGCAGCAGTATACCCACACCTCTGGAATATGAGGAAAATACAGAGTGGTATGCCTTCTGTATCCATGTTTTCATTATACCCCTACTAATTTCTTTTGTTAAATGCGTCTCTTGTAAACATATTACGACAGGTAAGAATTTATTAATCGAATCAAAAACAGCTATTCTCTTTGATCCCTTTCCTATACCTCTAACATTCCATGTAACTATACGCATATATTCGTTTTTTTTTCACCTTTACTTTTATCTTGCACTGATAATTTATTCCTGGAAATTACCGGGTAAGGGAAAAGGAAAAGGAGGAAACTCCAGGATTGTCGAAGAGGGGGCAGCCAGAAGGAGACAAAAAAAAGGGGGGGAGGGGGGAGTATTGGGAGAAAAGGAGCCCAACACACCCACCCCCATCATACCCCTTACAACTTGACCCAGGGGACCAATCCAGCAGCTGACTCCCTAACTAGCATATCCTCCCTCCCAGGCACCTCCCCCGATGCACAAATGTTTTTCCTTTTATTTGTCCCTGATCCACTCTCTTCCGGAGTATTAAAAAAGCATGCTTTCCCATTCCATTCTATACGTAGCTTTGCAGGGAACATCATAGAATACTTTATCCCTCTTGTACGAAGTTCTTTTTTAATCTCTATATACCAGCTTCTTTCTTGTACTGTTTCCCGTGCATAATCTGGGAAAATCATCACTGTGGCCCCCGCAAGCTCTAAATTCCCCTTCTTCCTAGCCCTATGGAGGATCTTATCCCTATCCTTAGCTGACAATAATTTGACCATAATAGGTCTATGTCTCGTTCTGGGGGGGGGGGGTTTATTTGGGATTCTGTGTGCACGCTCTACAGGATCAGGGAACTTCGTTATGTCATGCCCTAATTGTTCCATCAGCCACTTTTGTATAAAGAGACCCACATCCGGGCCCTCCACACCCTCTGGAAATCCCAGACATCTTAAATTCGCCCTTCTAGATCTATTTTCTATGTCAAGTAATTTATTTTGAATTTTTTTGTTTTCAGAAGATGTTCTAGCCTGTTTCCTGGTTATTGTCTGTGTCAGATCTTCTACATCCGATACTCTTTTTTCAGCTTCATCCAATCAATTTTTATATTTTAGCATATCTGCTCGGAGAAAGCCCACTGACTCTTTCACATTTCCCACCTGGAGAGAGAGATCAGTTATTGCTTAATTGCATTTTTTTATTTCTAAATATATTTCTTGCAGACTGGGGGTTTGCACACCCTCTGCTTCTTTGCCTTCTTCTATCATTAATCATTTTTCCCTTTAATCTCCCCTACCAGATGGGAATTCCTTCCTCAATCCCTATCCAACTACTGTACCTCAGGGGTCTCTTCTTCTTCTCCTTGAATCGACCGTTCCACCTTATCTTGGTGTATTCTATCCTTTTTATTTTGGGAGATATGAGGAGATATGGTATGTCTAGCCATAGTGGTTATTAATTGTTGCCTCCAACAGTCAACCCTTCTACCCCCCGGAGAGATAGAGCTATCCAGATTAATTTGTGGCTTTCCCCTCTTACCCCCGTATTCTCTTGGGGGTATGGACATTAATGTCAAATCTAGAAGACAGTTCAAAGGTATACTCTTGCTTGAGAGCCACCTCCCTTTTCACTCCCCACCAGATGAGGATCTCAACGAGGTACCAGATTTCTCAAATTATACACGTTAATACACATCAAACTGTCATCCCTTCAATAGAGTTAGGCGTAATCGATTAAGATCGAAAATATCAGTTAACTATACACACAAAAAGGGAGAGGGCAAGTGTACTCCCAATACTTTACATATTCTGGCGTTAAAATATATAACATATCACAGGCCTTGCATATCAATTCCAGAGCATGTCCAGGCTTTAAAAAAAAAAGGAAAAACTCTTCCTTTCTCCTCCCCAGCTGGTATACTACACAATCAAATGCCAATTCCACGATCAAGTGTCCACGAGCCAGAGACCCCTCGTTATATGTACTAATCAAGGCACTGAAAACAAGGAAACGGAGCTCATAGTACCGTGTATAAAAATATATAATTTTATTATGACATGATTAAAATATAAAGCGATGAATAATATACCGTTAAAAAGTGAAAAGAAGCAGAAAAAAGAACGCCACCCTGGGATAGCACACATGTCAAATGTAAAACATGATGATCAATGAAATAGGTTATATATGGTACAGTGACCAGCCATTGACCAAGAATAAAACATAGGTATCGGTTGAGTCAGCAATCAAAAAGATACCTACACGGCAAAATGGGCAGGGGTTGCATGCAAGTGCAGCATAAACCAAATAGAGGCAAACCCCAATAGTGGCCAGGTATCAAATAACCTGAATCTGATGCCGTATAGGTAAAAAAGGAGGCAGAGACTTACCAGAAAAGACCGTGTGCTATATCACCCAGGATGGCGTTACCCCAACGCGCGTTTCGGCGTGCCTTCGTCTGGGGGTAACGCCATCACTGTGAATCATCTATTTACAGGCTCTCTCCACCAATTGGATGTTGATTGTATGTACTTGTCCCCACCTGTGCATGTATGCTGGCACGCGGGGCTCCAGTCAAACAGCGCCTAGCCACCTCCCGGCCGGCGTCCCGCCTACACGCCCCCATCACGTGATGAGGCCACATGATCGGACGATGACGGCGTGAGGACGCAAAGGCGAGAGGCGCCGTGCACCGTGCGCACACACCACAGGGGAGGAGAAGAACAATAACATACGCCGCATTATATATAAATTGGCCATCTGCGCAAAATGTTACATAAGTTATATGCACCTCTCTTAAATATTAAATATACAAAACATGATAGTGAATGATACAAAAAAATACAAAAGAATATAATGATACATAATAAATGCATTGTGTGACTGTACATAAGTACATAAACAAAGGGGGGAGGTGGGGAGGAAAAGTGAAGTGACAGTGCATGATAGAAAATAAAGCCATGATTGCATTTGTTATAATCAAGATAAAGAAAAAAAATATATATATGTATATGATTATATAAAAGAAAGTAATCATGATAGTGGTAAAGAAATAGGGAGACTACAAAGGAAAAAATATATACCGTATTTTTTGCCCCATAAGACGCACTTTCCCCCCCCCCAAAAGTGGGGGGAAAGTGCCCCTGTGTCTTATGGGGCGAATGCTGGCAATTTATATCGCAGTCTGCAAAGCTGCAGCATCGCAAACTGCGATGTATTAGTGAGAAGGGAGGAGGGGCTGTAGTAGGTGGGGAGAGCGGCGGGACAGTGCAGGCACTGTACTCTGGCCCCGCCGCTCAGTATGTACTGTATTATACGTAGTGTTAATCATCATATCTAAACTGAATAATGATGTGCTCCCCCTGCTCCCCATGTGCTTACCGGTACACATGTCATGCTCCTGTAGTAAGCACTAGCAGCTAGCAGGCTGAGGTCACGTGCCTGCTCCGCCTGCTTCATTCATAAAGTAGGCGGAGCAGGCACGTGACCTCCGTGGGGAACAGGGGGAGCAGGGGGAGCGCATCATTATTCAGTTTAGATATGATGATTAACACTACGTATAATACAGTACATATGAGCGGAGGGGACAGAGTACAGTGCCTGCACTGCCCGCCGCTCTCCCCGCCTACTACAGTCCCTCCCTAGGAATCTGTGGATGGGATAATGATGGGGGGGGGTCTGTGGATGGCATTATGATGGTGGGGGGGATCTGTGGATGGCATTATGATGGTGGGGGGGGTCTGTGCATGGCATTATGATGGGGGGATCTGTGGATGGGACTATTATGGGGGAATCTGTGGATGACACATATAGCAGTGTCATCCACAGATCCACCACCCTATAACAGTGCCATCCACAGATCCCCCCCATCAAAATGCCATCCACAGATCCCCCCCACCATCATAATGCCATCCACAGACCCCCCCATCATAATGCCATCCACAGCTCCCCCCATAACAGTGCCATCCACAGATCCCCCACATAACAGTGCCATCCACGAATCCCCCACCCCATAACAGTGCATCATCCACAGATCCCCCATAATAGTGTCATGCACAGACCGCCATTAGTTCAAATCCACTAAAAGCACACCTTTTGCTAAAAAAAAAAATATTTTCTTATTTTCCTCCTCAAAAACCTAGTTGCGTCTTATGGGCCGGTGCATCTTATAGGACGAAAAATATGGTATGTATATACAAGAAATATGGAATATAGAGATATGCTCCAGAAAGAGCTTGATGGCAAAAGGAGCAGACATAAGAGAGATCCATATTGCGCAGGCGTAAGTAGATAGAAGGTGTAAAGATGTTACATCCTATGGAAAAAAGGAGAGATCATGTTAGAAAAATTTAAAAATAATAACTAAAAAGATAAAAAATCATGAGATCCACAGGCGTGGTCCCAGCGGTTACAAGAAAGATGAGAAACCCAAATTATCATTTAGGCCCCTGGGACGTAAAGTCCCAAGAGTCCAAATCCAGTGGCTCTCCTTTTGAGCTAGCCTCTTTGATCCATTGCCTGCACGTAAATCAGTCGATCCCTCTGACCTTTAGAAGTCTGGGATTACATGAGTAAAACTCCTTAAAATGTCTCGCAATGGGTTTGGGGACTACATCCTCTTTTATTTCTTGTGCATTAAGGATATCTTTTACATGTTCGCGTACGCAAATTTTTAATTCGCGTTTTGTCATGCCCACATATATCTTGGGACATGGGCATGACGCATAATATACTACCCTAGAGCTAGAACATGTGAGAGAATGATGGATCTTAAAGGACCTCTTCCCATAAAAGATATCCTTAATGCACAAGAAATAAAAGAGGATGAAGTCCCCAAACCCATTGCGAGACATTTTAAGGAGTTTCACTCATGTAATCCCAGACTTCTAAAGGTCAGAGGGATCGACTGATTTACGTGCAGGCAATGGATCAAAGAGGCTAGCTCAAAAGGAGAGCCACTGGATTTGGACTCTTGGGACTTTACGTCCCAGGGGCCTAAATGATAATTTGGGTTTCTCATCTTTCTTGTAACCGCTGGGACCACGCCTGTGGATCTCATGATTTTTTATCTTTTTAGTTATTATTTTTTAATTTTTCTAACATGCTCTCTCCTTTTTTCGATAGGATGTAACATCTTTACACCTTCTATCTACTTACGCCTGCACAATATGGATCTCTCTTTTGTCTGCTCCATTTGCCATCGAGCTCTTTCTGGAGCATATCTTTATATTACATATTTCTTGTATATACATATATATTTTTTCCTTTGTAGTCTCCCTATTCCTTTACCACTATCATGATTGCTTTCTTTTATATAATCATATACATATATTTTTTTCTTTATCTTGATTATAACAAATGCAATCATGGCTTTATTTTCTATCATGCACTGTCACTCCGTCTCCCGACGCGCCTTTCACCACCACCATCCGCTCCGCAATTACCGCGGGTGTAGCCGTTACCTCCTCTGCTTTTCTCCGGAATCAGACAGATAATGGAGTCCCAGGGCTTTTCTCACAGAGGCCCCACATCATCCTGAGGCGCCCCTGATCATTCCACAGCTCGCACCAGCAGAGATCCATTGCCTGGGAGGAAACGACGCACGCCACGTCAGATGTCCGCACTCATGCTCCGCCTACGAACTGTAATGGGCTTAATGTGTAGTATATATATATATATATATATTTCAATAATAAGTTAATTGAATGAATGAATAAATAAATAAATAAGAGGATCAATAAATTAATGAAAAAATAGATAAATAAAATCATCGATTGATAAAAATATAAATTAATTAATCGATAAATAAATACATAAATAAATGAATCGATAGAGAAATAGATCAATAAAATCATTGATGGAGAAATATATAAATAAAGTCATCAATAAATAAATACATAAATTCATCAATAAATACATAAATAAATTCATCAATAAATACATAAATAAATTCATCAATAAATAAATACGTAAATAAATTAATCAACAAATAAATACATAAATAAATTCATCAATACAGAAATATATAAATAAAGTCATCCCTAAATAAATAAATACATCCAGAAATATATACAGAAGTTAAAAAACAACGATGTTCTGGAGGGAGAGCCAAGGAAAGGGATCCTTCAGCGCCCTGAACCGACTGCGGGGGCCAAGAAGTCGCCGCCGATCCAGGACTCATTCATTTTGATAAATGTCAGTCTATCCATGGAGTCTGTGGACAGACGGATCCGCTTGTCGGTGACCACCCCACCTGCCTCGCTGAATGTCTGCTCAGATTGTATGCTGGAGGGGTGGCAAGACAGTACCTTCAGCGCATACTGAGCAAGCTACCGGCAGGTGTCCAGCCTGGCAACCCAGTACTCCATGGGGTCATCAGTGATCATGCTGTCGGAAGCACCGACGGACCCCATATAGACAGCCACCATGCGGGCCAGCTGCTGGTGGTCACTGCTGCTGCTGCTACTGGATCGCGCAGGCTGGTAGAACAGCCTCATCTCACCCATAAGATCACCTGCTTGGCTGGAGGTGCTTGGGCCAGCCACCTGCTGGGTGGGATGAGCGGGGAGAACTGGAGCGTGAGACAGAGGGTTCCAGTTTCCCTTTGCAGCGAGGGTCTAAAAGGGTGGCCAACCAAAAATTATCCCTCTCCTTAATTTTCCTGATCCGGGGGTCCCTCTGGAGGCAGCGCAGCATGTAGGCAGTAGTGTTGAGCGTGAATATTCGAATAGCGAATATTATTCGGGAATATCGCAACTTCGAAAAATTCTGAGTGAGATCGTGAAAACTCAGATCCGATGGTATATTCTAACCCCCCAGGCGTTCCCATGGTGACGGGGATGCTTGTCAGGGAGAAGTATGCCGGAACAACTGTACAGGATAAAAAAAAGATGAATATTCTAAAAAAACAAATATATTCGCTATAGTGCTATATATTCAGGTTTTTTTTTAATTCTAGTGGGCAGCCATGGGGAAGGGGACAGCCCGCTGTGACTCTTCTTGGCTGCCTGGGACCAGGAGGTCTTCCTGCTGCTACTGCTGCTGCTGCTCCCTCTGGGAGTTGCCCCACCCCCGGACTAACGGTGCCCCCAGCACCGACTCTCCCTCCTGACCAGGCCCAGACTTCTGGACGTCAACAACCTCCTCAAAAACTTCTTTCTCCTCCTCTTTGTCCTGGGCCTGATCTTGGTGGAGCAGTGTTGCCTCTTCTTGCTCCACCAAGGCACTCTCCCCAGCATTTTGAGCAGGCATTTTAGTGTCCTGTTCAGCAGGAACACTATGGGGAGCACGTCATTGAGGCCGACATGCTCCCCGCTGACCATCTTGGTTGCCTGCTCAAATGGGGCCAACATGTGGCAGACCTGGTGTATCTTCCCCCACTCCGCATTGGTGATGTAGGGGAGCGGGTGTGATGGCCCGGAAATGCCTTGGTCCAGCAGGTACTCTTTCACCACCTGTCGCTGCTCCCACAACCTCTCCAGCATGTGGAGGGTGGGGTTCCACCGTGTCACACTGTCCCCAATCAGCCTGTGAGGTGGCAGGCTGTTGTCCTGCTGCAGTATGGACAGGACGCTGTGGCGGTTGCGGAGCGTCAGAAGTGGCTGGCAATCCTATGTACACATTGCATGATGTCGCTCAACCATGGGTATGTGCGTAGGAACTTCTGTACCACAAGGTTGAGGACATGTGCCATGCAGGGCACGTGTGTTAGACTGCCAACATAGAGGGATGCGAAGAGGTTGCTGCCGTTGTCCCAGAAAACCATACCTGCCTGGAGCCTTCAGGGGGTCAGCCACTTGTGGACCTGAGCCTGGAGGAGGGCCAGAACATCAGGTCCAGTGTGTCTCCGTTCCCCTAAGTTCACGAGCTAGAGCACGGCCTGGCAGGGGCCATGCCCCACACTTGTGTAGCTACGGGGACGCTTGCTGGGGGGCTCAACAGCGGTGGAGACAGTGGCTTGACGGAGAGCAGCAGTTCTCCCCTGGACACCCCGGGGTGGCACCACAAACTGAGATGCCACCACATCTAATGATCCCTCCCCAGCACCTCAGAGGGACACCCAATAGGCTGTGAAGCTGATATAGCGTCCCTGCCCATGTCTGCTGGTTCAGGCATCCATTGTCAGATGCACCCTGTCGCTGACAGCATGATCCGGCGACAGGGATACATTCTGCACAATATGCTAGTGTAGGGCAGGGACACCGGCCCTGGCAAAGAAATGGCGGCTGGGGACACACCATCTGGGTTGGGCCTGCTCCAACATCTGCCGGAATGGATTGCAGTCCACAATAAGGGCAGCAGATGTTGAGCGATAACCCCTGCCAGGAGCCCATTGAGTGAATGCACCTGTCGGTCCCCGGGTGCGTAGGCCGCAGTTCGTTCAAATGCCTCGGCGACTGGCAGCTGGCGCCGGACAGCAGTGCATGCAACAGAGGAGGGTGCAGAGGAGGCAGAGGTCTAGCTGCCAGTACCAGTACCTCTAGGAGAAGGAGTGGGAGAGTGGGAATGCATTGTTGGAAGGGGGTGGGGTGGCTGCAGGACAGTGGCAGGAGCTGCTGTCCCCTGCACACTGCTGTTGGTGCTGCTACGACCACCCTGCATCTTGTCCCACTCCCACCAGTGGTTGACTCTCAGGTGCTGGGTAAGGCCAGTGGTACCCAGCCAAGCAACAGACCTCCCTCTCCTCACCCTGGCATGCCACAGCTGAAAGATGGCGATTGTCTGATTGTCCTCTGCCAGGGGGAAGTAGGCCCAAACAGGCGACTTACGCACCGACCTCCTGTCAGATGGGGTGGTGCTGGCTTGCGCCTGTTCGGGCTCGGTGTGCATAGGTGGAGGCGGCACCTGCTGCTGCTGCACCTGCTGCTGCAGCAACCTCCTGCTGCCATTACCAGTGGAGCCCCTGCCACTGGGCTCCCTGGTGACCTGGCGCTCCGTTTGCCTCGGCTGCCTACCTTCCTCATCAGTGCTACTGTCACCTGACAAGGGAGGTGGTACCCATTCTTGGTCACCCTCCTCTTCGTCGCCTGCATTGTCAAACCCAAGGTGGACCAGTGTTGAACTGAGGGAAACAGCAGACGTGGAGTCCCTGACCTGGCTCTGCTGTCCCCCACTGCTGACGCCTGGTTCTGACTAGGTGCCGGGGTTCTGTGGCTGAAACCACCTTCACAAGTTGGAAGGGATGTCACTGGGGTACTGACGGGCGGTACCCCCTCCTCCTCCTCCATCCCTTCCAAAAGGTCCTGAGCATCCGGACCTAGCTGCAGCTCACTCTCCTGCATTACCTCCCCCAAGATGTCTCTCTCACTGTCACTGTCAAACAGCATCAGGGATGAGTCTTGGGGGCTGGGGGCTGGTCCTGCAGCAGGCAGAGAGCTGCTGCTGCTCAGAGTCGGGGTAGTCGACTCCATGCCACTGGCTTGTGTCACAAAAAACACTACTGCCTCGGCGTCTTGAGACGAAATGGGGCGGCTGCCACGCCCCAAAAAATCTCTGAGGCAGACGCCCCTCCGTGGGTAAAGGAGCTTCCCCATGCTGGCAGCGGTCCAGCACTGGAACCGACTCCCCTACCACGACCACTGCTGCCTGCACGCCCTCTTCCACTCATGATCAGCACACAATGTTTTTAAACACCAAAAAAATATAGACACTGACACTAATCCCTCCCTAGCACACAAAACCCTAAGACAGTGACACTAAAACAACAAGCAAAAGACTTTTTATCAGTTACACTATTCATTAACTAAGCTACACTGAGTATATTGGACTCCATGCCACTGGCTTGTGTCACAAAAGACACTACTGCCTCGGCGTCTTTAGACGAAATGCCATGCCCAAAAAAATCTCTGATGAGGTGGATGCCCCTGCCAGCTGCGCTCGCCCCTCCATGGGTAGAGGAGCGGCCCCGTGCTGGCAGCGGTCCAGCACTGGAACCGACTCCCCTTCCACGACCATGGCTGCCGGCATGCCCACTTTCACTCATGATCGGCACACAATGTTTTTAAACACCAAAAAAATATAGAAAGAAAATGAAGAGGGAATTTGGGTTTGGGAAAATGGGGCAAAAATGAAATAAAATAGACACGAAATCCTAATACAATGACAGAAAACCAGACAGCAAAAGATTTTTTTTTTTTTAATGTTTTCTTCACAGATGAACGATGATGACAATAATCCCTAGCACACGAAACCCTAAGAGAGTGACACTAAAACAGCAAGCAAAAGCCTTTTTTTTTTTTCCTCTCACAAGCGGCCCAAAACGGATCAGTTAAGCCCCAATGCATTCTGAATGGATAAGGATCCGTTCAGAATGCATCAATTTGGCTGCATTTGGTCTTCGTTGCGCCTGTATTACACTTTTGAGGCGGACACTAAAACGCAGCTTGCAGCGTTTTGGTGTCCGCCTGACGATGCGGAGTCAAACTGATCCGTCCTGACTTACAATGTAAGTCAATAGGGATGGATCCGTTTTCACTGACACAATATGGTGCAATTGAAAACGGATCCGTCCCCCATTGACTTTTAATGTAAGTCAAGGATCCGTTTTGACTTAGACTTTTGATTGAATGAAAAATGCAAACGGATCCGTTCTGAACGGATACAAGCTTTTGCATTATAGGTGCGGATCCGTCTGTGCAGATACAAGACGGATCCGCACCGAACGCAAGTGTGAAAGTAGCCTAAGCTACACTGAGTATCTCCATCTAACTAACTATCTGTATTATATATTTGAGCTAACTAACTAACTAACTAACTACGGTATATAATGTCCCTAACACCCTGCACTGGAACCTATCAGCTAAACTATTCACTAACTAAGCTACACTGAGTATCTCCCACTAACTATCTATATTATATAATATATGTGAGCTATCGAATGCAATAAGTCTGACACAGCAAATCACAACACTCCTCTCTCTCTCACAACTGCAAAAAAACAGCAGCAAATGGCTGCTGGGGAGGTTCTTATATAGTAAGGGGTAGGCACCTTTCCTATTGGTTGCTAGGGATGTTGCTAAGCTCTGACAAAGATATTTCAGCCTACTCATTGGCCCACAAGCAAGAAGCAGGGAGGGATCATGTGTGCTGGTGAAAAAAACTCTTGAATATTCGCGATTGCGAATATATAGCGATATATTCTAAATATTCACGAATTCTCAAAGTGCCGGTATTCTCGATAAAAATTCGCAATACGAATATTCGCGTTCAACACTATTTGTGAACACAGTTGGCCATGAAATCCACAACTGCAAGTTAAAGCTGTATCATACAAAGAAGAAGCCATATGTCAACAATGATCCAGAAACGCCACCGTCTTCTCTGGGCCAAAGCTCATTTAAAATGGACTGAGGGCCGTGGCCTTCTCTCAGCTTTCCCTAGGACATATGACATCACCTTCATTGGTCACATGACCTATGCGAATTGAAGTGAATGGGGCTGAGCTGTGATACCAAGTACAGCCAATGTACAATGTGCTGTGTTATTCTTGGTTTGCAGAGAAAAGGTGCTACTGAAAGTGCCAGTGCCTTCTCAAACAGTTGATCAGTGGGGGTCCTGGGTGTCGAACCCCCACAGATCAGATACTGATGACCTATCCATAGGAAAAAAAAAATCCTGGAAAACCCCTTTAAATACTGCTAATCATGCATGGATATCTCATAGTGGTCTCTCAAGTTACAATGTTAATTGGTTTCTGGACGACCACTGTAAGTTGAACCACTGTAAGTTGAGTCCATAACTGTATGGAAAATTAGTAATTTGTTCCAAAGCCACAACATGTCATCTGAAGATAAATGAAAATGAAGATTTAAATAAAATAAGCAGATAACTAAGACAGATAAAACAAATTTGTATATATATATAGTCAAGAATAGATGCTGGAGGCTGTAAATCCCTTTCTATGATGAGGACAGGAGCTTTTTCATGGTCTTGTACAGTACATAGTGTGCCAGAAAAATACCATGGATTTACCAATGGGCGGACTAGGAACTTAACCTCTTGCGGACACAGGACGTACAGGTACGCCCTGTGTATTTCCGATCACCGCCGCGCGGCGGGCGGTGATCGGAACAGGGCGCCTACTGAAATCATTCAGCAGACACCATATGACAATGCCGAGGGGGGTCCTGTGACGCTGCAGATTGAACCCTTCCATGCCGCGGTCCGTGCTGACCGCGACATAGAAGTTGTTTGTGGTTGAGTGATCGCACTGATTCCTCGCGCTGCTGTGGCGGGGACTCGATGTGTGACAAGGCAGCCCGATGCCATGCAGAGGCTGCCCAATGCCTTGCACGGCATCGGGACCTGCCTTCTACGGGAGCAGAGGAGATCCAGCCTCAGGTTGGGTCTCCTAGGCAACCTGTTAGTGTATGACTCAGTGTAATACACTAAAAGGCAATGCATTACAATACAGATGTATTGATGCAAAAATAAGTTGTTAAACAGGGATTCCTACTGGATTTTCCAGTTAGAAAGCCGCCAACCTCAGGGGTTAAACAAAAGATTAGACTTGATCCTACAATACTAACTCCTTTCTTTCCCATATCTTCTATATTACTCAGGATGATTTATATTTACCCTTTTTAGTTTAGTTTTATCTCTAAGCACCTTTCCAGGAGGGAGGCGCCACCTGATGCCTTGATTGCTTCAGCTGTGGCTCACTTCCCCCTATAAAGGTGAGGATCTTAGTGTGTGTTGAGCAGTCATGAGTAAGGGCTAAACTGTTCTTTGCCCGAAACGCGTAGACGTATGCAACCCGTATCTGGATGTTTTTAGTATATATTACTATTCAATAAAGTGTCTTTTGGATCACCACGAAGCAAGGCTGGACCAACTTCTTTTTGCATTTATCCCCATTGCTCCCAGACCGGGTGAGGGAGCGGTTCCGTGCCTCAAAAGTGGAGTTCCAGGCAGGTGAGAGCTGCTCATACCATGTATTGTAATGCATTGCAGAGGGGATCAGACCCCCAAAAGTTGTTGTCCCAGAGTGGGACAGAAATAAAGTTTACAAAAAAAGTCAAAAAATGTGCTTTCAATAAAAAAATTAAGTTTCAAGTTAAAAAAATAAAAAACGCCCCTTTCCCTTAATTTTATAATAAAAAAATAGAAAAAACACACATATTAGATATTGCTGCATCCGTAACGGCCGGCTCTATAAGTATATAAAATGACCCACCTTTACAATAAACACCATCAAAAATAAAAAATAAAAACTGAGACAATAAAAGCAATTTTTGTCACCTTACAACACTAAAAGTGCAACACTAAGCGATCAAAAATGCGTATGCCCCCCAAAATAGAACCAATCTAACCGTCACCTCATCCCGCAAAAAATGAACCCCTACATAGGAAAATCGCCCAAAAAATCTATGGCTCTCAGACTATTGAGACACTAAAACATGATTATTTTTTTTAGTGTAAACAAAAAAAGTAGACATATTAGGTATCGCCACATCCGTAAAAACCTTCTCTATAAAAATATCACATGACCTAACTCCTCAGGTGAACACCGTGGAAAAATAAAAATAAAACTGTGTCAAAAAAGCAATTTTTTTGTCACCTTACATTACAAAAAGTGCAATACCAAGCGATCAAAAATTCATATGCACCCTAAAATAGTACCAATCAAACCGTCATCTCATACAAAAAAAAATGAGCCCCTACATAAGACAGTCGCCCAAAATATAAAAAAAACTATGGCTTTCAGAATATGGAGACACTAAAAAATATTTTCAAAAATGCTTTATTACATAAAACTGAAACAAACAACAACAAAAAAGTACTCATATTTGGTATTGTCGCATCCGTAACAGCCTTCTCTATAAAAATAGCTCATGATCTAACCTGTCAGATGAACGTTGTAAATAACAAAAAATAAAAACAGTGGCAAAACAGCTATTTTTGGTTACCTTGCCTCACAAAAAGTGTAATGTAAAGCAACCAAAAATCAACTGTACCCTAAAATAGTACCAACAGAACTGCAACCCTATCCCATAGTTTCCAAAATGGGGTCACTTTTTGGGAGTTTCTACTCTAGGGGTGCATCAGGGGGTTTTCAAATGTCACATGGCAAGTTAAAATTATCCCAGTGAAATCTGCCCTCCAAAAACTATATGGTGTTCCTTTTCCTTTTGCGCCCTGCCGTGTGCCCATACAGCAATTTACGACCACATATGGGGTGTTTCTGTAAACAAGAGAATCAGGGCAATAAATATTGAGTTTAGTTTGGCTGTTAATCCTTGGTTTGTTAGCGGAAAAAAATGATTAAAATGGAAAATCTGCCAAAAAAGTGAAATTCTGAAATTTCATCTCCATTTTCCATTAATTCTTGTGGAACACCTAAAAAGTTAACAACGTTTGTAAAATCAGTTTTTAATACCTTGAGGGGTGTAGTTTCCAAAATGGGGTAATTTTTGGGATGGTTTCTATTATCTAAGCCTCACAAAGTGACTTCAGACCTGAACTGGTCCTTAAAAAGTGGGTTTTGAAAAATTTCTGAAAAATTTCAAACTAAACTAAACCTTGTAACGTCCCTAAAAAATAAAATGACATTCCCAAAATGATCCAAACATTAAGTAGAAATATGGGGAATGTAAATTAATAACTATTTTTGAAGGTATTATAGAAGTAGAGAAATTGAAACTTAGAAATTTGCTAATTTTTCAACATTTTTTGTAAATTTGGTATTTTTTATAAATAAAAATGAGTGACACTGGTCAGATTTTTAAAAAATGGCCTGGTCCTTAAGGGGAAAATAAGCCCGGTCCTTAAGGGGTTAAAGTAGCCCTGGAGAAACAACTTAAAAGTGGCCCCATGTTGTAGGCGGGTCCAAATTGACAGAAGGTGGGGCAACACAAGTAGGCAATGACAACCGAAGTAGGCAGGGCTGGCAATACTGTAGTGCAGCATCTACAGTTCTTGAGGTGGAGCTACAGAACACAACCCGGACGTGCACCCACCCCTGCCATTGTTTGAAAAGAGTGCTGTGGCCTATTGATTTGAAACTACTGTAGTGCAGCACAAAATACCGCCCCAGCAGATCCAAATACCACAGTGTAGCACAAAATATTGCCTCAACAGAAGCAAATGTCACAGTGGTGGACAAAATACTGCTGCCCTCACCTGGCCAAGTACTGCTTGTTATTTAAATGCAATATAATATGCCATATGGTTGTAACCCTAGCTGTGCTGTGGTCAGTACAGCGCGGGACACAGGCAGGAAGAGGCCTGCATCGCTTCACTGAGAGTGTCATGGAGGTAAGTATGTGAATTAATTTTATTTATTAACACTATGCTGTTGCCCAGTAAGGGGAAGTGGGGAGAGGAGCACTATGGGGGCATCTACTAGGGGGCATTATGCTGGCACACATGAGGGGAAATGAGCACTATGAAGGCATCTACAAGGGGGCATTATTTACCTGCACACATGGGGGAGAGGAGCACTATGGGGGCATCTACTCATTATCAACCAGTGGTCTAAAATATCGGCAAATTTATATAATACACTTGCTGCATTATTAATACTTAATCTGTTATAGGAGAGCATAGAGAGACTGCAGGGACAGTCCAGGGTGAGTGTAATCACCATGTACATCTTGTTCACCTGCTGTGCCATTCATATTTAATCTGTTCTGTTATACATAAACTTACTGTGTGTCAGACTCCATTGTCACCAGGCGGTCTAATATATAGGTGTGTTTATCTACTTCACCTGCTGCCCCATTCATACTTAGTTATGGTACATAGTTACATTACCGATTCAGTTACTGTACACTATGGCCAACAGACAATTTCCTGGGCCCTCAAAAAGAATGCGCAGTGGCAAAACTTTTGCTGTAGCTAGCACAAGTAGCAGCAGAAGAAGGGGAGGTGGTAGCAGCAGCCGCAGCAACAGTCCACATCTGCCACTGTTTTCCAGCAGTCATGTTTTGACCAACAATACACCTGTACTGGATTGGTTGATGTGCTCTTCAACATCATCTCAGTTGACAACAGATACACATAGCCAGGAATCAGTGGGCTCCTCTTACACCACACTTAGTTGGCATGGCCCAGGAGCAATCTCTGTGCCCTCACCTGTCCTGCAACTGCCTATTTCTTTTGCTGTTCCTTCTGCTTGGGAAGTAATTAATGGTGCCGGCTCTGCTCTGCTTTTTAGCGAGGTTGAGCTTAATGACGACAGTCAGCAGCTAAAGGCCAGCACAGACTTGTAGGAGAGGTCCACTGCATCCTCCCTTGGGCGTGCAACTAGCGATGATGACAGTCGGGTGGGAGTATGTGTTGTGAGCGGTCAGGGATATGGCCAGGAGACTGGGGTGAGTGACATAAGTGACAAACAGACAGTAGTGGATGATGATGTAGCTAATCGCACATAAGAGCCGGGTGAAGAGGGGGCATCATCATCCTCATCAGGGGGCAACAGTGGCAGCAGGCTTCTGAGACAGCAGCAGGGTGGCAGTGTGCCAATGAGCCAGCAGGCTGGAAGCAGTGGGAGATCTGGAGCCAAACGTGCCTGGGGAAGACCATCGGCTACTCAGGAGCCTAGCTGTCAGGAAACAACTAGTGTTTATTGGTATATAAAGGCAGTGGCAGGCAGTCAGTGCGGAGTGGTGGGAACTCGGCAGTGTGGGAATTATTTATTCACTGGAGGATGTTAGGGTGGCGGTATGCAGGAAATGTGGGTAGAAAGTGACATGCAGTTAGGTTGCTAATGTTGGAACCATGGCCTTGCATCACCATAGAGTGGCCTGGGAAAACCGTGGAACTAGTGTAGTCGTACAGCCTGCAATGTCCTGCCCCCTTTCTCCAGCAGTAAGGGCTCCTTAACCCAAACAGAAGGAAGCTGTCATTCCTTCCCTTCGTCTATTGTTCATGATGCTCCTCTTCCTACCCCTCGTCACATGTTTCACCAGCAATCAATCACCGAGGTGAATGCATGCACTCATCCAACAGCTCAGAAGCTGAATGTACACCTGGCCAAATTGCTGGAACTACAGTTCCTCCCTTTCCATATCGTAGACTCTAAACATTTCAGAGAACTGATGGCTTGTGCCAAGCCAAAATGGACAGTCCCAAGCTGTCATTACTTCTCTAAAAAAGCTGTATCAGCCATGCACATGTATGCGAGCAGAAGGTGGGCCATTCCTTGAGCCTGTCAGTGTCTGGTACAGTTCATGTCAGCGTTGATGTGTAGAGCTGTAACCATGGTCCTTTATAGCCTACTGGGCAAATACAGTTTCAGGCACACCAGCAACTTGGCCAAGCGATGGCAATGCTGCCTCCACATTGTAATCGTAGGATTTCTGAGCCAGTGTCCACCTCTGCCTCCTCCTTGTCCTCAGCCTCCACTGTAGGCACAGTTCAGAGTGGTCCTTTAGCATACCACCTACAGTTCTGCACCGGGTCAGCCTGGACAAACAGAGTCACACTGGGGAGGAACAAGACATGAACCAAGAAATCGAATCCTAGCTGTCTCCTCGCCAACACTCTGTTCTGGGGCCACTATTGTGATTCTTCATGCTGTTGCCACCCTCACCACTCTGATATGGGGCCACTATTGTGACTCTTTATTCTTTTTCCACCCTCACCAGTCTGTTACAGGGACACTAGTGTCCCTGTTTGGACATGTTGACATCACTGTTTATTTTTCCATTCTTCTGATTCGCTAGAAGAACAGAAAGATAACAAAGAAAACTGTCATTTGAGCATCCAAAGGGCCTTTATCAAGCAGTCAGTATTTTGCATCAGGATTTGATCATGATTTGGACCCACTCCTGTTTTTGTCTTACCAATGCTTATCAAATACTGATGCAAAAAAATGACCAAATACTGAAAGTGTGACAGAGACCATTAAAGACCTGCATGCAGGACTTCTTTTCCATCTGAATAACACCAATTTCAGACACAAATGGCCAAAACTCCTGCAAATTGAGCATGAGGCCTCTATCACATGGTCAGTATTTTACATTTGGATTTGATCATGATCAAAACCAGGAGTGGGTTTGAAGGCGGATGTTCAAACTAAAGGATCTGCTTTTTTTGGCCAGTTCTTCTGACGGATTAGAAGAACAGAAAAATAAACAGTGATATGAACACAGCCTTACTGCTGACACCCTTCACACTGTCATAGGGCCACTACATGAATATTGGGCCACTGTATGGTTAAGTCTACACAGATAAATTAGAGCTGCTGCTAAAATTGACCTTTCTTTAAGGCCTCTTTCACACTACCGTTTTTTTTTTCCGTTTTGCGGGCCGTTTTTTGTGTTCCGTATACGGTCCGTATACAGAACCATTCATTTCAATGGTTCCGCAAAAAAAACGGAATGTACTCTGTATGCATTCCGTTTCCGTATTTTCGTTTTTCCGTTCCGTTGAAAGATAGAACATGTCCTATTATTGCCCGCAAATCACGTTCCGTGGCTCCATTCAAGTCAATGGGTCCGCAAAAAAAAAACAGAACACATACGGAAATGCATCCGTATGTCTTCCGTATCTGTTTCATTTTTGCGGAACCATCTATTGAAAATGTTATGCCCAGCCCAATTTTTTCTATGCAATTACTGTATACTGTATATGCCATACAGAAAAACGGAACGGAAAAACGGAACGGAAAAACAGAACGGAAACGGAAACACAACGGAAACAAAAAAACGGAACAACGGATCCGTGAAAAACGGACCGCAAAACACTGAAATAGCCATACGGTAGTGTGAAAGAGGCCTAAGGCTGAGTTTAAGTTTCAGTTATTTGGTCAGTTATTTCCATCACTTACTGTGAGTCAAATTCAGGAGCCAAGCCAACTCTCAGATTAGAATAAGTGATGAGAATAACTGACTGAATAAGTGAAGCATGAATTATTCCTAATAGTGACGTACAGTCATTCTACAGCTAACAGAAGGGATTCAAATACATGTGTTTGCATACCACAATATGGATTAAACGAACTTTTTTTTTTCTCCACTACTTTATTGGAGCTGCCTCCATGTCCTTATTTTGTTCCGCTAAAGAGTTATTGGGAAATAGCTCCTGCAGGAGTATGCAGCGTGCTTTTTTGTTTGTTTGTTTTGCTTTACTTTGTTTTAGCTAGCGGTTAGCTAGGGCTGTTGGTGGCCTGCATGATGATGCGCATGTCCATATATGAGGCCTGCCGGTCATTCTGATGCATAGTAACTTTTTCATACCAAAAAGAACTAGCTATGCATATTGCTGCAATGCACAGTGATGTACACCATTATACAGTGGGATGCAAAAGTTTGGGCAACCTTGTTAATCATCATGATTTTCCTGTATAAATCGTTGGTTGTTACGATAAAAAATGTCAGTTAAATATATCATATAGGAGACACACACAGTGATATTTGAGAAGTGAAATGAAGTTTTTTGGATTTACAGAAAGTGTGCTATAATTGTTTAAACAAAATTAGTCAGTTGCATAAATTTGGGCACCACAAAAAAGAAATGAAATCAATATTTAGTAGATCTTCCTTTTGCAGAAATTACAGCCTCTAAACGCTTCCTGTAGGTTCCAATGAGAGTCTGGATTCTGGTTGAAGGTATTTTGGACCATTCCTCTTTACAAAACATCTTTAGTTCATTCAGGTTTGATGGCTTCCGAGCATGGACAGCTCTCTTTAAGTCACACCACAGATTTTCAATTATATTCAGGTCTGGGGACTGAGATGGCCATTCCAGAACGTTGTACTTGTTCCTCTGCATAAATGCCTTAGTGGATTTTGGGCAGTGTTTAGGGTCGTTGTCTTGTTGAAAGATCCAGCCCCGGCGCAGCTTCAGCTTTGTCACTGATTCCTGGACATTGGTCTCCAGAATCTGCTGATACTGAGTGGAATCCATGCGTCCCTCAACTTTGATAAGATTCCCAGTCCCTGCACTGGCCACACAGCCCCACAGCATGATGGAACCACCACCATATTTTACTGTAGGTAGCAGGTGTTTTTCTTGCTGTGTTCTTTTTCCTCCATGCATAACGCCCCTTGTTATGGCCAAATAACTCCACAGCTCCTTATTCCAAAATGAAGCTGGCTTGTCCAAATGTGCTTTAGCCCACCTCAAGCGGCACTTGTTGTGCTGTGGGCGGAGAAAAGGCTTCCTCTGCATCCCTCTCTCATACAGCATCTCCTTGTGTAAAGTGCGCCGAATGTTTGAACGATGCACAGTGACTCCATCTGCAGCAAGATGATGTTGTAGGTCTTTGGTGCTGGTCTGTGGGTTGACTCTGACTGTTCTCACCATTCGTCGCTTCTGTCTATCTGAGATTTTTCTTGGTCTGCCACTTCGAGCCTTAACTTGAACTGAGCCTGTGGTCTTCCATTTCCTCAATATGTTCCTAACTGTGGAAACAGACAGCTGAAATCTCTGAGACAGCTTTCTGTATCCTTCCCCTAAACCATGATGGTAAACAATCTTTGTCTTCAGGTCATTTGAGAGTTGTTTTGAGACCCCCATGTTGCTACTATCCAGAGAAAATTAAAAGAGGAGGGAAACTTACAATTGACCCCCTTAAATACTCTTTCTCATAATTGGATTTACCTGTGTATGTAGGTCAGGGGTCACTGAGCTTACCAAGCCAATTTGAGTTCCAATAATTAGTTCTAAAGGTTTTGGAATCAATAAAATGACAACAGTGCCCAAATGTATGCACCTGCCTAATTTTGTTTAAACAATTATAGCACAATTTCTGTAAATCCAATAAACTTCATTTCACTTCTCAAATATCACTGTGTGTGTCTCCTATATGATATATTTAACTGACATTTTTTATCGTAACAACCAACGATTTATACAGGAAAATCATGACGATTAACAAGGTTGCCCAAACTTTCGCATCCCACTGTATATTCGCCCTAAGGTTTAACTGCAGGCCAGGATAGACCTGATTTAACGTGCTTCGTGATGAATTAATTCGCAACAATGCAAATTTCTTGGAGAAATTTGTCAAAGCAGCCAAATCGAATTTTTGAAAACTCTAATTATCTTCATCTGACTGCTTCATTACCTGAGTGATCTCTTCTTCATCTGTTTGTGCCATCATCTGTTTGAAAAGAACCCTCAACGGGAGATCGATACAATGTACATCATAACTAAAGTATGACGTTAATTAGTATGAGTTTAAAAAAATGTCTAAATGTGGGCAAGGCAAACTTTTAGTTGCAGAGCCACAAAGATATATTAAACAATGTGTTTTATATCAGTTGTGCCGTGTCAAAAGAGATTTTGGGGCCTTTGTACTGGTGTTACCATCTTATATACGGGACGTGTTGGATTTACTATCCAAAGTGCAGGATGTTTGTTTAGAGGAATAAATGTTTTTTTCCGCCATAAACGTGGAGTAATTAATTATACATTTCAATTCACCATGAATTTGGTATGAAGGCCACCTATCATTTTCTCTCCACTTGCGACATAAGACTAAAGAAACATACTGATTTTGTCATGAAGTTACTTGAGTTTATTACAAAACAAAATATTTTTGTTTTTAATGGAGACCTCTACCACTAACTCAGGGGCGTGGTTATGCACCCCAACATATGTCAATTTTCTCCTGGGCACCCTTTGAGGGTGATTTTGTATAATATAGGAGAGTTTTCTGTTAAAGGGAAAAGACTTAGTTTTTAGACTTCTATCCCTTTTTCCCCCTCTAAGAAGGCTATAGCGGAGGGTACAGTATGTGAGAACTTTCATTTGAGCCATCATCTGTTCACCATCATCATTCACTTCCTATCATCTATGAGTTTTTACTTCTGTATATTTCTTACCTGATACTGTTGATACATTCTTCATAATATTATTCTTGCGATCAGCCCATCGTTATACAATTTAGCCCTAGTGTAAGTCCTGGGAGTATATGAGTACGGGGAGACACCATCAATACACAGAAAAAGCAACTCGTATAGGTGAAGTCCAGTTCTGATTCTTACAGTTTAGATATAAATGTATAATTATTTTTGCATTATAACATAAGAACATAAAGATTGAATAGCACTTAGTTATATGCCCACATAATACACAAAACACCTTCATAATACAACATTTAAACTTAAAATCATGAGAGCCTGATAGGTGACCCCAGACTCTGCGTTCCAACAGTCACAGTTGAACACTATGAAAGGCTATGGATTCTTTGAGCACATACAAAACTAATTATATTAAAGGGCTTCTGTCCCCCCCCAAACATCAATTTTCAGTTTGGACTTAATATATTTGCTAATGTACGCAGATTCCATATATACCCCTCTTAAATCTGGCTTTGCTGTAATTTCATTAAATCAAGCATCCAGCGACGTCACCGGACTCTCCGCCTCCTTACCAGCGATGCCGGCGTCTTCTCTTCCGGGTGTAGGGCTGACGTCATCGGCGCAGGCGCACTGAGGAAGGAGCAGCCAAGCGAGCGTCCTTCTCTCAGAGCGCCTGCCCCGAATAAGGACCGGTATGGCGCAGGCGCGGGATTTAAGCTGCAGGCAGGGCCAGCTGGAGGATGAGAGCGCCCGCTGGCCCTGTCAATCAAGTGGAGGAGGGGGCGTTTTTTTCAGACCGAGGATGCGGCGGCGGCTACCAGCAAGTCCGCCCAACTTGCTGGTAGTGAAGTAATTTGCATATCACAAAAGTACGATTTTTACTGAAATTACAGCACAGCCAGAGGTAAGAGGGGTATACTGTATATGGACTCTGTGTACATTAGCAAATATATTAAGTCCAAAACTGAAAACTGTTTGGTGGGTGACAGAAGCCCTTTAAAGGGGTATTCCCATCACAGACAATAGGGGCGTATCGCTAGGATATGCCCCCATTGTCTGATAGGTGCAGGTCCCACTTCTGGGACCCGCACCTACAACGAGAACGGAGAGGGGAGAGCTGTCGCTGGAGGACCCCGGATTTCCCAGTGTCCATCCACCACCAATTGCTGCTCCCCACTGCTCTCTTAGAAGTGATTGGGAGCACACTGCGCACGCGCGGCCTCTGCTCCCAGTCATTTCTATGGGGCAGATGGAAATAGCTGAGCCAGTGCTTGGCTATTTTCGGCGGCCCCATAGAAATAAATGGAGGGCGGCTGCACATGCACAGTGTGTGCCCTCCGTTCATTTCCCCACTCCGTTCTTATTGTAGTTGCGGGTGCCAGAGGTGGGTGATCCTAGCAATATGCCCCCATTGTCTGTGATAGGAATACCCCTTTAAAGTTTTAAGCTTTAATAGAAAAAAGGTGCAGTGCTCACAAAAGTAAAAGGAAAGACAAAATAAATTACATACAAAAAACAAGCAAGCAACTATACAATAAAAATGAGAAACAGCAGAACATTTATAGGTTATAGTCTCTTGAGATTCTCTGCTTCCTTGAGAGTAAGAGAATAAAGGACTCACACCTCAGTTTGGACTGGTCATCCAAACATGGATCCTGTTTTATTGTTTCAACCATGTTTTATACCTTCATCCCTGGTTTAGGTTTTGGAACTTCCTGTTAAAGGGTTTCTGTCACCTTAAAAATGGGTATTAAGCTGGCTGACATTAGCGATGTGCTAAGGTCAGCTGAACATAACTATATAATTATATATAATTCCCATGTGGTATTTTATACCGAAAGTTCATAAATCACTGACCCGACCCCCTGGTCGCCCCATCATCGCGGGGATCGGCTCAGTGATGGAGCCCCTGTCCAGTTACGTTGACTGGCTCCTTAGGCCCTTGTTGCGTAGTACTCCGACTTACTTGAAGGATACAGGTGACTTTCTTCGTGCGCTCAGTCTCCTTGAGTGGCAGGAAGATTTTCACCTTGTCTCTCTTGATGTCGAGAGTTTATACACTCGTATTCCACACGATCTGGGCCTTCAGGCAGTTAACACGGTTTTGCACAAAACTGACAAGAGTGTCATGTTCATAGATTTTGTTCATGAAGCTTTGGATTTAGTCCTTAGCAACAACGTTTTCCAATTTGATGGTCTCTGGTACCGCCAGGTACTAGGTACTGCAATGGGCACCCCTGTCTCGTGCACATTTGCAAACCTGTACCTGGCGGTATTCGAGGAGACCTACATCTTTTCGACGGATAACCCCTATCTACGCCACATCCACCTTTTCCTGAGGTATGTGGATGATATTTTTCTGGTCTGGTGGGGGAGTGAGGAGTTGTGCTGGGCCTTTGTAGACCATTTAAATACACATAACCGGATGAACATGAGGTTCACCGTCAAGTTTGGCGGTGAATCCCTGGACTTTCTGGATGTGCAGGTCACAGTTAGGGATGGCACTGTACACACCAGTGGCCATCGTAAACCCACAGCAACAAACTCCCTCCTCCACCAGACCAGCTTTCATCCACCCTCGGTCAAGCGTGCTGTTCCCTACGGACAATTTGTCCGACTATGTAGGATTAATGATACAGATGAAGGTTTTTTTAGGCAGGCCAGGGAGCTTCGCAAAAGGCTCCTGGATAGGGGTTACCCGTCGAATGGTATTTCAGCGGCCATGCGTAAGGCCGCCAAATTGGATCGCACCTCCCTACTTAGGGAGAGAGAAACTAACTCCATACCATCACGTTTTGCATTTTCGTTCCAGTACAGTGCTGCTGCAGACATGGTCAAGCGGGTGATCAATCAAAACTGGGACCTCTTGAGAGGGGACCCCTCTCTCAGTAGTGTAACAGACGAGAAACCTCTGATTGCATTTAGGAGATGCCCTACACTTAAAAATAAACTCGTCAGCAGTGTTTTCTCTACACCTAAGGGCGAGACATGGCTAGGTAAACCTAAGGGCAACTTCAAATGCGGTCATTGCTCGTTCTGCGCACTTAATACGTGCAGCAAGCATCTATTTTTTGGAGGTATCACACACAATGTGCGAGAGTTTATCAATTGCCGTACGTCCTACGTTGTTTACGTGGTTTTTTGTCCCTGTGGACGTTTTTACGTAGGCAAGACCATACGTCCCCTTTTTGAGCGTATACGCGAGCATGTTAGCTCCATTAGGTCAGGCAGAGGTAGCCCTCGCCTTATTGACCATATTCGCATTGCCCATGACGCTCATCCGCGTTGCCTCTCCTTTGCGGGGGTGGAGCATGTCCGTCCTATCCCTCGCGGGGGGGATCGGCATCGCCTACTCCTGCAGAGGGAGGCGAGGTGGATTATTCAGACGGGCGCCATGGGCCCAGCAGGCATGAACGACAGAAATGATATGTCTGTCTTTCTGTAACTAACATGCGCTCTATTGAATTATGTATACATTCATAGGTCCATATACCTCTGTGTTTGGCTATGTGTTATTTTTTAGTTGTTACTATTTTTTATTAATTTTCGTCTGTATTTGCTGTTTTAGGCCTCTTTTTGCCTTTTGCGTAATATTTGGTCCCTCTGTCCACATATGTCATTGTTATATGTTTGTTCTTGATTATGCTAATTGTGCGCGCTTTCACCCCTGGGTCACAGGGACACAGTATACATTGTCTTTGCATTATGTCTCCCCTATGTATCCATGTCCTTGCTTACATGTCCCACGGCGTGGGGGTATTGGCAGGTGAATAATATCCGATTTCGTATCTATGTTGCTATTTGATTACACTGGCATTGTCACTGCTGTGCGCTTGTTTTTATATGTCATTTTACTTCAGGGGCGAACAGCTGTGGATGACGGCGCCGGCCGTTCCCTGCCCGCCTCTATATAAAACGCACCTGCGTCATGACGTATTGAGCGGCCTGAGGAAGCGCGATCCCACGCGCGAAACGGCCGTCGCCGCCTGCAACAGTGTGTCCGCCCCTGGATCCCCTATGTATCCACTTCTAAGGAATCTACAATAAAGTTATCGATTTGTATCCTGGTGAGTGCCGCAACGCTATTACTTTCTCCTCTCTGAATTGGTTTACTTCTACTCAATGATTATTTGTTGCTGAGCACCGCGGACTGGTTATTCTTATACCGCATGCAAGCTGCTGACAGCGGTGATATTAGTGGGGGCAGTGCCGCCGTATCCTCTCCTCTCCTTTTGCCTGATTGAATTACTTCATATATTATGGCAGAGCACGCTGATACCACCCAGACCGCTGATCCGGCACCGGCTATTTTACCTGATACTGCATGTGGTCTTATTCAGGGTCGTGAAGGGGCGGACACATTTTTTGCTATCTGCGACCAGCAGGACTATGTGCTTGCCATTAGCACTAAGAATTTGGAAACTAAAATATTTCAGTTAGCGGATAAGGAGGTGAGACTCTTCTGGACCATCGAGTCCCTTAAATCTTATAAAGAAAGCGGACGGGTCCCTAGAGGCCTACGTCTATTTAAAGACATTGTTCAATATGACGACGATCCCCAGTTTACAGGGGAGTGGAAGGCTGCGCACCAGCGTTTTTCTATGGAGCTCATGGAGCTTGTTTTAGCCCGCGATCAGCGGGAATATGTGGTGGTTACAGAGGAGTTAGCCAAAGCACGGGAGGAGCTTCAGAGACGGCTCCTAGAATCACAGATGGCCGGGTTTGATAAGAGACTCAACAAAAAATTACTCACCACACAGGCGGAAATTAAAGACCGCAAAAGGGACAAATTCATTCGGGACAAAAATGATTACGATCAAGACCGTGTATTTGATTGGGTTAAAAAAAAGATCCGCCCCAAACGTACACCACGTAGAGGTCGCCATAATTTCTGGGCTACTGATTCCGAGTCGAGCTTATCTGAAGGCAATGGAGCCAATTCGAGTGAAGAAACAACCCCTTTATAAAAGGCACGAGAAGGGGGCGTGGTCGACACTCCAGGAACTGCAAGCGAGACCCGAAAGTCCACAAGGAGGAGGCGTCAAGTGACTTGGCGGCAATAGAATATGATGAATTGCACGACTGTACACCAACTCATGATATTGTTATCAATCTCACGGGCTCTGAACTGCCGCCGGGCTGTATCCCACTCCTCAATAGGGGGCTGGGATACAGCCTACCTGGGCAGTTCAACCTAGTGGATTTTGAGATTGACTTGTTTCTATCAGTTCGCAAGTTGTATCTTAAAAAGATGTTTGCTGAGACCCCTGTCCGCTGCCTCAATCCTTTACAGGGAGAGGTCCCAGCAACCATGTCTCTCACCGACTTCCACTTGTCGGGCAGATTCACTGAGGAAGAAATTGCATGCATACACTTCTTGTCCAATACTGTACCTGATAAGCCAGCGGCCACAGGGGGCCATTTGAATAAATACACAGGGGGCGTCAGGTCCACCTTCCTTCGTCCCATGCCGGCCGGCTCTGCTTTGGATCTCTTCCACAAACGAGTATTAAGAGAAATTCGTGCGCTGGTGTATCCGGCAGCACCTTCTAATCTATCGATGGAAGAATCTCAAGCTCTTTTGTGGTTGAGCAAACAGACCAACATGGTCATTAAGCCGGCCGACAAGGGAGGGAATGTGGTCCTGATGCCCAGGGAGTATTACCTGGAGGAGGCACACCGGCAATTGGGTGATAGCATGGTTTATACAAAACTCAAGGGAGACCCGATACCCGGTATATCATCAAAATTATACGCCCTAATCAATCGTTATATTTTCAATGGTTTTTTACCCAAGAATATGATAGAGCGTTTGATACCGGCCTTTCCTAAAATTCCCACGTGGTATTTTATACCGAAAGTTCATAAATCACTGACCCAACCCCCTGGTCGCCCCATCATCGCGGGGATCGGCTCAGTGATGAAGCCCCTGTCCAGTTACGTTGACTGGCTCCTTAGGCCCTTGTTGCGTAGTACTCCGACTTACTTGAAGGATACAGGTGACTTTCTTCGTGCGCTCAGTCTCCTTGAGTGGCAGGAAGATTTTCACCTTGTCTCTCTTGATGTCGAGAGTTTATACACTCGTATTCCACACGATCTGGGCCTTCAGGCAGTTAACACGGTTTTGCACAAAACTGACAAGAGTGTCATGTTCATAGATTTTGTTCATGAAGCTTTGGATTTAGTCCTTAGCAACAACGTTTTCCAATTTGATGGTCTCTGGTACCGCCAGGTACTAGGTACTGCAATGGGCACCCCTGTCTCGTGCACATTTGCAAACCTGTACCTGGCGGTATTCGAGGAGACCTACATCTTTTCGACGGATAACCCCTATCTACGCCACATCCACCTTTTCCTGAGGTATGTGGATGATATTTTTCTGGTCTGGTGGGGGAGTGAGGAGTTGTGCTGGGCCTTTGTAGACCATTTAAATACACATAACCGGATGAACATGAGGTTCAACGTCAAGTTTGGCGGTGAATCCCTGGACTTTCTGGATGTGCAGGTCACAGTTAGGGATGGCACTGTACACACCAGTGGCCATCGTAAACCCACAGCAACAAACTCCCTCCTCCACCAGACCAGCTTTCATCCACCCTCGGTCAAGCGTGCTGTTCCCTACGGACAATTTGTCCGACTATGTAGGATTAATGATACAGATGAAGGTTTTTTTAGGCAGGCCAGGGAGCTTCGCAAAAGGCTCCTGGATAGGGGTTACCCGTCGAATGGTATTTCAGCGGCCATGCGCAAGGCCGCCAAATTGGATCGCACCTCCCTACTTAGGGAGAGAGAAACTAACTCCATACCATCACGTTTTGCATTTTCGTTCCAGTACAGTGCTGCTGCAGACATGGTCAAGCGGGTGATCAATCAAAACTGGGACCTCTTGAGAGGGGACCCCTCTCTCAGTAGTGTAACAGACGAGAAACCTCTGATTGCATTTAGGAGATGCCCTACACTTAAAAATAAACTCGTCAGCAGTGTTTTCTCTACACCTAAGGGTGAGACTTGGCTAGGTAAACCTAAGGGCAACTTCAAATGCGGTCATTGCTCGTTCTGCGCACTTAATACGTGCAGCAAGTATCTATTTTTTTGAGGTATCACACACAATGTGCGAGAGTTTATCAATTGCCGTACGTCCTACGTTGTTTACGTGGTTTTTTGTCCCTGTGGACGTTTTTACGTAGGCAAGACCATACGTCCCCTTTTTGAGCGTATACGCGAGCATGTTAGCTCCATTAGGTCAGGCAGAGGTAGCCCTCGCCTTATTGACCATATTCGCATTGCCCATGACGCTCATCCGCGTTGCCTCTCCTTTGCGGGGGTGGAGCATGTCCGTCCTATCCCTCGCGGGGGGGATCGGCATCGCCTACTCCTGCAGAGGGAGGCGAGGTGGATTATTCAGACGGGCGCCATGGGCCCAGCAGGCATGAACGACAGAAATGATATGTCTGTCTTTCTGTAACTAACATGCGCTCTATTGAATTATGTATACATTCATAGGTCCATATACCTCTGTGTTTGGCTATGTGTTATTTTTTAGTTGTTACTATTTTTTATAAATTTTCGTCTGTATTTGCTGTTTTAGGCCTCTTTTTGCCTTTTGCGTAATATTTGGTCCCTCTGTCCACATATGTCATTGTTATATGTTTGTTCTTGATTATGCTAATTGTGCGCGCTTTCACCCCTGGGTCACAGGGACACAGTATACATTGTCTTTGCATTATGTCTCCCCTATGTATCCAGGTCCTTGCTTACATGTCCCACGGCGTGGGGGTATTGGCAGGTGAATAATATCCGATTTCGTATCTATGTTGCTATTTGATTACACTGGCATTGTCACTGCTGTGCGCTTGTTTTTATATGTCATTTTACTTCAGGGGCGAACAGCTGTGGATGACGGCGCCGGCCGTTCCCTGCCCGCCTCTATATAAAACGCACCTGCGTCATGACGTATTGAGCGGCCTGAGGAAGCGCGATCCCACGCGCGAAACGGCCGTCGCCGCCTGCAACAGTGTGTCCGCCCCTGGATCCCCTATGTATCCACTTCTAAGGAATCTACAATAAAGTTATCGATTTGTATCCTGGTGAGTGCCGCAACGCTATTACTTTCTCCTCTCTGAATTGGTTTACTTCTACTCAATGATTATTTGTTGCTGAGCACCGCGGACTGGTTATTCTTATACCGCATGCAAGCTGCTGACAGCGGTGATATTAGTGGGGGCAGTGCCGCCGTATCCTCTCCTCTCCTTTTGCATAACTATATTAGTGCCCTCTCACTGCCTGCCACCGTTATTGAGAAAAAATAAACTTTTACAATATGCTAATTAGCCTCCAGGAGCAGGGGGGCATTGCCCCTGCTCCTAGAGGCTCCGTTCTCCCACCTCTGGCCACGCCCTGCTACACTAGATTGACAGGGGAAGGCATCGTTGGTCTCCTACCTCCGGCCCTGTCTACAGTGTAAATATCGCGCCGTTCAGTATTATAAAAGTTTGTTTTTCTCAATAACGGCAGCAGGCAGTGAGATAGCACTAATTAAGTTATGTTCAGCTGACATTAGCACATCGCTAATGTCAGCCAACGTAATACCCATTTTTCAGGAGACAGAAACCCTTTAATTTACACTCACTGACAAAAAAAATAACATGTTGGATACTTGGATTGCTGCAAAATATGGTTTGCAATTGTGTCTCAGGCAAATTAAATACAGTTGTGGTCTAATTAGACACTGGATCTTGCCACAGGAGGGCATAAAAGTGCTTCCCTGCAGCCCTATAAAAAGGCTCTCAGAGGCTACTTTGGGGTGGTACACCTCTTGGTGAGAGATAGATGACTGCTAGATATGCCTATACAATACACTCAAATACATTCTGCCCAGTGGACAGACTTTAAGAGGAGGCATATCACTGGACTGAGAGAAGCAGGATGGTCATTTTGTTGAATTGGCCACCATCTAGGCTGTTGTGCCCTAGCCGTTAGGAAGTATCAGAAGCAGTGGTAATATAAGGGCACACACACATCTCAAACAGGTTCTGGATGGCCTAGACATACCACAAGTCAGAGCAGATCCCACAGTTTCATTTTCCACTACCGATCACCAGCGGCACTTTCATTACACAACCTTGTAATTGCCCAGACCATTTCCAGGCACCTAGCAGAAGAAAATTTGGTGTCATTGTGCCCATAACATGTCCTGCCGTTGACAACCAGCCACAGTCGCCTTACTTTGCAGTAGTGTCATGAATGAGAAACCTGATCTGCCATGGACTGAAACCATATCATCTTTACCAAAAAATCTAGGTTCTGCCTGGGATCCCAAAACCAACAGATTTGAGTATGGAGACAATGTGGCGCACTTAAATCCAGCCTTTGCTGTGGAAAACACACTGCCCCAACTGCTGGTGTGATGATCTAGGAGGCCATCACATACGGCAGTCAGTCACTCCTAGTAGTGATATGAGGGACACTAACAGCTCAGCACAATATGCAGGAAATTCTTCGGCAACATATGTTGTCTCTCATGGCAGGCTTTCAACTGACATTTTTCAACAGGTTAACACTCACCCACACACAGCAAGAGACTCAGTAATTATTCCACCAGATTCAAACACTTTCTTGGCCTGCCCAGTAAGAGTTATTCCCAAATTAGTATTTGTTGGACCAACTAGAATGGCAGCTTCGGCCACATATGAGTGTACAGGATATACAAGCCCAGCTGCATGATTTGTGGACAAATGTGCCGCAGAATACCATATGGAACCTGTATGCCTACATACCCAACCATATCTCACCTTGTATCCAGGCTAGATGTGGACCAAGAGGGTACTAGAGCCTCTTTTCAATTAAAAAAATACTGTGGTGGCTAGTAAATAGAATAGGGATCAACAACCTTTGGCACTCCAGCTGCTGTGAAACTACAACTCCCAGCATGCACTCCTATTCGGCTGTTCTTGTAACTCTCATAGAAGTGAAAGGAGGATTCTGGGAGTTGTAGTTTCAGAATAGCTGTACTGTTCGAGGTTGCTGATCCCTTAAATAGAAGATAAAAAACATTGAGATTCTTTAGATTCTTTACCTTTTAATGTCTAACTGAAAAGATGATGACAAAATTGCAAGCTTTCAATACTGTGTTATAACATGCCTGATGAAAAGACCTGAGTAATCTCGATAGTTGGCAAATTTGTCTTCATATTTTCAGATAATTGGAGGAGGTGAAAGCTGCATATACAGGACCATATGTGTCACGGACATTCCTGCGACAGGTGGCAGGAGATCGATGAGACTGGCAATACGTGGTTTGATCTGACATGTTTTCCGTTTGGATCAAATGACGTCTGTGTTGTTTCTGGTGCTTGCCACACCTTCTTTTCCCAGGTGTGGCTATTAGGGTCATTTAACCCTCTCTGTTTATAGTTGCTTCTCCCACAATGCTGTGCGGTTTATAGCTTCTGTTTGGACCTTTGCATAGATTGTGGTTGGATCTCGTCTGAGTTCCTGGTGCTTCCATTGCTCCTTTGAAGTTAAGTCTTTCCTTTCCTTTTTGTATTTTGTTTGGGTTCTGTGTGTTGCATTTCCCTATTGTTTGTATTAGGCCTGAAGGAGACTCCTGTTTCTCCTTCCTTTTGGAGGAACAGGTAGTCTCGTCCCTGCCATTAGTACCAGGGTCATATAGGGCTTGAGTGTGGTGTTTCCCTCCCACACCGAAGCATGACAATATGTTGCTAAGAAACAATTATTTTGGGTGCCACATCAATGACGCTTTTACTGGTGATCAGTGACAGCCTTGCACAGAGCAATAACTGAGAACTAGAGTTTATATGAGCGTTCATTCCAAATAATCATCATGATTATCTGCTTGTGTAAGGCAACATTCACACAATTGTGAAAAATGGCCGTTTAAAGGGCATCTGTCAGCAGATTTGTACCTATGAAACTGGCTGACCTGTTGCATGTGCACTGCAGCTGAAGGCATCTGTGTTGGTCCTATGTTCATATAAAACCCGGATTGCTGAGAAAAATTAAGTTTCAATCTCTAGGAGCAATGGGGGTGTTGGTGTTACTCCTAGAGGCTCTGTTCTTTTTACAACTGCCGTGTCCTCTCCACTTTGATTGACAGGGTCAGGCTCTGCAGTTGCAGAGAGAGCAGAACCTGTAGGTGCCAAGGCAATGATCACTGCTCTTGTTGCATCTAAACTCCACTTATTTCTGTGGTCAGCACCTCCCTGGCTACTTTGATTGACAGGGCCAGGTAGTGGCAAAGCAGCGAGGTGGGGTTGGGGTTGTGACCACAGAAAGAAGCAGAGCTTGGGTGCAATGAGAGCAATGGTCACACCCTCATTGATCCAAAGGCCTAATTTGCATGCTTGGAAAAAATTATCATAACTCTGGAATAAAGCCTTGGATCAAAAATGTGTTTTAATCAGGTGAGTCTGTGCAAAAAGTTGGTTAGGGAGGTTGATGGTGACAGATTCTCTTTAACAGCATGTCAATGTATCTTAAAGGGGCATTAAGTCTACTTGGGCATTATCAGAGATACAGTACCTACCTATGAACAGATATTTTTGAAAATATGTGCTCCAAAAGTAAGAATGACATTACAATGGCAATGACATCATGTATTTTACTTCATTTTGGAGAAGCAATATTTGTAATTTGTTTCCAAAGCATTGAGCACCTTTCTGTCTTTCTGCTGTGTCTTTCTGTGTCTTTTCTAGTATGCCAGTGATGCTGTTTTCAGTGCACATTTTAGCTATTTGCAAGTTATTTTAACAGATCTTATATAATGCAGCATGTTGAACAGTGTCAAGAAAGCATTGCAACCAGATACTCCTTGCCTTCTCACTTATCTTGACACAAACATTTAAAAACTGTAATGGTCTTTTAAATTGCAGACAGTTGGTTGACAAACATGTGTGGTCTCAAAAAGTAAGAGGAAACTATGACTCTGGATTCTGGTCTTTAATTGTTTGGCCATTGAAATGCATTCTACAATGATTTGTATGTAATAATCTGTATATAAATACTGAAAATGATTTACGAAGCTTGTAGAATCAAATGTAATGTATTTTTGCCTCTAGACAATAGAGTTTCCTTCACTTGGCTTCTCCCATAAGACTGAGCTGTGGCATCTGTGGTCGGTGTTCACATGCTAACACAGTTTGTTGGCTTCTTATGACTTTAACTTTCTTTGTCACAGCAAAGCGCCTCACCCTAATTCAAACCAGATGAGTGGAATCATGTCATACTTGGCCATGCACCAGCTGAGCAAGACATAAGAGGGTGGGTAGACCTTGCTTGTTTTAACAAATTTTAAGAAAACATTTCTAAGGGGATATTCCAGCAAAACACTCACCCAAAAAGACTCACAGCAGATGGTTCAATTCATGTTCAGCATTGCTTCATATTATTGTTATAGAATTCACATAGGTAAAACCCCAAACAAGGCTTAGTGTTACCACAACATGACCTTCACACCTTCATTATTGATCCTCTCGTGGATCAGTCTAGTCTAGTGCATCTGCGCAGTTGTAAAAACTCTCCATGGCCTCTTGTACTTTTTGGTAACTTTAGCTGTGCCCAATTGTGTGATGTTTATAAATACAAGTAATTAATTTAAATAAAATCTTCAAGCACATATCCAGTCTTTGTTTCTGCTCACTGTTTTGAAGAGAAATTTAATTTCCTTAAGTGGATCTGTAGTTCAGAACAATAGTGGTCACTTTTTTCACAACCCCCTGATCACCACAAGGCAGTCTAGTTTGTGCCCTGTTGGTAAAGACATAGTGCTATTTATCTGCACTGTTCGGCCACTGCAAATACTTTTTTTCTGGTCTGAACACCATTATTTGGCCAGGTACAAGGAAGCATATAATATACCATGAAGAGTTGAAGACCTTTGCTACCAACTATAACTCAATACTGATAACACTACTCTAGTAGATATAGGTCTGCTTCAAGTTAATATACAGTACAATCTACTTCAGTACTTGATCTTCAGACTACCTTTAGTTTATCTTCCTGGATCCGCTTGTAAAGTCTGTGTAAATCTTCACAGAGGGCCTACTCTGTTTCCATACATTCAGTCTTCACTTGGAGGACTGCTTAGTAATCAAGTATGTTACCTCATTAGGATTTAAACAACATGGAGGCCAGAACATTGATTCATTTAAGATGCAAAGCTGCACTGTTGTCCAGCTTAAAAACTCTTAAACTATTTCACTCAGTTCTTGACCAACTGAGAGCTTATTAAGGGTCCATTCACAAATCCGTATGTGTTTTGCAGATCTTCAAATTGCGGATCCGCAAAACACGGACATCGGCAATGTGCGTTCTGCATTTTGCGGACCGCACATCAACAGCACTCTCATAGAAAATGCCTTTTCTTGTCCGCAATTGCGGACAAGAATAGGACATGTTCTATTTTTTTTGCGGAACGGAAGTGCGGATCCGCAAATGCGGATGCGGACAGCACATTCCGGCCCCATTGAAAATGAATGGGTCAGCACCTGTTCTGCAAAATTGCGGAACCGATATGGACCCATTTTAAGGACGTGTGAATGGACCCTAAGCGCTCGGCCGGAGAGCAAAGAGAACTGTATGATCTCTATGCTCTTCCTCCTCTGATTAGTGTGAGGAGGGAAGAAGAAGCTTTCTGATAATGCCGGAGCCTGGACGGGTGAGTAAACCACTGGATCCCAGATAGGAACTAGTGACCCCTTCACTTCTCTAGACTAACAAAAATATATACTGTGGGGATTCTCTCTGGTAGGCAGGGTGAACGGACGCAGAACAGAGGCACCAAAACAGTTCTTGACCAAACTGCAGTGTTTTATTCAGGTTTAACAGTTCAGTAAACAACTTCACTTTAGTTGAAAGTCCTGGTGTTTATTCACACCATGCTGCAGGTTCTGCATAAAGAGTCCAAGTCCAGACGGGTGTTCACACTTTGCCAACAGGTCCCCGCCAAAGTTTAAGTCCAGGATTTAGTCGGTCTTTCTTCCCCAAACAGGTCACAAACCTTCATCCAGGCACAAGCCTCATACCTTAACACAGACAGCTAAATCCCACACTCTAGCTGTCTTTAATGACAGTTGGGCGTCCGCAAAGCCAGGACCAGCAAGTGAAATCCGGCCCGTTGCTTGACCTCACCTTGCTGCAATCAGTCTTTGCAGCTTATGGTTTCTGTGATATACGTTTTTTCGACGTCCACCAAGCAGCATAAAATAATGTTACCTATTCTGTGTCTCTGTATGAATACAGCGATGCCAAATTGATATACCTTCTGTTAAATTTGACTACTTTTGCACCATAAATACAAATAATAAATATTAGTTTTTTCACCATATCCTGAGAGCCATATATTTTAAATTTGCTGTGCAACTGTCATGTTAGGTGTATTCTAAACTATATATATATATATATATATATATATATATATATACAGTACAGACCAAAAGTTTGGACACACCTTCTCATTCAAAGAGTTTTCTTTATTTTCATGACTATGAAGGCATCAAAACTATGAATTAACACATGTGGAATTATATACAAAACAAACAAGTGTGAAACAACTGAAAATATGTCATATTCTAGGTTTTTCAAAGTAGCCACCTTTTGCTTTGATTACTGCTTTGCACACTCTTGGAATTCTCTTGAGGAGCTTCAAGAGGTAGTCCCCTGAAATGGTCTTCCAACAGTCTTGAAGGAGTTCCCAGAGATGCTTAGCACTTGTTGGCCCTTTTGCCTTCACTCTGCGGTCCAGCTCACCCCAAACCATCTCGATTGGGTTCAGGTCCGGTGACTGTGGAGGCCAGGTCATCTGGCGCAGCACCCCATCACTCTCCTTCATGGTCAAATAGCCCTTACTTTCAAACTTTTCCCAATTTTTCGGCTGACTGACTGACCTTCATTTCTTAAAGTAATGATGGCCACTCGTTTTTCTTTACTTAGCTGCTTTTTCCTTGCCATAATACAAATTCTAACAGTCTATTCAGTAGGACTATCAGCTGTGTATCCATCTGACTTCTCCTCAACGCAACTGATGGTCCCAACCCCATTTATAAGGCAAGAAATCCCACTTATTAAACCTGACAGGGCACACCTGTGAAGTGAAAACCATTTCAGGGGACTACCTCTTGAAGCTCATCAAGAGAATGCCAAGAGTGTTCAAAGCAGTAATCAAAGCAAAAGGTGGCTACTTTGAAGAACCTAGAATATAACATATTTTCAGTTGTTTCACACTTGTTTGTTTTGTATATAATTCCACATGTGTTAATTCGTAGTTTTGATGCCTTCAGTGTGAATCTACAATTTTCATAGTCATGAAAATAAAGAAAACTCTTTGAATGAGAAGGTGTGTCCAAACTTTTGGTTTGTACTGTATATCAAGAAGGACGTATAGATGTGTGTGTATGTATGTATGTACAGTATGTATGTTCCGTGATCACTCAAAAACGCAACCATCAATTTCAACTAAACATGGTATACACATCCCTTGCTACCTGGAAAGAAATATTGCGGGGGTGTGGGGAGTCGCTCTGGTAGGCAGATTAGCGGACACAGTACAGAGGCAAAAACAAAGTCTTTAACTTAAACAGTTCAGTGTTTATTCACACATAAACAAAATGACAGTTCGCCGTCTTGGTGTTCATTCACACCATGGCAAGTCCACAGAACAAAAAACATTCACCTTGTCAGCGGTTTTGTCAGCAGCAGTCCACAATAGGCTTTAGGGGCCTGCTTCCCAGCAATGCGGATCTCAGCCCTTTACCATGGCACACATCCTTAGATCTCAAAACACAGAGACTCCATAGCTTCCCTGTCAGATGGAGGATAATCCACACCACCTGACAGTGCTGCCTGTGCTTTTATATCCCAAACCAAGACCCGGCCTGGAGCGTGGGGAGAAGCCACCCACGCAGCACTTGGTCTACTCCCAGTAAGAGCCGTCCCAGATCGGCTTTGCAGCCATACTAAACAGCAAACAGTGTCAATCAGCACTAGCTGCTGCTGACACTTGAAACTACTGGCTCTTACCTCACCAAGGCCAGGAACCTCAGTGACACATACCTTCCATCAAGGACGGACCCTTGCGTCTTCCTACAGGGGTCGGATGCACCTACACAGCAGCTGAATGGAGTTTGTATGCTCCAACTGTTTTTGCTACACACATATTGCTATGTAACTCAAAAACCCATAGATCAATTTCTACTAAACTTGGTACTAGTGTTGATCGAGCACCAAAGTGCTCGGCTGCTCGGGTGGAACACCTCGAGATACTCGGAGCATTTAACCAGGCAACCCCTGCTCTGAAGATGGGAGGGTGCCTGGTTCATAGGAAAAGGTCAGAAATTGATGGAAACACCACCAAAATGGTTCGGGAACAGCATGGGGAGGATGTCTGGATGCATCTTGGACTCCCAGGTCACTGCTGGGAACGACATTGTCCGAGTAGTACGCCACTTTTACAGACTGACAATAATACGCACAAAACCGAAGATAAAATCAATTTTAGAGGAAAAATTGTTAGGAAACATTCTTTCCTATATATATACTTGTATATAAAGTGCAAGTGCTGCCAAAAATTACAAGGAAGAGGCACTCCGATACAACCTGTATATCACATAATGGAGGGCCTCATTCACATTGTGGTACAATTGTTCAGGAAGTGGGACTCCTACACTCATAAAGCCTATGCACTAAGTGAAAGGTCTTCCAAAAATTACAAGGAACCGGCACTCCAATACACCCTTTATTACACATAAAGGAAGGCATCATACACCCTTGAAAAATTATGATTAGTGGCCTGCTGGTGACCCTCAAAAACATTAGGAGCAAGGGCCTGCTGGTGACCCTCTAAAACATTAAGGGCGAGAGCCTGCTGCTGAGCTGACCATCTAAAACATTAGGGGTGAGGGTCTGCTGCAGGGCTAACTCTCTAAAACATTAAGGGCATGTGCCTGCTGCTGATCTGAGCATCGAAAAAATTATGGGCGAGTGCCTGCTGCTGAGCTGACCATTGAAAAAATTATTGGCGAGTGCCTGCTGCTTATCTAACCATTGAAAAAATGATGGGCTAGGGCCTGCTGGTGAGCTGACCCTGTAAAACATTATGGTTGAGGGCCTGCTGGTGAGCTGACCCTCAAAAACATTATATGCGAGGGCCTGCAGGTTAGCTGACCCTCTAAAAGATTGTAGGTGAGGGCCTGCTGGTGAGCTGACCCTCTAAAACATTAAATGCAAGGGCCTGCAGGTGAGCTGACCCTCTAAAAGATTGTTGGTGAGGGCCTGCAGGTGAGCTGACCCTCTAAAACATTATAGGTGAGGGCCTGCTGGTGAGCTGACCCTCTAAAACATTACATGCGAGGGCCTGCAGGTGAGCTGGCCCTCTAAAAGATTGTAGGCGAGGGCCTGCAGGTGAGCTGACCATCTACAACATTAGGAGCGAGGGCAGAATAATAAACATGTTGATTTGATGGAAGAGGAAGAGGAGGAGGAGGATGAGAAAAGGAAGATTGAACCATATACCTTTTTTTGTGGTGAAAGGAGTGCATGGGAAATCTGTGTATTCAATACAAATTCAAAGTGCCTTTATGTTCAGCTACTTTCCTCTGGTGGAGTAAACAAGTCCATTTTTATAAAAGTCAACCTGTCAGCATTTTCAGTTGTCAGGCGGATGTGCTTATCAGTTATAATGTCCCCAGCAGGACTAAATACCCGCTCTGACAAAACGCTGGCGGCAGGGAAGGCCAGCACCTCCAAGTGTAGAGCACCAGTTCGTGCCACGTGTCCAGCTTGGACACCCAGTAGTTGTAAGGCACAGAGGTATAATTGACAATGCTGACACGGTCTGCTACGTACTCCTTCACTATGTTCCAAAATTTTTCCCTCCTTGTGACACTAAGCCATACATCAGGGTGAGGGTGCTGGCAGGGTGTCATGAAACTGTTCCAGGCTTTGGAGAGTGTTGCCCTGCCTCTGTTGGAACTGCTGTGTTTTCCCCTTGTCTCCCCTCCTCGGTTGCCAAAGGAACTATGTACTCTGCCGCCAGCGTTGCCAGCTGGAAACTTTTGGAGCAATTTTTCCACAAGGACCTTCTGGTATTGCACCATTTTGCTCATCCTCTCCACCACAGGAATGAGAGATAAGAAGTTCTCTTTGTTGGCTGGGCGAGAAGGGTAAACAACCAGTAATCGGTGTTGTCCAAAATGCGTAAAACGCGTGGGTCATGGGAAAGGCAGCCTAACATAAAGTCAGCCATGTGTGCCAGAGTCCCAACAGGCAAGACTTCGCTGTTGTCATCAGGAGGATGACTCTCAATCTCCTCATCCTCTTCCTCCTCTTCTGCCCATCCACGCTGAACAGATGGAATTAAACTTCCATGGGTACTACCCTCTGTAGCGGAGGCAACCATCTCCTGCTCCTCCTTCTCCTCCTCATCATCCAATTTGCGCTGAGAAGACGAACTGAGGGTGATCTGGTTATCACCCTGTGTAATGTCTTCCCCCATTTCCACCTCTTTCACATGCAAAGCGTCGTCCTTAATTGTGAGCAGCGAGCGTTTGAGTAGACACAGAAGTTGGATGGTGTCGCTGACAATAGCGTTATCGCTGCTCACAATCTGTGTTGATTCCTCAAAGTTTCTTAAAACCTCACAGAGGTCAGACATCCATGCCCACTCCTCGCTTGTGAAGAGCGGAAGCTGACTGGAAAGATGACGACCATGTTGTAGCTGGTATTCCACTATTGTCCTCTGCTGCTCACTAAGCCTGGCCAACATGTGGAACGTCGAGTTCCAGCACGTGCTCACGTCGCACAACAATCGGTGATCTGGCAATTGTAAGCACTGCTGCAGCATTGACAGACCGGCGGAAGCTGTCGATCACTTGCAGAAATGGACACACACGCGGCACACCTTCACCAGTAGCTCAGGCAAATTAGGGTAGGTTTTGAGAAACCTCTGAACCACTAAGTTGAAGACCTGGGTTAGGCATTGGATATATGTGAGCTTGCCGAGCTCCAAATCCGGCACCAAGTTACTGCCATTATCAGACACAACCATGCCAGGTTTTAGGTTGAGTGGCAAGAGCCACAGCTGAGCCTGGTCACTTATCCCCTGCCACAGCTCTGCGGCAGTGTGCTGTTTGTCACCTAAGCAGATCAGCTTAAGAACGGCCTGTTGATGCTTCCCCACTGCAGTGCTACACTGCTTCCAGCTACCGACTGATGGCTGACTGGTGCTGCAAGAGGATAAATCTGAGGTCGAAGTGGAGGAGGAGGCGGAGGAGGAGAAGTGGGGGTTGCAGCCACTAAAGTTGGTCGTGGCGGAAACCCTGATGGATTTAGGGCCCGCAATCCTTGGCGAGGGTAGCACCTGTGCCATCCCAGGGTATGACTCGCTCCCGGCCTCCACAATGTTCACCCAGTGTACCGTCAGGAAAATGTAGCATCCCTGGCTGAAAGCACTTGTCCATGTGTCAGTGGCTAAGTGGACCTTCCCAGTAACTGCGTTGGTTAGGGCACGGGTGATGTTACGGGACACATGCTGGAGTAAACCGTGAAAAATAGTGGCGGCTGGAGACTGTGTAACCAGAGATGGTCACCGACATCAGGCTGCGGAAGGCCTCAGTGTCCACAAGCCTAAATGGCAACATTTCCAGTAATTTGGAAAGTTGCGCATTTAGTGCTAAGGCCTGTGGGTGGGTGGCTGGGTATTTGTGCTTGTGTTCAAATGCCTGTGGTAAGGACATTTGTACACTGCGCTGGGACACGGAAGTGGATGTGGTCGCTGATGGTGCTTGCGAAAGTCCAGATGCAGGGCTGGAGGCATCCGGGCCTGCGCCGTCGACAGGGAATTGGCCAGCACGTAACACAGGGGAAGAGGAGGCAGTGGTGTTACCCGCAGACACAGATTGTGGACCTAGGTGTTTGGCCTACCTATTACGGTGCTTTGATGCCATGTGACGGATCATGCTGGTGGTGGTAAGATTGCAAGTAGAGTTGAGCGGACACCTGGATGTTCGGGTTCGACGGGTTCGGCCGAACTTTAGAAAAAAGTTCGAGTTCGGGACCCGAACTTGACCCCATTGAAGTCAATGGGAACCCGAACTTTTGAGCACTAAAATGGCTGTAAAAATGTCATGGAAAGGGCTAGAGGGCTGCAAATAGCATCAAAATGTGGTTTAGAGCATGGCAAGTGCTCTGCAAACAAATGTGGATAGGGAAATCACTTTAAATAACATAAAATACGTAAAAAGAAAAAAAAATCTTGATCTAGGAGGACGAGGTCCATATGGAGTAGGAGGTTGAGGAGGCATTGGATGTGGCGGTGTAGGTGGAAGCGGCGGTGGAGGAGGAGGTAGCCTACACTGGTTTTTGGTTTTAAATTTTATTTTTTAAATTAGGGTACACCCCAAAACATTGGGAAATTTAACCTGTGATAACCCCCTGCAGTCGTGCTAAACACACGTTCAGACAATACACTGGCTTCAGGGCAGGCCAGCACATCCAAGGGGTAAAGGGCAAGCTCAGGCCATGTGCCCAATTTGGAGACCCAGAAGTTGCAGGGGCTGACCCCTGTCAGTCAGTTCGTGTAGGCGTGTGCAAGCTTACTGCCCCACCATGTCTTATGTCCCCGTGATGTTCACGATCCAATTTGATATCTGCTCTATCAACTTTCGATGTTCTTTTCTGTGCCTACCATTGTGATCACGGGTGGCGCGGGAATCAGGGTTCCAGGCCAGAGAGGGAGCGTGAGAAAGAGAGACCACATCCAGGGCCAGCGCCACCTGTAAGGCGACCTAGGCAGCCGCCTAGGGCGCAATTTAGCAGGGGGCGCCGGCCCCGTGCGGTTTAAAAAAAAAGCGTTAGTTAAGTGACGGCCGGGCCTGTCCTGCTGCAAGTTTTTCTTTTAAGTACGGCGGCGGGCCCTCCCCCGCACCGGGCGGCGGCCACACTGCCCGGGCTGGCACATCTATGATTGTGCACCGGGCGCAGCCTGAAGAGAGGGACTGACAGGAGGGAAGCACCTCTAATGTAGCGTGGCCGAGCTCTGTTCGGTGCCCGGTACAGGAGCTTTTGTTTCCTGTACCCGGCCGGACTGACAGGAAGTGCTCACTTAGTGTGCACTTCCTTTCAGTCCAGCCGGGTACAGGAAACAAATGCTCCTGTACCGCGGACCGAACAGAGCTTGGCCACGCTACACTAGAGGTGGGGGGGAATGAGAGTGACAAGGGAGGGGGGGTTGGGGAGGAAATGAGAGTGACAAGCAAGGGGGGGGCTTGGGGAGGAAATGAGAGTGACAAGGGAGTGGGGGGGAAGAGAGTGACAAGGGAGTGGGGGAGGGAATGAGAGTGACAAGGGAGGGGGGGAATAAGAGTGACAAAGAAGAAGGGGAATAAGAGTGACAAAGGAGGGGGGGACTGCCAGTGACAAGGGAGGGGGGAATTAAAGTGACAAGGGAGGGGGGAATGAGAGTGACAAGGGAGGTGGGGTAAATGAGAGTGACAAGGGAGGGAGGAGAATGAGAGTGACAAGGGAGGGGGGAAATGAGAGTGACAAGGGAGTGGAGGGGGGATGAGAGTGACAAGGGGGGTGAGAGTGACAAGGGAGGGGTGGAAATGAGAGTGACAAGGGAGGGGGGAATGAGAGTGACAAGGGAGTGGGGGGGAAGAGAGTGACAAGGGAGTGGGGGGGAAGAGAGTGACAAGGGAGTGGGGGAGGGAATGAGAGTGACAAGGGAGAGGGGAATAAGAGTGACAAAGGAGGGGGGGAATGACAGTGACAAGGGAGGGGGGAATGAGAGTGACAAGGGAGGGGGGAATGAGAGTGACAAGGGAGGTGGGGGGAAATGAGAGTGACAAGGGAGGGAGGGGAATGAGAGTGACAAGGGAGGGGGAAATGAGAGTGACAAGGGAGTGGAGGGGGGATGAGAGTGACAAGAGAGTGGGGGGGAATGAGAGTGACAAAGGGGGGGAATGAGAGTGACAAGGGGGGAGGAAATGAGAGTGACAAGGGAGTGGGGGGGAGGAAATGAGAGTGACAAGGGAGTGGGGGGGGAGAGAGTGACAAGGGAGAGGGGGGAATGAGAGTGACAAGGGGGGGATGAGAGTGACAAGGGGGGATGAGAGTGACAAGGGGGGATGAGAGTGACAAGGGAGGGGTGGAAATGAGAGTGACAAGGGAGGGGGGAATGAGAGTGACAAGGGAGGGGGGGAATGAGAGTGACAAGGGAGGGGGGAGAATGAGAGTGACAAGGGAGGGGGGAAATGAGAGTGACAAGGGAGGGGGGATGAGAGTGACAAGGGAGGGGGGGAATGAGAGTGACAAGGGAGGGAGGGGAATGAGAGTGACAAAGGAGGGGGGGAAATGAGAGTGACAAGGGAGTGGAGGGGGGATGAAAATGACAAGGGAGTGGGGGGGAATGAGAGTGACAAGGGGGGGAATGAGAGTGACAAGGGGGGAGGAAATGAGAGTGACAAGGGAGTGGGGGGGAATGAGAGTGACAAGGGAGGGGGGAATGAGAGTGACAAGGGAGGGAGGGAAATGAGAGTGACAAGGGAGGGGGGGAATGAGAGTGACAAGGGGGGGGAATGAGAGTGACAAGGGAGGGGGAGAATGAGAGTGACAAGGAAGAGGGGAAATGAGAGTGACAAGGGAGGGGGGATGAGAGTGACAAGGGAGGGGGGGAATGAGAGTGACAAGGGAGGGGGGCGGGAATGAGAGTGACAAGGGAGGGAGTGGAATGAGAGTGACAAGGGAGGGGGGAATGAGAGTGACAAGGGAGTGGAGGGGGATGAGAGTGACAAGGGAGTGGGGGGAATGAGAGTGACAAGGGGGGGAATGAGAGTGACAAGGGGGGAGGAAATGAGAGTGACAAGGGAGTGGGGGGGGGAATGAGAGTGACAAGGGGGGGAATGAGAGTGACAAGGGAGGAGGGAATGAGAGTGACAAGGGAGGGGGGAATGAGAGTGACAAGGGAGGGGGAGAATGAGAGTGACAAGGGAGGGGGAAATGAGAGTGACAAGGGAGGGGGGTAAATGAGAGTGACAAGGGAGGGGGGTAAATGAGAGTGACAAGGGAGGGGGAGAAGAGAGTGACAAGGGAGGGGGGAGAAGAGAGTGACAAGGGAGGGGGGGGGAGAGAGTGACAAGGGAGGGAGGGGGGAGAAGAGAGTGACAAGGGAGGGAGGGGGAGAAGAGTGTGACAAGGGAGGGAGGAGGGAGAATAGAGTGACAAGGGAGGGAGGGGGAGAAGAGAGTGACAGGGGAGGGAGGGGGAGATCGGAGTGACAAGAGAGGGGGGGAGAAGAGAGTGACAAGGGAGGGGGGAGAAGAGAGTGACAAGGGAGGGGGGGAGAAGAGAGTGACAAGGGAGGGGGGGAGAAGAGAGTGACAAAGGAGGGAGGGGGGAGAAGAGTGTGACAAGGGAGAGAGGAGAAGAGAGTGACAAGGGAGGGGGGAAATAAGAGTGACAAGGGAGGGGGGAGAAGAGAGTGACAAGGGAGGGGGGGAATGAGAGTGACAAGGGAAGGGGGGGAATGAGAGTGACAAGGAAGGGGGGGATGAGAGTGACAAGGGAGGGGAAGAATGAGAGTGACAAGGGAGGGGAAGAATGAGAGTGACAAGGGAGGGGGGAATGAGAGCGACAAGGGAGGGGGGAAATGAGAGTGACAAGGGAGGGGAGAAGAGAGGGGGGAGAGAGGGGGGAGAAGAGAGTGACAAGGGAGGGAGGAGGGAGAAGAGAGTGACAAGGGAGGGAGGGGGAGGAGAGAGTGAAAAGGGAGAGGGGGAGAAGAGAGTGACAAGAGAGGGGGGAGAAGAGAGTGACAAGAGAGGGGGGAGAAGAGAGTGACAAGGGGGGGCGGAGAAGAGAGTGACAAAGAAGGGAGGGGGGTGAAGAGTGTGACAAGGGAGGTTGGGAGAAGAGAGTGACAAGGGAGGGAGGGGGGAGAAGAGAGTGACAAGGGAGGGGGGAGAAGAGAGTGACAAGGGAGGGAGGGGGTGGAGAAGAGAGTAACAAGGGAGGGAGGGGGGAGAAGAGAGTGACAAGGGAGTCCCCAGAGTCAGACTGCAGCCAGAGACCAGATCATCTTATTGTCCTGGTGGTAAGTAGACAATGCAATATGTTTGTTATTTAATTGTTTAGTTATTAATACTACATTGGAAACTAATTTACCTCACATTAAAAGGACACTATAGTCCCAGAACCACTACAGTTTAATGTAGTCGTACTGGTATCTATAGTCTGTTCCTGCAGAGAAAAGACACTGTGCAGTACTGGTGTTAAAGGAGCACTATAGTGCCAGGAAAACAAACTCATTTTCCTGGCACTATATAGTTGTTAGGAGTGTGGCACCCTCGTGTCCCCCTCCCACTGGGCTGAAGGGGTTAAAACCCCTTCAGCCACTTACCTTTCTCCAGCGCCGGCACTGGGAACTCTTCTCCCCGATCCTCCTCTCAGCTGCGAATGCGCATGCGCACGCATTCAAAACTATGTTCCGCGTCTTCCCACTGTAATTTTCACAGTGAGAATCGCGGAAGCACCTCTAGCGGCTGTCAGGGAGACAGCTACAAGAAGCTTAATTAACCCTAAGGGAAACATAGCAATTCTTTTAATTTAAATGCTGAGAAAGAGGTAGAACATATGTGATGTCATGATATGGGCAGATCATCTGATAAGGGGGGGCGGCAATTTTTATCTTGCCTAGGGCGGCAAAAATCCTTGCACCGGCCCTGACCACATCCAAGGGAGGATTCATTTTTTCAAATGAAAAATTATAGAGTTGAATTATGGGAGAAATTATTAAAGCATAAAAGTGTGACAACTTTTTAAAGTTTAAGCATTGAATGAAAGGATGTTGCGCGCATTAATAACTGAAGAATTTATTAAATTTTATTCCCTGTCACCTATGCAGTGCAGGGGTTTATTCACGTCTAAAATTGTTTATTGTCAACCGAAAATGTTAAAGAAAAATGATTGAAATTTATTAAGTTGTCAACTAGGTAGAGGAGGGGTACCGTATATACTCGAGTATAAGCCGACCCGAGTATAAGCCGAGCCCCTAATTTTACCCCCAAAAAATGGGAAAAATTATTGACTCGAGTATAAGACTAGAGTGGGAAATGCAGCTATAATGCAGAGTGTATGTGTATATAATGCACACACTCTACATTATATACACACATCTGCAAGAGGGTGACTCCCTGTATTTAATGCAGAGTGTGTGCATTATATACACACACACTCTGCATTAAATACAGGGAGCCATCCACAGATCTCCCCCCTAAACAGTGCCATCCACAGATCTCCCCCCTAAACAGTGCCATCCACAGATCCCCCTAAACAGTGCCATCCACAGATCCCCCCTCCCCTAAACAGTGCCATGATGGCACTGTTTAGGGGAGGGGGGATCTGTGGATGGCACTGTAGGGGGATCTGTGGATGGCACTGCCATCCCCACAGATCCCCCTACAGTGCCATCCACAGATCCCCCTACAGTGCCATCCACAGATCCCCCTACAGTGCCATCCACAGATCCCCCTCCCCGACGCTCACAGCAGTATATTTAAACTAATCAGTAACCTTTAACTTTGGATATCTTACTTTGTCTTTGCTTCGGTAATACAGGCAGTGTGGGGAGCGGCGCTCACTCACTGACGTCACGCGCCTGCTCCCACTAGGCGGCGCAAGCGCGTGACGTCATTGAGTGAGCGCCACCCCCCACACTGCCTGCTATTACCGGAGCTAAGACCTAGACACGAGTATAAGAGGAGGAGGCTTTTTGAGCACAAAAATATGTGCCAAAAAACTCGTCTTATACTCGAGTATATACGGTATATTACACCCAAAAATTTGTGAATTTCACCAAAAAATGTAACAGACCAATTTTTTTTTTTTTTACCTGTCTACTCGGTATAGCAGTGGTACATCACACCCCAAAATTGGTGAATTTCACCAGAAAATGTAACTGACAAATGAAAAAAAAAAAAATTTGCCGGTCCAATAGGTATAGCAGTGGTACATTACACTCAAAAATTTTTGAATTTCACCAGAAAATGTAACTGATAATTTTTTTTTTAACCTGTCTACTAGGTATAACAGTGGTACTTCACACCCAAAAATTGGTGAATTTCATCAGAAAATCTAAATTACAATTCATTTTTTTTTTTTTTCGGTCTACTAGGTATAGGAGCGGTACATCACACCCAAAAATTGGTGAATTTCATCAGAATATGTAACTGACAAATTATTATTTTTTTGTTTAACCTGTCTACTAGGTATAACAGTGGTACTATACACCCGAAAATTGGTGAATTTCATCTGAAAATCTAAATTACAATTAATTTTTATTTTTTTACCGGTCTACTAGGTATAGCAGTGGTACTATACACACAAAAATTGGTGAATTTCACCTGGAAATGTAAATGACAAAGTAGTGAAATGACATAAAATCCGTACAAAAAAAAATAATTTGATTTATGAGGTGGAGTTCCATATGGAGTAGGAGTTTGAGGAGGCGGTGGACATAGCGGTGTAGGTGGAAGCGGCGGTGGAGGAGGACGAGGTAGCCAACAAAGGTTTTTGGTTTTAATTTTATTTTTTAAAATTAGGGTACACTCTAAAAGAGTGTGAAATATCCAAAATACAAGAATGAACAATTGCGCTGCAGTATAACAATGGCTGGTTAGTGCCGGTATACATGTCTATTCTGCACAAGGTACTGAGAAGTCCTGAGGGATCCATGCCTGGTTCATTTTAATGAACATGAGCTTGTCCACATTGGCTGTGGACAGGCGGCTGCGCTTGTCTGTGATGACGCCCCCTGCCGTGCTAAACACACGTTCAGATAATACACTGGCTGCAGGGCAGGCCAGCACCTCCAAGGCCAGCACCTCCAAGCTCAGGCCATGTGCCCAATTTGGAAACCCAGAAATTGAAGGG